>NC_083228.1:12082875-12382875 GCF_032191835.1 Heteronotia binoei
AATCACTGCGCTTTTTTTAAAAAATGGGTTGAGCGCTCATGCAGTCATGCACACAAGCACTCTGACTAGCCTGTTAAGGGGGGGAGGAGGAGCTGGAAAAGGCTTGGGGTGGCTTCACGCTTCCACAGTGCCAAGTCGCCTCGTGTGCACCCTTTCCCTTCCGGACATCGAGGAGACAACTGGCGGCCAGACCAAACATTCACTACCACTTCTGAAGCGGTAGCTTTTTGGGCCGGGTGGATCAGCCTGGGGGATGGGGTGTGTACAGGACAGGGACATTTGCCGTCTGGAGGGGTTTTGGGGGCCAATTTCAGAGGCACCTCTGAGTTGGCCCAAAGTGCCAGTCTGTAATCACCCATGGAGACTCAGGGATACTTCAGTGCTTTTATGACAAATGAGCTTTTTTTTAAAAAAACCCCAACTATTTAACCTAATAAGGAAATGGCAAACCACCTCTGTTTCTCACATGCCTTAAAAGCCCTATGCCGGGGTCACATAAGTTGATTGTGACTTAATGGCACATATGTAGAGACAACTACTGTACAACACCTAAATATATACGAGACATAACAGTGGCTATCTATGTCGTATCCTATTGCCTTTATTTGAACTGGAATAATAAGATGTGGTTGTCAGAAAACATGACATGAATTTATTCCAGAGAGGTACTTGTAAGGAAGAAACAGCCTATAGGAGCAGCACGGGTCTTAAAATTTTTTTTTAGTCCAGTCCTAGGAATTCCAGCATTGTCCTTAGAGACATGCGATGCTGGCAGCTGTAATCCAGCAGGGTATCCTCATGCGTGCGTTCAAGAGGGACATCCTCAGTCTTAGGAGAAAGAGACAAATCCACACATTTATGGATGCGAGTGCTAAGTGTCTTCATGTCGCTTCTGACCCATGATGACCCTATGAATTAATGCCCTCCAGAGTGCCCAATCGTTAACAGCCTTGCTCAGATCCTGCAAGCTGAGGGCTGTGGCGTCAGGTATAATAGAGACACTAAAAAGGTCAAGGTAGTTCCCTGTGCAAGCACCAGTCGTTTCCGACTCTGGAGTGATGTCACGTCACAATGTTTTCATGGCAGACTTTTTTATGAGGTGGTTTGCCATTGCCTTCCCCAGTCAGCTACAGTTCCCACCCCTCCCCAAAGCAAGCTGGGTACTCATTTGACCAGCCTCGGAAGGATGAAAGGTTGAGTCAACCTTGAGCCAGCTACCTGAACCCTGCTTCTGCCGGGATCGAACTCAGGATGTGAGCAGAGTTTGGACTCCAGTACTGCAGCTTACCATGATGTGCCATGGGGTTCCTCTCAAAAGAGACAATAGATCACCTTACGGGGTGGTTTGCCATTGCCTTCCCCAGTCATCTACACTTTCCCTCTCAGCAAACTGGGTACTCATTTTACCAACTCGGAAGGATGGAAGGCTGAATTAACCTTGAGCCAGCTCCCTGAACCCAGCTTCTGCCGGGATCGAACTCAGGTCGTGAGCAGAGAGCTTGGACTGTGGTACTTCAGCTTACCACTGCACCATGGGGCTCCTCTCAATAGAGGCACTAGATCACCTTATATTATTCTGCCATCAGTAGACTGTGCCCAGATCCTTTTGGCTCACTCCTATCTTACACAAACATCAACATCCTGTGGAACCTTGGGTGACAACTCTACTGTTGGCAGATCTGGACTCTGAAATAACTCATTTGGTGGCAAAATATCTGTCAATAGCGTTCTCTCTAAAACATTTCACAAATTTGTTGTGCTGTTGTTACGCACTAAGATTTTAACGTCTAATTGTATAACGTTAAAGAGCTTTATGGAATATTAATATTAGGTATTCTTTCAGATTATTTAATTATGTCTTGTGATCATGATTATCGGTTTAGGTTTATTTGGATTTCTATCCCGCCCTAGCCACTGAAGCAGGCTCCGGGCGGCTCACAATAAAACACAAGACAACAACTCACAACATTAAATCCATCATAGTTAAAAAAAAAAGCCTGGTGCTAATATCATTGATGTTATTTCATTTCCGATGGCTTCAATATTTATTTGGATGTCATTCCCTGCTACTGTATCGGCAATTCAAAATCAATTAAAGGCCCGCTGGAAGAGAGTGGTCTTGCAGGCCTTGCTGTTAATCTATTTTGGTTTTAAATCATTTGTAATTTGTTTTGTCTTCACCGTCTTGTCTTATCTTGAGCTTAAGACTATTGGTCAAAAAAAGCTAATGCATAAAAAGGAAAGCTGAGCGCTGTGTCTTTCTTTATCACGTCAATCCATCTCGTGTCGGGTCTTCTTCTGCCGCCTTCATGGTTGTCTTTTCCAGTCTTCTCATAGTGTGATCAAAGGAAGGCAGCCTCAGTTTAATAATTTTAGTTTCTAGGGAGCGTTCAGGCTGGATTTGACCTAGATGATGGAGGGCATGTCTATCGATATCTATTTGTCATCGTTCTGAAGTAGACTCTCCGTGTTAAAATACAGGAACTGAATTCCTACAGACAGCTTCAAGAGCAGATTGGATGAACGCATGGAGCAGAGGTCCATCAGTGGCTATTCGTCACAAAAGTAGAGATGGAACACTCTACCTGTGGTCAGATGGGAGGTTAAATCCAAGGTGGCTGCTGTTGCTGTGTAGATTTAAATGGCAGGTTCAGACAGCAACATCTGCCTCCCGTCCCCCAGTCATTGGTACCCGGTACTCACCCATCATGGAGCTGGAGTTTCCAGACACCAGGGGAAGTCTGGTCTTATATGAGTGTTTGCAGTTTCATCCCATACTTCCAGATGCCTGGATCCTCCACTGTGTGCTCCAGCCATTCAGGAAAAGGGGTGTCATGATTTGAATGTATATATGTGTTGTTCCTTTAATTGTTGGTAAGTTGCAGTAGAGAAAAGGGGATGAAAGAGGGGGGAATGAGTGAGTGGGGTGATTGGTTGGTGACTGAGACAGTGTGGGTGGAGCTAAGAAGTATGTGTGTGTGAGGAGAGAGAGAGGTAAGTTGTGGTCAGTCAGCAGTGAACTCTCAGCAGAGGGACAACAGTCAACCGTCGGTTGTGGTCAGACAGCAGTATACAGAGTCTTCTGATTAGAATCCCATACTAGTGCTGTGAAAGGCAATAAGATTCTAGGGCATATTAGCGGCTAGATGGAGAGCCAAAATCTAATATCGTTCAGAGTATTATAGGGGTGTGAGAGACAGAAGCTGTCAGAAAGCTGAGTTAAGAAGCGAAATGAGGATTTGAGAGTGAGGAGTGTGTAAAAGGGAAGAGCCCCGTGGCACAGAGTGGTAAAGCTGCAGTACTGCAGTCCTAAGCTCTGCTCACGACCTGACTTCAATCCCGGTGGAAGCTGGGTTCAGGTAGCCAGCTCCAGGTTGACTTAGCTTTCCATTCTTCCGAAGTCGGTAAAATGAGTACTCAGCTTGTTGGGGGGAAAGTGTAGGTGACTGGGGAAGGCAATGGCAAACCACCCCATTAAAAGTCCGCCGTGAAAACGTTGTGAAAGCAACATCACCCCAGTGTCGGAAATGACTGGTGCTTGCACTTTTACCTTTTTTAATGTGTAAAATGAAAGAGTTTATTTATCTATTTATTTCTTTGGCTTATATCCTGCCCTCCCCACTGAAGCAGATTAAATTATTATCCACTGAAGAATTATCCTATAAAAATCTTGAAAACTAATACACTCATTGTACAAATTTATTTATTTCTCAGATTTTTATCCCGCCCTCCCTGCCAAAGCAGACTCAGGGCGGCTCACAACAGTCAAACTAAAACAATAAAACAGTAAATAAGCAATTAAAGTTTTAACAACTAATTAATACCACTTAGATAATTTTAAAGCAGTTTAAAATGATTTAAACCAATTTTGGTGCTAGCGTTGATTTCATTAAGTTCAGCGATGTTGGGCATCTACTTATACTATAATTCTGCTAAAGGCAAGCCGAAATAGGACTGTTTTACAGACCTTAGGAAATGAGCAAGGTCCCTCAAGGCCCTTACTTCTTCTGGAAGTTGGTTCCACCAGTGGGGGGCCGCAACTGAGAAGGCTCTTTCTCTGGTAGCCTTCAGTCTCGCCTCGGCCCGGGTATCGACAATAAGTTCTGCGCTGCAGATCTGAGTACCCTCTGTGGAACATGTGGGGAGAGACGGTCCCTAAGGTAGACAGGTCCTCGGCCATATAGGGCTTTAAAGGTAATAACCAGCACCTTGTAGCAGATCCGGAATACTATTGGCAGCCAGTGCAGTTGCTGCAGCCTTGGCTGTATGTGCTCCCATATAGAGAGACCCAATAACAGCCTGGCTGCCGCATTCTGCACCAACTGCAGTTTCCGGATACGAGACAAGGGCAGCCCCATGTAGAGGGCATTGCAGTAGTCTAGTCTCGAAATGACCATTGCATGGATCACAGTTGCCAGGTCGCTGCGCTCAAGGAAGGGGACCAACTGTCGTACCCTCCTAAGGTGAAAGAAGGCGGCTATCTGGGCCTCCATAAACAGTGTGGGCTCCAGGGCCTCCATTGCCAATGTGGGCTCCAGCAGCACCCCCAAGCTTCTGACTTTGGGTGCTGATATCAGTGGCGCCCCATCAAAGCTGGTAGAGGGATTTCCCTTCCCAGACTGCCACGACTCAGGCAAAGGACCTCTGTCGGATTCAGCTTCAGATGACTCAGCCTTCGGTGGGGAGGGCAGAATATAAGCCAAATAAAGTGTTATATTGTTTTATATTAGCCTAGAGTCCTATGATATTAAAACATAAGAGTCCCAATCTTAAGACTGGGTTCAGGTAGCCGGCTCAAGGTTGACTCAGCCTTCTATCCTTCTAAGGTTGGTAAAATGAGTATCCAGCTTGCTGGGGGGGAAGTGTAGATGACTGGGGGAGGCAATGGCAAACCACGCCATAAAAAAGTCTTCCAGAAAAATGTCATGATGTGACGTCACCCCATGGTTCACGTATGACTCGATGTTGGCACAAGGGGGCTGCCTTTGTCTTTTTAAGCCAGTTTAGGATTGCACTGCCAGAAGCATCTGTGGCAAAATTCTGGGCTGATGGACTTTTTGGTCCAATCTGGCAGGAGTTTGCATGCCTCTCGGGATCCATCGCTTGTAATTGAGGATGGGAACATTAGGAACACTCATGACGTGCGCTTGATAGATAATAACCCCCCAAATTGAAAGGTGTTATACCGAGGGTAGAGAAGCAGTGAAGAACCGGTCTTCAGGATGCGTAACGCTCTGTATGTTTTATTAAAACGAATTATATTTGTGGCTGTAAACCAAGGCGCATACAAACCACCAGCTTCTCTTTATGAACCATCCGAGTGCCATTAAGAGCGGGCCGATGGGTAAATTTGCACAATTCTTATTTGTTGCCCCTCAATGATTACAGCCTCTTTTCTGTACCCGAGCAATTTTATTAAGCACTTTAGCTATTATGGCAGAGAAATAAATATGTATACTCAATTACTACAGTAATGAGTTGGGGGCACACTTTCTAGCCTTAAAGTGTTTTAATAAAATGGAAATTCATTAGCACTCGTGTAATGACACTCTTTTTACAGCGCCCACTCTGGAACGCTCCGTCCGACGGAGGGGAAACAAAGAGAAGCCCGAATTGAGAGTCCAGCAAAGACAACAATGACATTTATCTGCATATATCATCGGGTTTGGGGGTCTTTTTTGTTTTGTTTTGCTGAGCAGGGATTTACTGGCATACATAAATAAGTGCAGCTTCGCTCAATGTTTCCCTGGCTGTTATATTTATGATTCTAAAACTGGAGGTCTATTTTGGGGATCTTGGAAAATTCGGTCAAGGCTGAGGGTTGCTTTGCACATGGGCGTACGTACTCCCCCTGGCCTGGTTCAGAAGGGGCCCTGTTTTTCATTTTTCTTTTTAAAGGAACTATTTTAAAATACTTCCAAAATCGCTTGCTCTCACTTGGTCGGCGACCTGAATTTATTTTGTTTGTTTGGACATTTCTCTCCTACAGCAAACCAAAGCAGCTTGTGACGTCCTTCCCCCCCCCCTCCTCTGGTTTATCCTTACTGCAGCGCTGGCATAGAAGCTCTCTAAACTCTCTCTGCAGGTGACCTTGGGCTATGTTCACCTCCAGCTCCCTGTACTGGATGGATGGAGCAGTGGAAGGGGGAAAGGAAATCAATGCTGCAAACAGGGCTGGGCCTAGACTGTCTGGCACCCTAGGCAAGGCTAATTTCTGGAGCCCCCACTGCACTGATGATGTCACCAAGTCACACCCAATTTGGTGCCCCTAGTAATAATAATAATAATAATAATAATAATAATAATAATAATAATAATAATAATAATAATAATAATAATAAAATTTTATTTATATCCCGCCCTCCCCGCCTAAGCAGGCTCAGGGCGGCTAACAACATCCATAAAATATACAATACAATAAATATACAAGACTTTAAAATCAACATTATCCCAAAACAATTCTAAATTCACATTTGACATAATTTGACAGTAACAGTGACGTTCCTGGCGCTATTTCTGTCAGTTTACATGATAGCGAGGGTCCCCGGGCAAAGTCATTTTGGCGGGTCCATTTGTTTAGTGATCATAAATCAGCAGTCTGTAAAAGCCGACCTAAAAAGGACGGTCTTGCAGGCCCTGCGGAATTGGTGAAGACTCCGCAGGGCCCGCACCTCTTCCGGGAGCTGGTTCCATAGGCATGGAGCTGCAATGGAAAAGGCCCGTGCGCGGGTGTTCTGCAGTTTGGCCTCTTTTGGCCCAGGGATAGTCAGCTTGTTCTTCCCTGCTGACCTCAGTGCTCTCTGGGGCTTGTATGGGGAAAGACGGTCCCTCAGGTAGGCAGGTCCTCGACCATATAGGGCTTTAAAGGTAATAACCAGCCCTTTGTAGCGAACCCGGTATGTAACTGGCAGCCAGTGCAGTTCGCGCAGCCCTGGCTGTATGTGCTCCCACTTCGGGAGTCCTAGTTTGCCCAGCGGCAGGGCTGGCCCCGGCTGCAAATGCCATGATATCACGTATTGGCGCTTGCCCGGATGTGGTATCACCAGGGGTAGAATTCTAGCAGGAGCTCCTTTGCATATTAGGCCACACACCTTCTGAAGCAGCCAATCCTCCAAGAGCTTACAGGGCTCTTTTTTGTAAGCTCTTGGAGGATTGGCTACATCAGGGGTGTGTGCTCTAATATGCAAAGGAGCTCCTGCTAGAATTCCACCCCTAGATATCACAATCCCTCCTGGAAGCCGGCGGGTTGGGAAGAGAACCTACCAGCAGCAGGAAGGAGACCTAAGCCATAGCACTGGCAAAGCAGCAACGCCGCTTCTGACATGCACCAGTAGCGATGTCATTATGGTTGCTAGGTGTCCTTGTTGTCACAGCGGGTAAATTTGAGGGGCATTCTCGGGGTGGGCGGGGCATTGCACTCAACGTCATTGCATCAGCGACATCATCACATCAGCAATGCCGTACCCAATGCTCCGGTTTTGGGACAAAACTCTGTGGTTTTTTAACCTTCAAATCCATAGGGTGTGTCCCAAAACCAGCTTGGTGTCCCCGATATGGTGACACCACTCGGAAGTGATGTCATCACATTTGGGACGTCATCTGGCAACAGCCCTGTTTGGCCAGTGGGGGAAACCCCACCTCCAAATAGGGCTGTTGTCACGTGATGTCCCAGATGTGATGACATCACTTCCGAGTGATGTCACCATGCCAGATAGCCAATGGTGGATTGAAGCCTCCAAAAGCAAGGGAACTCCCGCTGGGACCTGAGGTCTGGCAACCCTAGATGCCATTGCACTGCTATTATTACGCTATCACGGTGGTATTTGGGCATAAATTCCATGGTCAAAATCCTTCTGCCATCAATTTTTTGCCCAAATACCAAAGAAGGAAGCCCGTTTGAAATCTACTAGGGATAGGGCCTTCGTAATCACCCCTTCCTGGTGGAACCAGCTGCCGGAAGAGGTAAGGGCCCTGCGGGATCTCGCTCAATTCTGCAGGGCCTGTAAGACAGTCCTCTTCCAGCTGGCTTACAACTAACCGGCACTTGTAGTTTTTATAAGACTGCTGTATGTTTTTAATGTTTTAACTGTGTAAAATGTTTAAATTTTTATGTTAGATTTTATATGCTGTAAGCCGCCCTGAGCCACCTGGTGGGAAGGGCGGGATATAAATCACAAATAAACTAAACTAAACTAAAAAAGTACCTGGACACTGGTGACCTGATGATGTCATTTCCAGTGCATGCAGGAAGTGAAATTGCTGTGTCTCTGGGGACAGTGGTCTAGGCCTGCCTTTCCTGCCAGTGAGTCCCTCCACTGGAGAGCTGATGTACTGCAGGGAGGGCTGTGAGCAGGGAATCCCCATTGGCCATCCTACATGATGCTGTCCAAGGTGATCCCCTTTTCCAGACTCCGGCCCTGAAATACTCCCAAGGAATGCCAGTGGAGGACTGCTAACCCTACCTTGGGCCGGTCGCACCAAACTCCCTCGATAGGGCTTTGAACATGGGATTCCCGGATCCTAGTCTGACACTAAGTAGTACCCCATGGCATGATGCTAGGGTTGCCAACCTCCAGTTGAACAGAGAAAATCGGTAAAAACCTCCATGAAGACCGGCCTCCTATCACGTACAAAATAGGAGTTTTACTTCCAAATAGGCATCATTCAATCATACGCAATAAATACAAATGTTAAGCGCAAACAAAGGAACACCAATGACCACACCCACAGTCATTTAAAATGAAAGTCCATGTCCATAATTTCTTAACAACAAGGAGCGGATCACGATTCCAACGGTGTCGTTCTCCATGGAGACCGATGCTCCTATGTTGAATTGCAAGCTGGGCACAAAGTGATACGCGACGCAGTCGTACTTTATCCCATGTTTCACCGTTTGCTTCTACGAGCTGTACATCTCTCTCTCTCTCTCTCTCGGCTTGACTTCGCGAACGAAGATTTAAGAAGGGTGCAGTAGTCCACGTCTGCTGCAGGCTTGCTGGTGGCTGACAAGACCAATGCGGGACAGGCAGGTCCGGCCACAGTGGCTGCAGGGAAAAGTCTGATTTGGGGTTGGTGCTGTAGCAGTGCGATTCTTCCTCAATCTCCTTTTGTCCTCAAGACCAGCTATGCGTGCGTTCTCAAAAGAAGAGACAGCCTGGTGGATGGTGTGCCTCCATGCTTTGCGATCTGAAGCTAGGTCAGACCACTGGTGATGGTTGATGCAACAGGTGCCAAGGGATTTCTTCAAGGAGTCCTTGTACCTCTTCTTTGGTGCCCCTCTATTTCGATGGCCGGTGGAAAGTTCGCCATACAATCTTGGGAAGGCGGTGGTTTTCCATCCTAGAAATATGCCCTGCCCAGCGCAGCTGCGTCTTCAACAGCAGTGCCTCGATGCTTGTAACCTCCGTCCTCTTGAGGACTTCAGTGTTGGTCACAAAGTCACTCCAGTGGATGTTAAGGATGGTGCAAAGGCAGCGCTAACGTCCTGCTTTGCAGAGGCTGCCAAGCTATTCGGCCTAGAAGTTAGTCTGAAGAAGACAGAAGTTCTCCACCAGCCTGTACCCCAGGAAGATTATCACCCTCCCTGCATCACTGTGGGTGAATCAGTTCTGAAGACAGTCCAGCAGTTCAGCTACCTGGGGTGCATGCCAAGATCGACAAGGAGACTGACAACAGGCTGGCAAAGGCAAACCGTGCATTTGGCCGACTGCACAAAAGAGTGTGGAGCAACAAGCATCTGAAAAAAGGCACAAAGATCAATGTTTACAAAGCGGTTGTGATGACAACCCTCATCTACGGCTCCGAATCCTGGGTTTTATACCGTCATCACCTGCGACGAGCTGTACATAAAATGAAAACATTTAACCATACAAAATAGATTCAACTTAGCACCGTAGGACAAGTACCAGAGGCAAGAACCCATACCATTCTTGCTTCTGGTACTTGTCCTATGGTGCTAAGTTGAATCTTTGTGCCTAGCTGTGCAATTGAACATAGGAGCATCAGTCTCCATGGAAAACTACATCGTTGGAATTGTGATCCACACCTTGTTGTTAAGAAATTATGGACATGGATTTTCATTTTAAATGACTGTGGGCGTGGTCATAGATGTTCCTTTGTTTGCACTTAATATGCCTGTTTGGAAGTAAAACTCATATTTTCCCTGCTCTACTATCCACCTTGCTCTTTGTGGGTTGCACAGCCTCCAGTTGAAGCCTGGAGATCTCCTGGAATTACAACTGATCTCCAGACTACAGAAGTAAGTTTCCCCTGCAGGAAATGGCAGTTTTGGAGGGTGGACTCTCTGACATTGTACCCCATGGAGGTCCCTGCCATCCCAAGCTCCCCTTACAAAAAAAAATCTCAAGGAATTTCCCAACCTAGATTTGGCAACTATTCAATGATGCTGAGATATTGCTTTCAGGAACTAAAGGCCAACGCCATGCTGGGAATTATTAGGAAGGGAATTGAGAACAAATCAGCCAGTATCATAATGCCCCTGTATAAATCGATGGTGTGGCCTCATCTGGAGTACTGTGTACAATTCTGGTCACCACACCTCAAAAAGGATATTATAGCATTGGATGAAGTGCAGAAAAGGGCAATTAGAACTATGAAAGGGTTGGAACACTTTCCCGATGAAGAAAGGTTAAAACGCTTGGGGCTCTTTAGCTTGGAGAAACGTCGACTGCGGGGCGACATGATAGAGGTTGACAAGATTATGCATGGGATAGAGAAGGTAGAGAAAGAAGTACTTTTCTCCTTTTCTCACAATACAAGAACTCGTGGACATTCAATGAAATTGTTGAGCAGTCGGGTTAGAACTGATAAAAGGAAGTACTTCTTCACCAAAGGGTAGTTAACACGTGGAATTCACTGCCACAGGAGGTGGTGGTGGCTACAAGCATAGACAGCTTCACGAGGGGATTGGATAAGCATATGGAGCAGAGGTCCATCAGTGGCTATTAGCCACAGCATATTGTTGGAACTCTCTGTCTGGGGCAGTGATGCTCTGTATTCTTGGTGCTTGGGGGGCACAGTGGGAGGGCTTCTAGCCCCACTGGTGGACCTCCTGATGACACCTTTTTTTTGGCCACTGTGTGACACGGAGTGTTGGACTGGATGGGCCATTGGTCTGATTCAACATGTCTTCTCTTATGTTCTTAAAATGGGGAGGGGGGGGAGGACATCGGTTGCCATTTTCAGCCACAAACTCCACTTTGGCATCTTATCTCATTCTCCCCTGAGTATCCCTTTGGTGGCTGCGGGGCATAATGTTCCACCTAAAATCAACGCACATTTCCTGTCATGCCTGCCCCTGCTGACTCAGAGCAGGTGCCTGCTTCTGACCCCGCCCCTGCTGTGCAGATGCCTTCAGCAACAGAGGACGTAAGTCCTGAAGGAGCCAGCCAGCAGCAGGGGCCACCTGAAACCAATCTGGCCACACCAGGTACTAGCTCATCTCCCCCAGACTCACCAACACCTGGGGCCCGCCTGCGCGAGAGGAGACGCCTGGAATTCAGGAACAGGCGTAGAGAGGCGCGCATGCGGGCTAGAAGAGATCTGAGCCCGGAGTTCTAACGAGCCAATTAGCCAGCAGTATATCTGGGATCCTGGCCTCAGGCCAAACTGTGCTGGCAACAAGCGAACACCCTTGGATGTGTCTGCGTCTCGCACCCCTTGCTTCGGAAAGAACCTGTGCATTCCTGACCCGGCCTGACCCATAGACTGGTATTCTGGACTCTGGCTTTGCTTATCGGACTGGCTTAGGTATCGTTTGATCTCGGCTTTGCTTCCCGGCTTCTGACTCTCGGCTCTGTTTCCCGGCTTCTGACTTTCGGCTCGGCTCCCCGGCTTCTGACTCTCGGCTTCCCTGACCAAGCTTCCGTCTCACCCTCCAGCCTGCCTGTTTACGTTATCAATCAACTGGACTGTTTTACGACCACTCCCTGTGCTTCGCCTGGGCTGTCTGCGAGAGGTCCTGGCTCGTTGCCAGGACGATAGCAGCCGCAGCTTCGTGTCAGAGACTCGGGCCGTGACAGCTTGCCAGCACACCAAAACTCACCAGGCACGCTCATGACGGACCAAGCGGCAGGAGGCATGGACCCCTTGCCGGGGCTCCTAGACCAGGTGCAGCAATTAACCCAAGCGGTGATTACTCTGCAGCAGCAGACTGCGTCCAATGCCGTGGCCTTGGCTGCCGCCGCTGCTCCCCGCTCTCGCTGCCCGGTGAGCATTCCTGAGAAATTCGCAGGAAACTTGGAAGAGTTCCCTGCCTTCCTCGCCCAGTGTGAACTATACATGGAGATAAGGCAGGGCGACTTCCCTACAGACAAAACAAAAGTCTGTTTTATCCTGAGCCTGCTTAAAGGGCCAGCGGCCAAGTGGGCCACTCCTCTGCTGCTAGAGCCCTCGCCGCTGCTAGCAGACTACACACGGTTCAAGGCACACTTCCAGGCCGCCTATGCCAACCCTGTGCGTGCTGAGACAGCTAATCGCAAGATACGGGCTCTGCACCAAGGCCAGAACTCTGTGTCTCAGTATACCACAGAGTTCCAGCTGCTGGCTCAAGACCTGGCCTGGAATGAAGCTGCCTTGGTGGACCAGTACACTGAAGGCCTCTCCGATGCCGTCCTGGACGAACTGGCACGCACCGACCGCCCAGCCGCCCTCCAGGACCTGATCCTGCTGTGTCTACGCATTGATGGGCGACTGCAAGGTCGGCGCCAGAGGCAGAAGAGGGGCACTACTCCAACAAGGCCCCCCCCGGCGGCTCCCGTTCCAGGTACCCCAGCTTTACCGCCGGCTGTAGAACCCATGCAGCTGGGCGGCGCCCGCCCTCGCCTGACCCCTGAGGAGAAGAACCGACGGCGCACCCACAACCTGTGCCTGTATTGTGGAGGGGACGGGCATTTTGCAAGCTCCTGCCCGGCCAAATCAAAGCGCACCCCGAGCTCCGCTGCCTCGGTAAAAGGCCAGCCCCAGGTCTAGCCGGATCTCCTGGCCTGGGGCACTCCTTGAGGTCCTCTAGCTCCGTCCATCCACCACCCACCCCGTTCCTGGTCCCGATCCGCCTGCAGCTTCCCGACGACCGGTGGATCTTCGTCCATGCCATGTTGGACTCAGGGGCTGCCTGCTGCTACATGGACAGCCACTTTGCCAAGGAGCATGGCGTCCCCGTTCGGGAAAAGGGAACTCCTACACTGGTCGAGGCAGTGGATGGTCGTCTGCTGCGCTCGGGGCCGGTCCGCCACGAAACTCTACCACTCGTTTTGTGGGTCCAACAGCGCCAAGGGAAGCAGACCTTCGATTTGGCCCGCATGCCACGCTTCCCTGTTATCTTGGGCCTGTCCTGGCTGCAAGCCCACAACCCCCATGTGGACTGGGTGCAACGTGAACTGAGCTTTTCGAGTACCCTCGCACCCTGTTCCCCGCTACCACCCGACTCGACTCAGGTGCCGCCTGTCAACCAACCCGGTTCCCCACGCACCACCAGCCTCCTGGGGGCCACCACCACACTCCCAACTCCCTACCAGGAGTTCGCGGACGTCTTCAATGAGAAGGAAGCAGACCAGCTTCCCCCACATCGGCCCTACGATTGCGCCATCGACCTGGTGCCCGGCGCTCCGCTACCCGCAGGCCGCCTGTACCCCATGGCAGACCCGGAACTGGCTGCCCTCCGGGAGTACTTGGACAAGAACTTGGCCCGAGGGTTCATTAGACCCTCCACCTCGCCCCTGTCTTCACCTGTCCTGTTCGTTAAGAAGAAGACCGGGGACCTGCGACTCTGCAACGACTACCGGGCCCTCAATAAGATTACCATTCGGAACCGCTACCCGCTCCCACTGATCCCTGAGCTCCTCGACCGCGTCAAAGGGGCCACGATCTACACCAAGCTCGACCTTCGCGGGGCCTACAACTTGGTTCGTATCAAAGCCGGGGATGAGTGGAAGACCGCTTTTGGCACCAGGTATGGCCAATACGAACATCTGGTCATGCCCTTTGGGCTCACCAATGCCCCCGCCGTCTTCCAACATTTTATGAATGACGTTTTCCGTGACCTGCTAGACCGGTTCCTGATCATTTATTTAGATGACATTTTGGTCTACTCTGCATCCGAACAGGAGCACATCCACCACGTCCGCCAGGTGCTACAGCGACTCCGAGCCAATCGCCTGTATGCCAAGCTGGAGAAATGTGCTTTCCACCTCCAGTCCGTTGAGTTCCTGGGGCACATCATTTCCCCCCAGGGAACCCAGATGGATCCGCGGAAGGTCGACGCCATCCTTCAATGGCAGGCCCCTCGAAGTCGGAAGGACATCCAGCGCCTCCTGGGCTTCGCCAATTATTACAGGCAATTCATCGCGGGCTACGCCGACCTCACCAAGCCCTTGACCAGACTCCTCCGACCGAAGGAGCCCTTTCAGTGGACCCCCGAAGCCGACCGGGCCTTCCGCCAGCTCAAGCAGAGTTTTTCCTCCAGTCCCCTTCTGCGGTACCCTGACCCGAGCTTGCCCTTCATGGTGGAAGCGGACGCCTCCAATGTGGCCCTCGGAGCCGTGCTCTCCCAGCGGGACGAGCCTAGCCAGCCATGGCAGCCCTGCGCCTACTACTCCCGGCAGCTCTCGGCTGCCGAACGCAATTACACCATTTGGGAGAGAGAGCTCCTGGCTATCAAGGTGGCCTTTGAGGTCTGGCGCCACCACCTTGAGGGGGCCAGGCATCCGGTCCAAGTCTTCACCGACCATCGTAACCTGGAACATTTGCAGACCACCCGCCGGCTGAACCAGCGGCAGATCCGGTGGTCCCTGTTCTTCTCACGATTTGACTTTACCATCACCTACGTCCCGCACTCCCAGAACCAGAGAGCCGACGCTCTGTCCCGCCGGCCGGACTATAACACCTCTAGTGCCACCGAAGCCCCCAGGGCTAGTATTCTGCCACCCTCGGTCTTTGCCGCCACTCTGACCGCACCCGCCCTGGTGGCCGAGATACAGGCCAGCCAAGACACCGACCCGTGGGCGCAGAAACACCTGCAGGAACCGCAGCAAGACCCTGCCGGAGAACTATCCACCCGGGATGGGCTGCTCTACCATCGGGAGCAGTTGTACGTCCCTCCCGGGCCTCTCCGATCCCGCATCCTCCGGCTGGCCCACGATGCCCCCCCGGCTGGGCACTTCGGGCAGCACAAGACCGCCCATCTGTTGACCCGGGACTTCTGGTGGCCTCGCGTCCGAGCGGACGTTAGTCGCTACGTGGCTTCTTGCGAGGTCTGCCGCCGAGCCAAGAACGTACCGGCCAAGCCCTCCGGTCTCCTGCAACCCCTGCCGACTCCCGCCGGTCCCTGGGACGTGGTGTCCATGGACTTTATCGTAGACCTGCCACGATCCCAGGGCCACACCTGCATTTTCGTTGTGGTGGACCTGTTCACCAAAATGGCCCACTTCGTCCCCTGTGCCAGAGTACCATCCGGGCCGGAGACTGCCCAGCTGTACCTAAACCACGTCTTCCGCCTGCACGGGTTACCCACGCAGGTCATCTCGGATCGGGGCCCACAATTCACATCCCGCTTTTGGCAGGCCTTCCAGCACGGTTTGGGGACAGAACTACACCTGTCTTCCGCCTACCATCCCCAGACCGACGGGCAGACCGAGCGGACCAACGCCACCTTGGAGCAGTACTTGCGCTGCTATACCAGCTATCAGCAAGACAACTGGGCCACTCTGCTACCCCTGGCAGAGTTCGCGTATAACAACGCAGTCCACAGCTCTACGCGGACCACGCCGTTTGCCGCCAACTATGGACTGCACCCCCGATTCTTCCCTCCGCTCGGCCCCTCCGCCAACGTTCCCGCAGCCACCGACCGACTTGAGGAACTCCACGCGCTCCACGCCCTCCTGCGCACTCAGCTCCAGCGCGCCAAGGACGCTTACAAACTGGCCGCGGACCGACATCGCCAGTACGGAGCCCCCCTCAAGGTCGGAGATTCTGTCTGGCTCTCGACCCGGTACCTCCGGACTCCTGGCCGGTCCTCCAAGCTAACCGATCGGTTCATCGGGCCCTTCCCCATAGAGGCGCAAGTCAACCCCGTGGCATTCCGCCTACGCCTTCCGGCCCACCTCCGGATACACCCCGTATTCCACCGCTCCCTCCTCCAACCAGCGGCAGCGCCGGACCCAAACAGGGACGTTCCACCACCGCCTCCGCCACCGGTGCTGGTGGACGATGAGGAAGAGTTTGAAGTCCACCAGATCCTAGACTCCCGGCTGCACCGAGGTCAACTCCAGTACCTGGTGGACTGGGAAGGCTACCCTCCCGAGGATCGCTCCTGGGAACCGGCTGCCCACCTGCATACCCCTGACCTGCTCCGGCAGTTTCATGAGGCCTACCCAGATAAGCCAGGCGGCTTGGATGAGGGGGGGCCTGAGGGGGGGGATAGTGTCATGCCTGCCCCTGCTGACTCAGAGCAGGTGCCTGCTTCTGACCCCGCCCCTGCTGTGCAGATGCCTTCAGCAACAGAGGACGTAAGTCCTGAAGGAGCCAGCCAGCAGCAGGGGCCACCTGAAACCAATCTGGCCACACCAGGTACTAGCTCATCTCCCCCAGACTCACCAACACCTGGGGCCCGCCTGCGCGAGAGGAGACGCCTGGAATTCAGGAACAGGCGTAGAGAGGCGCGCATGCGGGCTAGAAGAGATCTGAGCCCGGAGTTCTAACGAGCCAATTAGCCAGCAGTATATCTGGGATCCTGGCCTCAGGCCAAACTGTGCTGGCAACAAGCGAACACCCTTGGATGTGTCTGCGTCTCGCACCCCTTGCTTCGGAAAGAACCTGTGCATTCCTGACCCGGCCTGACCCATAGACTGGTATTCTGGACTCTGGCTTTGCTTATCGGACTGGCTTAGGTATCGTTTGATCTCGGCTTTGCTTCCCGGCTTCTGACTCTCGGCTCTGTTTCCCGGCTTCTGACTTTCGGCTCGGCTCCCCGGCTTCTGACTCTCGGCTTCCCTGACCAAGCTTCCGTCTCACCCTCCAGCCTGCCTGTTTACGTTATCAATCAACTGGACTGTTTTACGACCACTCCCTGTGCTTCGCCTGGGCTGTCTGCGAGAGGTCCTGGCTCGTTGCCAGGACGATAGCAGCCGCAGCTTCGTGTCAGAGACTCGGGCCGTGACATTTCCCTCTGTTTACCCTTGCCTGTGTGAGGCACTCGAGGAGGCCAGCTGTGCTGGTCTGTGAGCCAGGAGAAGCCGAAACGGAGAGAGAAATTATAGCTGATTACAATGTTTGCAGGTTCCTTTTTACAGCCTGAAATGAACAGTCTGTTTACCTGATAATTAGCTCAGGAAGCAATGCCAACCTTGGGGCATTTTAAAAATGCAGTTTTCTTCTGAATCCAGACAGGTGAGATATTTTAAATGTATTGAGCTGATCTCCCCCCCCCCCTCTATATGCACAGGCCATTTAATTCACACACACACACACTGTTCACTTTGGACAACTCTATTGTAAACACTGAAGAGCACCGTGGCAGAGTGGTAAAGCTGCAGTACTGCAGTCGGAGCCCTCTGCTCACGACCTGAGTTCAATCCCAGCGGAAGATGGTTCCGGTAGCTGGCTCGAGGTTGACTCAGCCTTCCATCCTTCCAAGGTCGGTAAAATGAGCACCCAGCTTTCTGGGCAGAAAGTGTAGATGACTGAGGAAGGCAATGGCAAACCACCCCCTAAAAAGTCTGCTGTGAAAACGCGAAAGCAACGTCACCCCGGAGTTGAAAATGTGCTTGCAAACGGAACTACCTTTACCTTTTTATTGTAAACACTTTTGTAAAAAATGGAGCCCCGTGGCACAGAGTGCTAAAGCTGCAGTACTGCAGTCCAAGCTGTCTGCTCATGACCCGAGTTCGATCCTGGCGGAAGCTGGGTTCAGTTGGCTGGCTCCAGTTTGACTCAGCCTTCCATCCTTCCGAGGTCGGTCAAATGAGTACCCAGCTTGCTGGGGGGAAAGTATAGATGACTGGGGAAGGCAATGGCAAACCACCCCGTAAAAAAGTCCGCTGTGAAAACGTCATGATGCAACGCCACCCCAGAGTAGGAAATGACTGGTGCTTGCACAGGCGTCTACCTTGACCTTTATTATAAACCTGGTATGCTGAATTCTTGTTGGCATTGGCAAGCACTGGTGTAATAGAATCATAGAGTTGGAAGGGACCTCCAGGGTCATCTAGTCCAACCCCCTGCACAATGCAGGAAACCACAAACACCTCCCCCTAAATTCACAGGATCTTCATTGCTGTCAGATGGCCATCTAGCCTCTGTTTAAAAACCTCCAAGGAAGGAGAGCCCGTCACCTAATATGAACATATGAAGCTGCCTTCTACTGAATCAGACCCTGGGTCCATCAAAGTTAGTATTGTCTACTCAGACTGGCAGCGGCTCTCCAGGGTCTCAAGCTGAGGTTTATTATGCCTATTTGCCTGGACCCTTTTGAGTTGGAGATGCCGGGGATTGAATCTGGGACCTTCTGCTCACCAAGCAGATGCTCTACCTGTCAGCTTGTATGCCTTGAAGTTTGCTTTACTATTTGAAATGTTTATTTACTGCTAACTAAGATGGGCGGGGGGGGGGGGTGAGTAAGGTGCCAAAGGTCTTTGAAGTGCAAAGCATCTAGCTAGTTCTCAGGCGCCTGCCAGAGCCAAGCAAGGCCACAGCAGGGGAGGAGAGACGGACTGTGCATGTGGGAGATAACGGATATGTGAACTGGTTACTTTCGGCGGAAAGGCCCCAGCTTTATTATGAGAAGTGATTTAAAACCCCTATGCTTTGATGTGCGTCCATAAATGCCTATGCTTGTACCCATTTCGTTATTAGTATCAATGAACCTGCGTAGAGAGTAGCATTGCTGTAATCAATAAATGGAAACTTAGTTTTGAACAAAGACGAGCCCGTTCCTGATTGAAACTTCAATGCCCCTTCGCTGACACCACCACTGAGCCACCTTCCCTCCCCAAGGTCCGTTGTTGATGCTTTCTTCATTTTTTTCATGCAATTTGTTCATTTATTTTAATATATCCTGCCTCTCTCTCCAAGGTGGACCCAAAGGAGCATACATTGTTCTCCTGTCCACCCTTTTATCCTCGCAACGACCCTCTGAGGTAGGTTAGGCTGAGAGGGAGCAACGGGCCCAAAGTCACCCAGCAAGTTTCTGTGGCAAAGTGGAGATATGAACCTAGTTACTAGTACGAAACTCCATTAGGGCTGCCAAGTTCTCGGGCTGGGCAGGGGTTCTCCCACCCTGGAGGTTCCCAACTCACCAACCCACATAGGGCCGCTGGGGGGATCCTCCCCCGATGTCGCCGGTGCGATGACATCACTCAGAAGTGACGTCATCATGTCGGCGATGTCACGCGTTATGCACCAGCCGCTCTAGGAGCTTCATAGAGTCACCATAGAGTTTTCCCTCCCAAATTGCTAGACCATACGGGAAACCCATAGTTTTCCTGGGTGCTCCTAGAGCAGCTGGTGGATGCGTGAAAATAGTCCCCCGCCGGAGACCGCAGGGGACTTGGCAGCCCCAAACACCATGCTAGCCTCACACTCTAACTGCACACACGTACTGGCTTTAGCAAGTGGGGTTAGTCTCTTTGGATGTTTTGTTTTTATTACTTCTGTTTCATAGCTGTGTTGGGCAGGTTTTCGAAGAGGCTGCATGGAAATCTTTCAAATCCTTTATATAATAAAAGCCATGGTGCATTGGCAGGTTCTCGCTCTCCTATTGGCTGTGGCTCCATCAACCTTTGGCCCATCAAACCATCAATCAAGTCCACTTGTGTGGTATTGGCTGACTCCCCTCTCCCCTACCCACTGCCGGCCCAGTCATGTTCGAGTAAACAGCCACAGTGACTGTCTTACCTCACAAAGATGGTGTGCAGGGACAAGACGCTATTCCTTGTGAGGCAGCAGTGAGGCTACCCATCGTTTGACACTTCCAAGCATGGCTGGGAGCTCAGCCATCCACCGTACCTGCTGGAGGGCGCTCTCCCCCAGTGCCTCCTGCAACCTCCACAAGGCCCTGGGAGCTGCCCCTGCCCTGTACCCACCCTGAGCACTGCAGCGGACTTGGGAGGCCTCCAAACCTCTGAATATCAATACTAGGAGGTAGTAGTAAAGGAAGGCCTCGGCCTCTATGCCCCATTGTTTACCCTCTAGAGCAACTGATTGGCTGCTGTGTAGAAATGCCAGCCTCCAGGTGGGACCTGGGAATCCCCCAGAATTACAGCTCGCCTCCAGACTACAGAGATCAGTTCCCCTATTTAAAAAGGGATGCTTTGTAGGGCAGACTTATATCATTGTACCCCATCGAGCTCCTTGTCCTTCCCTGGCTCTATCTCCATATTTCCAGGAGCTTCACATCCCAAAATACCCTTCAAGTTTCAAAAAGATTGAACCAGGGGATCCAATTGCATGAGCCCCAAAAGGAGGTGCCCCCATCCTCCATTATTTCCAGTGGAAGGCAGGCATTTAAAAGGAACACATTCCCTTTAAATATGATGGCCAGAATTCCCTTTGGAGTTCAATTGCACTTGTCACAACCTTGCTCGTGGCTCCACCCCCAAAGTCCCCAGATATTTCTTGAGTTGGAGTTGAACCTGGCAAGCCTATCACCACTGGTGGCCAGAGAGGACCTGGGAACCCTAAACTGTCTGAATCAGGATGCTGGACTGGATGCAGGGGTGGAATTCTAGCTCTTGGAGGATTGGCTAAATCAGGGGGTGTGGCCTAATATGCAAAGGAGCTTCTGCTAGAATTCCACCCCTGACTAGATGCATCAGTTGTCTGAACCAGCAGGCTCTATTGATGTCGTTTTGTCTAAATCTGACATACACAATCGTTAAAATTGCAGAACCAATTAGGAATGCCATGCAGACGTGCTTAATTTGTCCACTGTTGATATCCAATTTGAGTCCATTCATGTTCTCGTTCGAAATATCGATCAAAGAAGCCTGATATGATCCAATAAAAGTTTACTGTCTTTGGCCAAAGGCCATTACAATTTGACACCTATAACATAATCACAAACATCAGCATTAAAACAATCGAACCAAAAAGTACAAGTAAAAAAAAAAAGCATTGCCCTCTTAAGATACATCTCTAGCCCATATTTTCTTGACTGCTAAAGCACTCCGTTGGAGAGAAGCCCAACAGCTAAAGTACTAAAAAACACAACCCTCTAATTCCTTGATTTTGTAGAAATCAAGCTCTGTAAGAGCTTATTCGATATATTTTATACATGAACTTGTGCACCTGAAGCGCAGATTAGCCCGAGAGACTTCAGGTTGCCTTATCTGAAATGGAGGTCTGGTTAAGCACAGAGGAAGTATTTACTGAGAGATGAAGAAAGTGCATAAAATTCATCAGTCAAAGAAGAAGAGCAGGCCATAGGTCAAAGCTTGCCATGATAGATTTGGAGCTTGGGTTGCAGAACCAATAAGCAAGGTAAACCTTAATAGAGCTCAGATATAACAGACACTGCCTCTTCCCCGACCTTCCAGAGAATGTGGACAATCTTGAGAAGGATATTCTGGCATGGAACAACTGGTTCCCTCATGCAGAGAAATCATGTGGTGTAGCTATAATGTAGTGGGTTCTAGACACTGAATAGTGAGGCAGTAGTGATAACAAGCTGTTTAATGAGTACACCATGGTAGTTGGCCGTACTACAAGACTGGAGAACGGGGCCTGCAGGGACAACAATAAACAACACTGGGTTCCCACGCAAACACGCTGTTGTCAGACCCCAGAGTCAAGGAACATGCAGTGGATAACTTCAGACATTTATTCCAGGCATCTTAAGGCAATACAAGACGTTGCTGAAACTGGGGTCCCAGTCCAAAGGCACCACCTATATACCCTCGGTGGGCCGTTACCAATTCAAGCAAAGCACGGCAAACTTAGCAGGTACATTTGGCAGGCTTTCTATACCCCTCTCCCTCCCCCCTTCAGTCCTGGTGCTCTATCTACTGGCTCTCCCGATCTCCTCCAGCGCAACCTTGGTTGCCATGCTAACAAGCTTCTAAGATAACATTTCGGGGATGCGCCCACTGGCCAAAAGTGAAAGCAAAGCAAAGCAGCAAATTATATGGTTCAGACTGGAATGCAGACAATTTCACTCATCAGTCACAAAATTGTTCAGGGTTACTGATAGGCATTGTCTGGTTAATTTATGGCAAGAGGATACAGTGTAGGGGTAAACTCTTGACAGTTATTGGGTCATTCAAACCAGCCAGGAGCCTGTGATTGGAGCAGAACAGTTTGGATTTGGATCCTACTGCCATTGTTCCTAAGTCCCCTAGCTCAGTCCTTCAGGCTTCAATGAGCCAGGCAGGAACACCATTGGTAACAACATGGATTCACATACATAACAGTAGCCTTCTTGGGAATTTGGATCAGCAGCTTCAAGAACACATGTCCAGCTCCTCCCCCTCCCCAAAAACTCTCGATGAGACACAAGTTGTCCTACGCTTCGCAGGTAGGCCTTTGTTGGAAAAGTACCCTTAGGCCTCGATAAGGAGGCTTTGGGCATCAGTAGGAGATGGAATTGGAAACAAGGAACTGGAACAGGAAAGCAAGCTTGTACCTAGAGGACCAGTATATCCAGCACATTTCTTCTCCAGCCCAAGACTTAAGCAGGCTAGGTGGACACCAGCTCCACTTGCTCCAGAAACAGCATTTGGGACTCATCCTCTCAAAGTTCAGTTGAGGTCAGAATCCTGCCAAGTATTACATTGACATTGTAGCCCACAAGATGGACCATACTTGGCACTAAATCTTCACTGGGCTATCTCAAGATGAACTCACTGCCACCCCTGCTCCTACTGAGTCCTGGTCTGGTGCTTAGTTACCCCAGGATCTAAGAGTACCAGGGGAAGTTCTGGTTGAGAAGCTTCAAGTTCAGGGTTTTCAGGGGCAAGTTCTGGAGGAGTTCCAATTGCAAGTTCCTTAAGGGTAAGTTCTAGAGCAGATGAGCCAGGTGCATTTACCCTGTAGGGGTCTCCCAGAGGTTCCTGGTCTTCCACAGGCCCTATTTCTTGCTCCTCAGGCTTCTCCTAGGAGCCTTCTGAGTTGGAGTCTAGAGTTTGAGCTAACTCTAGTCATAACACAAGCTTTCAGTCGCTCACATAAAGGCACTAAATGTCAGCTTTCACATGCCCGCTTTTGAAGATGGGGTCTTTCTAGGGTTGCCAAGTCCAATCCCAGAAATATCTGGGGACTTTGGGGGTGGAGCCAGGAGACTTTGGGGGGGAGCCAGGAGACTTTGGGGGTGGAGCCAGGAGACACTGGGGTGGAGCTAGGGGGAGGGGGAAATGGCACCGGGGAGCGTGGCGAGCCGCCCCGTCTCGGAGCGGGCGACGCCGCTGCGCAGCTGCCGCCTCTTCTCCACTCACCGTGGCTGCTCCTCCAAGATGGGCTCAAGCTGAGCCCATCTCGAAGGAGCAGCTGCGGTGAGGCAGGGGGGGCAGCAGCGGCGCGGCGGCCTCGCCCACTCCGCTCCACCTCTGGGGTGGAATCGGAGGGGGGGTGGAGGTGGGCCGGGGGCGTGGCGAGCCGTGAGTCCGGGTCCTAGAATGGCCCGGATTTGCAGCTCGCCATGCTCCTGGCCTGCCTCCGCCCTTCCCTTCTCTGGTTTTGCCTGTGCTGCTGCCACCTCTTGGCTGCTCCTCTGAGATGGGCTCAGCCTGGGCCCATCTCGGAGGAGCAACTGCGGTGGGTGGGGAGGGGGCGGGGGCGGCAGTGGTGTGGCGGCCTCACCCGCTCCGGGATGGGGCGGCTCGCCATGCTCCCCGGCGCCGTTTCCCCCCTCCCTCGCTTCCATTTTTTGGGGGCAGCGGGGGAAGAGGGTGGAATTCGTGGGGTCCCCCGCCAGGGCGGGAGGGTTGGGAAGCCTAGGTCTTTCTCAGAAACGGATCATGAATTTGAGCCTAGTGATGGTATGGAAAATGGCCCTGAGCAAAAGGACAATCCTCTGTCTCAAAAGGTTCTTGGTGGGTTTTGTTTATTGCTAGTGAAGCTTGTGATCTGTACTGACACCTTTTAAACCATCCATTATTCAAATAAGTCAGGGGTGTGCAAGGCAAGAGACGAGCAGGGGTAAGTGGTCCTTGTCCTCCTCTGCATAGCAACCCTGGACTTTCTTGGCAGTCTCCCATCCAAGTACTAACCAGGGCTAGGGTTGCCAACCCCCAGGTGGGGGCAGGGGATCCCCTGGTTTGGAGACCCTCCCCCCCGCTTCAGGGTCATCAGAAAGCGGGGGAAGGGGAGGGAAATGTCTGCTGGGAACTCTATTATTCCCTATGGAGATTTATTCCCTTAGAAAATCATGGAGAATTGATCCGCGAGTATCTGGGACTATGGGGGGGGCTGTTTTGGGGGGTAGAGGCACCAAATTTTCAGTATAGCATCTAGTGCCTCTCCCCAAAATACCCCCCAAGTTTCAAAAAGGGGGTCCAATTCTATGAGCCCCAAAAGAAGGTGCCTCTATCCTTCATTATTTCCTATGGAAGGAAGGAATTGAACTCCCTTTGTAGTTCAATTATGCTTGTCACAGCCCTGATCTTGGCTCTACCCCTAATGTCTCCTGGCTCCACCCCCGGAGTCCCCAGATATTTCTTGAATTGGACTTGGCAACCCTAACCAGGGCTGTCCCTGCTTAACTTACAAGACCTGACGAGATCAGGCCAACCTGGGCAATCCAAGCCAGAGCAATTTGGGAGTACTAAGATATGATGCAGGAAAAAAGCAAGAATCTGGTGGCACCTTAAAATCTAACAAAAGTTGCAGCAGAGCAGGGGTGGAATTCTAGCAGGAGCTCCTTTGCATATTAGGCCACACACCCCTGATGTAGCCAATCCTCCTGGAGTTTACAGTAGGCCCTGCACAAAGAGCCCTGTAAGGAATTCTAGCAGGACCTCCTTTGCCTATTAGGCCACACACCCCTGATGTAGCCAATCCTCCTGGCACTTACAGTAGGCACTGCACGAAGAGCCCTGTAAGGAATTCTAGCAGGACCTCCTTTGCATATTAGGCCACACACCTCTGATGTAGCCAATCCTCCTGGAGCTTACAGTAGGCCCTGTATGAAGAGCCCTGTAAGCTCTTGGGGGATTGGCTGTATCAGGGGTGTGTGGCCTAATATGCAAAGGAGCTGCTGCTAGAACTCCACCCCTGCAGCAGAGTATGAGCTTTCATGAGTCTTTGCTCACTTCGGATATCTGAGGAAGTGAGTAGTGGCTCATAAAATCTCCTCCCCTGCCACAAACGTTGTTCATCTTTCAGGTGCTCCTGGACTCTTGCTCGTTTCTACTGCTAAAGACCGAAGAACATGACTACCCATCTTGATCTAAGTTACAACATTTAACATTCAATAGGAGCATGAAGACTTTAAACCAGGAGTGTCGAACATCCTGCCCGGGGGCCAAAACAGGCCCCTGCAGGGCTCCTATCAGTCCCGCAGGCAACTCACTGTTGTCTGCTTCCTTTTCGCTTCCTTGCTTCCTTCTGCATCACAGCTTGCTTTTTCAGGCTTGCTCAATCGCACAGGGGCAACAGAGCAAAGCTCCTCCCTTGGGGAGGAAGTGGGGGAAGGAGAGTTAACTTTGCCAGGCTCTCTCAATTGCACAGCAGAGCTACCAAGCCAAGCCTCTCTTCCTTCTGTTGGCTGAGGTTCAACAAGCCAGTTAGGTGGATTAGGCTGAGTGTGTGCATTTGTCTGTGCTCTTTATAAAGTTTATATCTCCCCTACTTGGCATTACATTTTATGACACACACGGCCCGGCCCAACAAGGTGAAGAGCCGTCCCTCATAACAAATGAGTTTGACACCCCTGCTTTAAACGATGTCGGTGCTAATGTCATGCAGAGCTGAAAATGACCCTGAATTTTTCCAGTTTTACCTCTTAGATCTTGAGTGTGGAATTTTGAAATCCAAATTGACGTTCGCTTTGTGGATATGAAATTGTGCTCCAAAACAAGAATGCCTGAGGCCCTCTGGCGTCTCTTCATTACTTTGGCAGCCCTTCAGTATGGAATGGAATATGCTTTCAGCTGTCAAATGCTAAACACCATTGCCTTCCAACTGTCACATATCGTCCAATATGACAAACCATTGCATGTCAGTCAACAAACACTGTGAAGCATTAAACACCACTAAAGATCAACTATCGCTATCATGGCGAAGAGGAAACCATCACATACTGAAATCAGTTGTTGTAGGATGTCCAGTTCTAATATCCGGCACTAGGAGAAGATCCAAAAGAAAAGCATTCGCACCAGGAAAACATCTAGAGAACGTGCAAGATTGAGATTTGCAAAGTAAAATCCCAAGGCAATTTTGGGGGATATTTTTCCAAGCCCTAACATTGTGGTCTTAGGAGTCCGGTGGCGCAGAGTGGTAAAGCTGCAGTATTGCATCTAAACTTTGCTCACGACCTGAGTTTGATCCCGGCCGAAGCTGGGTTCAGGTAGCTGGCTCAAGGTCGACTTAGCCTTCCATTCTTTCAAGGTCGGTCAGATGAGTACCCAGCTTGCTGGGGGGAAAGTGTAGATGACTGGGGAAGGCAATGGCAAACCATCTGCCATGAAATGAGTACCCAGCTTGCTGGGGGGGGAAGTGTAGATGACTGGGGAAGGCAATGGCAAACCTAGGCTTCCCAACCCCCCCGCCCTGCCGGGGGACCCCTGGATTATAAGCCTTCTCCCCCGCTCTCCAAAAATCTGGAAGCAGGGGGGTGGGGTGGCCTGCGTGCCTGCCTCCCTCTCTTACAGGCTTTAGGCTTCTCCCTTCCTCCGGGTAACAAAGACCCGCCCACCGCCGGCCTGCTATTCGCTCCAGTCCGGGCTCCCTTCGCGAGGTGCATGCTGGGACTCATAGTCCTTGCATCTTCTCCGGCTGCCACAGGTGTCTCCTCGGGGAGTCTGGCTGGCAGGGGGGGGGGAGCTTCGCCCCCAGAGGACCATGTGCGTTTCTACCTCCGGAGGCTTCAGTCACTGATTGAAAGGCTTCCTCTTGGGATGGGGTGTCTGTGTTACTTTGAAGAAGAAGGCAGCAACTCGTGAGTAGAGAGGCCAATCCCCCTTCAGTGTTGCCAGAAATGGGGGGGAGTCTGCTGAGTACTTCATTATTCTCTATGTGGAGATCGATTTTCATAGGGTATAATGGGGAATTGATCTGGAGGTTTCGGGATCTCTGGGGGTGCTGTTTTTTGAGGTAGAGGCACCAAATTTTCAGTATACTATCTAGTAACTCTCCCCAAAGTATTCCCCAAGTTTCAAAAAGATTGGACCATGGGGTCCAATTCTATGAGCCCCCAAAAATGTTCCCCTATCCTTCATTATTTCCTATGGAAGGAAGACATTTAAAAAAGGTGTGCGGTCCCTTTAAATGTGATGGCCAGAACTCCCTTGGAGTTCAATTATGCTTGTCACACCCTTGTTCCTGGCTCCGCCCCAATGTCTCCTGGCTCCACCCCCAAAGTCTCCTGGCTCCACCCCCAAAGTCCCCAGATATTTCTTGCATTGGACTTGGCAACCCTAGGCAAACCATCCCATAAAAAATCTGCCAAAGTCCGATGTGATGTCACCCCATGGGTCAGTAATGACTCAGAGCTTGCCCAGGCGACTCCCTTTACCTACCTTTACCTTTATGCATAAGAATGTGCACCATCCCCGTCCCCATACATTTTCAGTTGCCCCACGCATGCACATTCGTTAATGAGCATGTGCGCTCATGCACACCAAACAGTTTTGATTAAAAAAACCTGGATGCAACTTGGGGCGGCTTCACACTGCCGAGTTTCACACTGCCGAGGCGCCTCACTTGTGCTCTTCCACTTCCAGATGCCAAGGAGGTTACTGGAGTGCGGCTCAAAAATTCGCTACCACTGAGGAGGACAGAGGATGGGGAGAGTATGAGACGAGGACGGGTGACAGATGTTTGTGTGTGGAAGAAGTTTTTGGGCCGATTTCAGAGGCATCTCTGAATAGGCCCAAATTGCTGGTCTGTAATCACCCATAGAGAACTGTCATAGGACCAGCTGCTGAGCCACTCCATCAAGAAGACACTCTGTAATCCTGAACTGGAAAGAATGCTGTTTGGCAATAATGAAAGAATAATTTCAAAGGTCTATAAATTATTATTGAAATGGTCTACAGAGGATGAAGTGATTAAGTCTCAAATGATTAAGTGGGCAATTAACATAAATAAAGATATTCAGATGGAACAATGGGGATATTTATGGAAGAGCTCTATGAAAAT
The DNA here is from genome assembly GCF_032191835.1 of Heteronotia binoei. NCBI lineage: Eukaryota > Metazoa > Chordata > Lepidosauria > Squamata > Gekkonidae > Heteronotia > Heteronotia binoei. The sequence goes on from NC_083228.1 coordinate 12,111,181, forward strand.
ATTGACATGTAACAATATTAAAGAAAACTGTTTTAAAATGTTATACAGATGGTATATGACTCCTAAGAAACTTTCGAAAATAAACAACCAGGTGTCTGATAGATGCTGGAAATGTAAAAAACATGAAGGATCTTTCTATCACATGCGGTGGACTTGGCTATACAATTTTGGCAAACAATTCAGCAAGAAATTTCAAAGATTTTGGGCTACAATATAAAGAAAGCACCTGAAATCTCTTTTGTTGGGATTACAAATGGAAAGTTTTCTGAAACAAGACAGAACATTGCTTTGGTACGTGCTTTCGGCTGCACGGACATTATATGCGCAGTTGTGGATGCAAAATAAATTACCAGAAAAATGGGATTGGATTATGAAAGTTATGCATTGGAGCGAAATGGACAAACTTACTAGAACTTTAAAAGAACTTGATTTAGATAAGTATAACAGGGAATGGGAGAAATTTCAAAAGTATGTTGAAAAACAGTGGAAGGTGAAAGGACATTTGGTGATTTTTAATAATGGTTAACTTTTTTCTTTCTTTTTTAGTGTAAAATGTCAACTACAGATAAAGTAAAATTATGGAAATATACAGTGTTTTTTGCATATGAGGATTGGGATTAAGAGATAACAATTAAGATAGATAATACCAAAAAATTAAGTATAGAAAATATTATAAGACTATTAATTAAGATAGAAAATATTAGTAATAAGTAATTTTATTTGTATTTGTATTTTATTACAGTTACAAGTTTTAGAAGGTTCTTAATAGGTTAAGATTACTTTTTATTATTTTTGTATTTTAAATTGAATGCACCGGGGAAGTCATAAAAAGGGGGGAGAGAGATGGGAAATGTGATGCGATATAATTGATGTTTATTTTTGGATGATTATTGATTCATGTTGCTAAATAATAAAAATTGTTTTACCCTAAGAAGACACCCTGTAATCCTCTCAGGCTTTAAAACATACCACACTAAACAGCTGCCCTTCTTGGTATAAGGGGCCAAGCTGGAGAGAGCAATGGTCCAAATTGCTTTGCTTTAAAGTCCCCTAACCCTCACTGAATGCTACATATATCCCTGTTTTGTGCTGTTGTAATTTTCTCTGAGGCACTCTTATTAAAGCCATTCTGTATCAACAGCAAAGCGACTGGGATTCCGCGGCTGGGTAATTTTGTCACAGCAGGGGCGTAGTGCCACAGCAGCCTCTTCTCTCCTTGAAACTTTTTTAGCCTATCATTCATAACCTCTGGTCCTCAGCTAAGCTCTCCTCTTGCCATTTTCCAACCCCCCCCCCCTTCCCACCATGGATTTCTTAACTCCGTAACTTTGACAGCAAAATACGCTGCTCTTCCCAGTTTGCTCCCTTCATTATATCGTTAAGTCAGTCTTTCTTGTTATTTTTCTTGTGGCCCCCCATGGGTTTTTAAACCAGTGGTGGATTAATGCGCAGGAAACGAGTGTCAAAAAATATCCATTTCGACTGTATTAAAATTTCCCAAACTTGAAAAAAGCAAAAATAAAAATCTCCGTCTCTTTGCCTGCAGCAATTCCTCCCACTTAGGAGAAACACAAATTAATGGCCTGGTGGAGCCGGCAAGGTGGGAGATTCAGGACAGGGTCACGCAAGTTTGGCAAAGTAGATTGAATGTTACTTTTTAATCTGCCCAAAGCCAGATAAACTTGCCAACACAGGATACGACCATTCTTTTTGTTTTTTTGTTTTTTAAAATCAGTCTCTTTAGGTTTAGGTTGTATACAACCCAATGCTTTTAAACTTGTCTTAAAAAGAAAGCAAAGAACAGAGCTGCTGAGGCTCATCCCCTGAGACCTGGGGGAGGAGCCAAGGAGCTCAGAGAGTGTAATTTTCAAAGCAAGGGGTGGCGCTATAGGCACTAGATTTTTTTTTTAAAGCAATCTTACCTTCCTGTGGATCTCCATTAGAGAACTGTTATCCCCTTTTCCATGTGTCTTCAAATGACCCCACCTTAACATTTTACACCTCTAGAGAAAAATCTCTCTCTCTCTCTCTGTCTCTCTATCTATCCATCCATCCATCCACCCCTCTATCCATCTATCCATCCATCCATCCATCCTCTTTCTGTCTGTCTGTCTGTCTATCATCCATCCATGCATCCATCCATACATCCATCCATGCATCCATCCATCCATCCCTCCCCCACTCCCTCCACCCACCCACCCACCCACCCACCCATCCATCCATCCATAAACTAAATCTTGGGGGAAAGCCAACAGGACATTAAATGTCTCTGGTTCGGGAGGACTCGTCTCAAAGAGATGAAGGGTTGGCTGCTATTTTTCTACCAGGTAACGGACCAGAGTTGTCCACTGTGAAGGTGACAAACAGTATGGACTGTCTGCCAGAGTCTCGAGGCGGCAGGAGGAAGGTGGCGGACCTAGCTTGCCTGGGAAATTATAGATGTTTGTATGCAAATGCTAGAAGTGTTCAAAGTAAAATTGGTGAATTGGAATGTTTAGTGTTGGGAGAAAACATAGACATTGTGGGAATTTCAGAAACTTGGTGGAATGAGGAGAATCAGTGGGACACGGTGATTCCTGGATATAAATTATATCGGAAGGATAGGAAAAGAAGGGTTGGAGCTGGGGTGGCTCTGTATGTCAGAGAGGATATACGGTCCAGTAAGACTGAGGCCAGAGAATTAGATTCATTTTAGAAATGCTTTGGGTTGAAATAGAGGGCCCAAAAGGAAATTTAACTATGGGAGTTTGTTATCGCCCACCAAATCAAAAGAGAGAGGACGATTATAATATGATGGAAGGCTTAAAGATAGCGGCTAAACGTAAAAACTGTGTTGTAATAGGTGATTTTCACTACCCGCAGATTGATTGGGTCAATATGTTTTCTGGTCGAGAGAAAGAGATTGAGTTTCTTGATGCTCTCAATGACTGTGCTATGGAGCAGATGGTCTCAGAACCTACCAAGGGTGGGGCGATCCTGGATTTGGTCCTAAGTAATGCCCAAGACTGGTGAGAGATGTAAAAGTGATTGCGCCACTTGGGAGCAGTGACCATAATGTTATTGATTTCACCGTTTGTATAAATGGTGAGTTGTCCAAAAAGACCACCACAACCACGTTTAACTTTAAAAGGGGTAAATACACTGAGATGAGGAGGCATGTGAGGAGGAAACTGAAAGCAAAGGTACATACTATTAAAACCCTTGCGGAAGCTTGGACACTAATTAAAACTATAATCCTAGAAGCTCAGATAACATGCATACCACAAGTTAGGAAAGGCACAAACAGGCATAAGAAAAGGCCTGCATGGTTAACAAACAAAGTAATGGAAGCTGTAAAAGGTAAGAAGGACTCCTTTAAGCGGTGGAAAACCAGTCCAAGTGAGATTAGTAAAAGGGAACACAGGCTGTGGCAAATCAAATGCAAGACTGTGATCAGGCAGGCAAAAAGGGACTATGAGGAGCATATTGCAAAAAACATAAAGACCAACAATAAAAATTTCTTCAAATATATTAGAAGTAGGAAACCAGCCAGGGAGGCAGTGGGGCCCTTGGATGATCATGGGGTAAAAGGATTACTGAAGGAGCATAGGGAAATGGCTGAGAAGCTGAATGAATTTTTTGCCTCCGTCTTCACTGTGGAAGACGAGAACTTTTTGCCCGCCCCAGAACCACTAATTTTGGAAGGGGTGTTGAAAGACCTGAGTCAGATTGAGGTGACAAAAGAGGAGGTCCTACAACTGATAGACAAATTAAAAACTGATAAGTCACCGGGTCCGGATGGCATACATCCGAGAGTTCTGAAAGAACTCAAAGTTGAACTTGTGGATCTTCTAACAAAAATCTGTAATCTTTCATTGAAATCTGCCTCCGTTCCTGAGGACTAGAAGGTAGCAAATGTCACCCCCATCTTTAAAAAGGGTTCCAGAGGAGATCCTGGAAATTACAGGCCAGTCAGTCTGACTTCAATACCGGGAAAGTTGGTAGAAACCATTATCAAGGACAGAATGAGTAGGCACATTGATGAACACAGGTTATTGAGGAAGACTCAGCATGGGTTCTGCAAGGGAAGATCTTGCCTCACCTGTTATATTTCTTTGAGGGGGTGAACAAACATGTGGACAAAGGAGACCCGATAGATGTTGTTTACCTTGACTTCCAGAAAGCTTTTGATAAAGTTCCTCATCAAAGGCTCCTTAGAAAGCTTGAGAGTCATGGAGTAAAAGGACAGGTCCTCTTGTGGATCAAAAACTGGCTGAGTAATAGGAAGCAGAGAGTGAGTATAAATGGGCAGTCTTCGCAGTGGAGGATGGTAAGCAGTGGGGTGCTGCAGGGCTCGGTACTGGGTCCCATGCTCTTTAACTTGTTCATAAATGATTTAGAGTTGGGAGTGAGCAGTGAAGTGGCCAAGTTTGCGGATGACACTAAATTGTTCAGGGTGGTGAGAACCAGAGAGGATTGTGAGGCACTTCAAAGGGATCTGTTGAGGCTGGGTAAGTGGGCGTCAACGTGGCAGATGCGGTTCAATGTGGCCAAGTGCAAAGTAATAATAAATAAATAAATAAATAAATAAATAAATAATTTTATTTCTATCCCGCCCTCCCCGCCTAGGCGGCTCAGGGTGGCTAACAACATTTCAAACAATTAACATAGATAGATAAAACTTTAAATTTAACAATTAAAATTTTTAAACATAAAAACCAGTCAATTAAATTAAAATACATAGTTCAAATTGTATTAAATGTATCTGGCAGCAATAAAATTGTTTGGCGCTGGTTCTGCCAGTTTAAGTGGTTCCATGATCGTATTATGGATGGCGGCTCTTTATTCCAAGCAACTCAGCAGTTGGTATCAGTATAAGTTTGTCTGAAAAGGGCGGTCTTGCAGGCCCTGCGGAACTGGTCAAGGTTCCGCAGGGCCCGCACTTCCTCCGGAAGCTGGTTCCACAGTGCAGGAGTCGCGGCTGAAAAGGCCCGTGTTCTGGTATTTTTAAGTTTGACCTCTCTCGGTCCAGGGATGGTCATTTTGTTTTTACCCACTGACCTCAGTGCCCTCTGGGGTTCATGTGGGGAGAGACAGTCCCTTAGGTAGGCTGGTCCTCGGCCATATAGGGCTTTAAAGGTAATAACCAACACTTTGTACTGGACTTGGTAGGTAATTGGCAGCCAGTGCAGTTCGCGCAGCCCCGGCCGTATGTGCTCCCATTTCGAGAGCCCCAATAGTAGCCTGGCCGACGCGTTCTGCACCAGCTGCAGCTTCCGGGTCCGGCACAGAGGTAGCCCCAAGTAGAGGGCATTACAGTAGTCCAATCTTGAGGTGACCGTTGCATGGATCACTGTTGCGAGGTCGCGACGTTCCAGAAAGGGGGCCAACTGCCTCGCCCGCTTCAGGTGGAAGAATGCTGACTTGGCAGTGGCTGCTATCTGGGCCTCCATTGATAATGAAGGCTCCAGTAAAACGCCCAAACTCTTTACCTGGTGTGCTGGTTTCAATGGTGCGCCGTCGAAGGTTGGGAGAGCTATTTCCCCTCCTAGAGGGCCGCGACCCACACAAAGGACCTCTGTCTTCTCTGGGTTCAACTTCAGCCCGCTCAATCTGAGTCTCGTCGCTACAGCCTGCAAAGCCCAATCCAGGTTCCCTGGGGCGGAGCCGGGCCGGCCGTCCATTAGCAGATAGAGCTGCACATTGGGACCAAGAATCCCAGCTACAAATACAAGTTGATGGGGTGTGAACTGGCAGAGACTGACCAAGAGAGAGATCTTGGGGTCGTGGTAGATAACTCACTGAAAATGTCAAGACAGTGTGCGTTTGCAATAAAAAAGGCCAACACCATTCTGGGAATTATTAGGAAGGGAATTGAAAACAAATCAGCCAGTATCATAATGCCCCTGTATAAATCGATGGTGCGGTCTCATTTGGAGTACTGTGTGCAGTTCTGGTCGCCGCACCTCAAAAAGGATATTATAGCATTGGAGAAAGTCCAGAAAAGGGCAACTAGAATGATTAAAGGGCTGGAGCACTTTCCCTATGAAGAAAGGTTGAAACGCTTGGGACTCCTTAGCTTGGAGAAACGTCGACGGCGGGGTGACATGATAGAGGTTTACAAGATTATGCATGGGATGGAGAAAGTAGAGAAAGAAGTACTTTTCTCCCTTTCTCACAATACAAGAATTCATGGGCATTCGATGAAATTGCTGAGCAGACAGGTTAAAACGTATAAAAGGAAGTCCTTCTTCACCCAAAGGGTGATTAACATGTGGAATTCACTGCCACAGGAGGTGGTGGCAGCCACAAGTATAGCCACCTTCAAGAGGGGTTTAGATAAAAATATGGAGCACAGGTCCATCAGTGGCTATTAGCCACAGTGTATGTGTGTATATTTAAAAAAAAATTTGCCATTGTGTGACACAGAGTGTTGGACTGGATGGGCCGTTGGCCTGATCCAACATGGCTTCTCTTATGTTCTTATGTGACACAGAGTGTTGGACTGGATGGGCCGTTGGCCTGATCCAACATGGCTTCTCTTATGTTCTTATGTGACACAGAGTGTTGGACTGGATGGGCCGTTGGCCTGATCCAACATGGCTTCTCTTATGTTCTTATGTGACACAGAGTGTTGGACTGGATGGGCCATTGGCCTGATCCAACATGGCTTCTCTTATGTTCTTATGTGACACAGAGTGTTGGACTGGATGGGCCATTGGCCTGATCCAACATGGCTTCTCTTATGTTCTTATGTGACACAGAGTGTTGGACTGGATGGGCCGTTGGCCTGATCCAACATGGCTTCTCTTATGTTCTTTTGTTCCATCCATCCATCCATCCATCCATCCATCCATCCATCCATCCATACATCCATCCATCTATCATCCGTCCGTCTGTCTGTCTGTCTGTCCAATCTATCCGTAGAGAGTTCTGTATGTGTGTGTGTACACACACATACACATAAACATGAACAAGCCGGGGGTTAAGGGTAGTTTAAACTTCACAGGGGCAAAAGTTTTGGAATGGGTCCTATGCAGGGGTCATTTTGTAGGAGAGGTGCCAGAGTTCATTAGCACAACTCTTTTGCACAACTCATTTGCATATGCCACACCCCCCTGGCATCACCGGAAGGTGTACATTATATCAAGCTCTGGTAATGGTCTGTCAGATGCAGGCTGTTATGTTTGGATTATGACTGGGTGGCCTGAGGAAGATCCCAGGGAGAATGTCTTTCAGGGGGTTCTCAGCACCTCCCATGGACCACTTAATTTGAAACGTGCCACAAATGCTGCCTCTGAGCATCTTGTTGCTCTGTGGCACTTCTGATGCAAAGGGCCCTTGCTGGTCATAAGGTCCCTCAAAGACCTGGCCTCATTACCATCTTCAAGGTAGAATTGCCAGGTCCTTCCTGGACACTGGAGGGGGATGAAGGGATGGGGTTGTCAGATCCAGGTTGGGAAACTCTTGGAGATTTGGGGACGGAACCTGGGGAGGATAGGGTCCTCAATGAGGCACAATGCTATAGAATCCACCCTCCAAAGCCGCCATCTTCTTCAGGGGAACTGATCTCTGTAGCCTGAAGATGAGCGGTAAATCCAGGGGCTCCTGGGGACCCACCTAGAGGCTGGCATCCCTATTTTGAGGAGATCTTTCTAGAAGAATTATAGCAATCTGTTAGAGGGGAGGGAAAGCAGCATGGTAGCCTGATCTTTTCAGATCTTGAAACTAGGTTCCAACTCGGGAAATACCTGGGGACTTTGGGGGCAGAGCCAGGAGTCTTTCCCATTCTTTAAATAAATAAATAAATAAATAAATATACAGCAGTACAGATCCCCTGAATGCAGTCTTCATTTCCTCATCCTCTTTTTTTGCCTACTCTGGCAGTTGCACTTCCACTAAATGAAATGGAAATTTGTCATGTACCCACGAGTTCCCTTGTCAGGCTTTGGGAGCATTTTCAAGCATGGCATTTTTAAAAGGACACACACCAGGCCTGTAGCCAGAAATATTTGGGTGGGGGGGAGGACACGGCATAAAATTTTGTGTGGGGGCCGTGGGGGCTTGGCTGCTTCTTCCAGCGACTAGCTCCCCCAGCCCCAGCTCTCTCTCTCTCATGCTCTCAGGGATGGGAAGAGCCCAGGGAAAGTGGTGATGATGAAAACAGGGCTGTGGGGAGAGTGGGAGAGGCAGGAATGGGGTGGGAACTGCTTAGGGAGAGCAACAGCAGCAAAAACGAGGCTGCGGGGAGAGCTGGAGAGGCAGAAATGGGGTGGAAAGAGCCTGGGGAGAGCGGCAGCGGCGAGAGTGGTGAGGAAATGAGGGGGCATACAGGTGGAAGGGGGGGTTAGGTGGAGGGGCCTAGTCCCCCCCCCATAGCTACGGGCCTGACACACACTCACAAAGTGAGGACCTGGGGACTGGAAAGCCTTCTTGGGACGTAAGCATTGCCAGTACATGGATGGAAGACCTGCATGGAAGACACTGCAGAGGAAGGCATTGGCACATCACCTTCTGCTTCTCACTTGCCTTGAAGGCCCCTTGTTGGAGTTGTTGGGATGTAACCAGGGGTCATTTCTTAGAAAAAAGAGGTGCCAGAGCTCATTAGCACAACTCATTTGCATATGCCACACACCCCTGACATCACCAGAAGGTGCACTAAATTATATCAGCTCAGCATCTACCTTAAAATGCTTCTTGAATTAGAATTGTCATCATAAAACCTTACTCCCATCATACTGATTAAATGACTTTTTCGTATGAGGCCACAGTGGCATGAGGAAGATTTCCATAGGTCTGCTTTACAGGTTTTGGTTATTTCTCAATTTTTTTTGTTGGGGAAAATATTAGAAAGTTTGTCAAATCTTAAGAGTTCAGAAAAATTCTCACAGGGGGTTTGAACAATGGAGCCAGAAGCAACTATTTACCGGGGGGGGGGTTAAGAAAGAAAGAGCACAATAAAATTTAGAGGTTCTGTCAAGCAGACGGATTCAATGACGTGTTGAGGTTGATACAAAGACTATGTTTATTGATAGACCGTTACTTTGGCTCAAGCCTTGGCTTGAGAAGAATGAAACCAATACATTGATACACAAGTTTTAAGATACACTTCAAAGGGATTCCTACGGGGGGGGGAAGCAAGGGGAGCGTTCACACATAAGCATCAAAACTACATACATTCCCAGGGCGTTATCAGACATTTGGCCTTGCATCGCCCAGATGGTGCTTCTTCCCGCAAGAGGATTCATGGGAAGGTGCTGATTGCTTTGGTCTCTGTAATTAACAGTCATAAAACAAAGAGGGGCCAAGGAAGGATAATAAACTAGCAGCATTTGGTTCAGTGTGATCTTACCCAGGCCTGCTTGTGACAGGCTAGAACCCCATCAGTTATTGATCAGAATTAGTCGTGCTTGACAGGTTCCAGAGCTCTGCTCCTGTGAGCTCCTGTCCAAAATGAGGCCTGGATGTAACTGTTTGGATTCTCTGTGTGAAATATGAGAGAATTTTTAAGGATCCTGCTCGGGTGAAATAGCAAAGGAATCTGACGCAATGAAAAATGAATTCTGATAATAAGAACAAATATTTGGGGAATGGAAAGGGGTGCTCCACAGAGCTCTAGGCTGAAGCTGAATCCCTCCTAAAATAACATTCAGGACCAATTTGACAGTATCTGCTCAAGCAAAACCTTGTTGAGATTTTGAGGGAAGCTAAAATCGTTTTCGATAAGACGAGCAGGATTCCTCCTGGGATCTTTACATAACCCTGTAAAAATATAATGGGGGTGGGGGTGGGGGTGGGGAAGAACCTCAGTATGGTGTAAAGATTATATCTGTGCCCATCTCTTGGTACGGGGGGAAACACGCCATTGGTATCCACCACTTCGTTCCTTAATAAATGGGATTATTGCTTTAGCATGCAACTCTTCTTGCTTCTTTGTAGGAACCTCTAATTTTCCATGTATTGAATTTGCCATGAAGAGGAAGCTGTCCATTCTTATCGGGTGGATTTACTTTACAATTTATATTGCCCCTCTGTGTCTGAAGGCACACAACACAACGTGCACATTAAGAACCGAGTATGTTACATCACACAATAAAGTCCTTAAGTCTCATAAAGCTTAACACCGTAATTTACTGATATGGCCTTAACGGTCAGGAACACGGGTCAAGGGAAAAGGACAAAAGATCCAAAACAATCCTCCATAGAATTGGGTAAAAAGGGAGAGTCACATCTGGGAAACCAGATTTTTGGATAACTAATGTAATAAGTGGTTTTATAAAGGTAAAGGTAGCTCCCTGGGCAAGCGCCACCCGTTTCCAACTCAGGGGTGATGTCGCATCATGATGTTTTCACAGCAGACTTTTTACGGGGTAGTTTGCCATTGCCTTTCCCAGTCATCTACCCTTTCCCCCCAGCAAGCTGGGTAATTTTACCAACCTCGAAAGGATGGAAGGCTGAGTCAATCTTGAGCCAGCTACCTGAACCCAGCTTCCACCGGGATTGAACTCAGATTGTGAGCAGAGATAGATGAGTACTGCAATTAAGATATTTTGAAAAGGGAAGAAGAGGATCCCCCCCCCCCGACTGACTACTTCAAACAAGTGATTACTAAGGCAAATCTTATTTTCAGTACCTCAACTTTTTAAGCTACGATAATTGCACTTGCTACTAACTAGGAATATTCCTAAATATTCAACCTCAAAAGAGGACATTTTCATCTGGCTTTTTTTAAAGAGCCCAAAAGAGGACACACAAACACAAATGGCATTGCCCGTAAAAAGAGGACATCTGGGAATCTTAAATGGTAACAACTCTATATAAGTCTTGAGTACTACTATATCACACAAGTACCACTTAGGCTTGCCAATCCCCAGGTCCCAGTGGGGGTTCTTCCGCTTTCCCAGGCTCCTTTCCACCCCCAGTCAGCTGGCCGACAGGGGGAAGCCTCACCCCCAGAGGACCATGTGCCTTTCCACCTCCTGAGGCTTCAGTCTCCGATTGAAAGGCTTCCTCTTGGGATGGTGTGTCTGTATTACTTTGAAGAAGTTGGCAGCAACTCGTGAGTAGAGAGGTCAATCCCTCACTTCAGAGTCACCAGAAACGGGGTGGTGGGGGGGGGGGAGGGAAATGTCTGCTGAGCACTTCATTATTCCCTATGTGGAGATCGATTCTCATAGGGTATAATGAGGAATTGTTCTGGAGGTTTCGGGGGCTCTGGGGGAGCTGTGGTTTGAGGTAGAGGCACCAAATTTTCATTATAGTATTTAGTGCCTCTCCCCAAAGTACCCCCAAGGGTTCAAAACGATTGGACCAGGGGGTCCAATTCTATGAGCCTCAAAAGAAGGTGTCCCTATCCTTCATTATTTTCTATGGAAAGAAGACATTTTAAAAAGTGTGCTGTCCCTTTAAATGTGATAGCCAGAACTCCTTTGGAGTTCAGTTATGCTTGTCACACCCTTGTTCCTGGCTCCGCCTCCAATGTCTCCTGGCTCCACCCCCAAAGTCTCCTGACTCCACCCCCAAAGTCCCCAGATATTTCTTCAATTGGACTTGGCAACCCTAGTACCACTATATCACATTAACTTTGCCCTTTGAATGACTTGTGCCAAGGTGAGGGTAGTAACCCTCTGTCTCTCCGTTATCATGTTGAAGTTCTAAAAGCTGTACCTTACTTCTCTTATCTCTCCTCTGTGTCTTCAGCTTTCACAACTGGCCAAGCGGTCCGCTAACCACAGGGCAGCCCACCATTTCAAAAGGCAAGGGAGCCGGACTGTTTACCTCACTTGCATCCTGGCAACAGAGATCAGAGCACTGTGACATCATCAGTGGGACCAGCACAGTTGATGAAGCAAGCTGTCATTGGGCTTTTCTGGCTACATGGACTTTCTTCTGGGATAAGAGGGCTGGTTGGCATCAGACTTCAGGACCAGGAGGCAACATAAAGGAAAAAAAAATTAAAAAGGAAAACACTATAATATGACCTCCACAGAGAGTTTTCAAGGCAAGGGGCGAACAGATGTGGTTTACTATCCTGTGCCTTTGTGTAGTGACCTGGGGCTTCGTTGGTAGCCTCCTATCCAAGTACTAATCAGAGGATGAGAAAGAAAGGTATGTTTGGAGAGTAGGGTTTCTGAATAATAGTGGGACAGCATGCATTTTTTTAAAAGGTCAAACCAATGGTCAAAGAAATCCTTGCCCCTAAGTGCTTAAGATTAAATGTTGTCTGAAGTCTCCAAGAGATTTCAAATCCTGGCACTGGGGTTTGGTGTAGTGGTTAGGTATGCGGACTCTTATCTGGGAGAACCGGGTTTGATTCCCCACTCCTCCACTTGCAGCTGCTGGAATGGCCTTGGGTGAAACATAGCTCTCGTAGGAGTTGTCCTTGAAAGGGCAGCTGCTGTGGGAGCCCTCTCAGCCCCACCCACCTCACAGGGTGTCTGTTGTGGGGGGAGAAGATATGGGAGATTGTAAGCCGCTCTGAGTCTCTGATTCAGAGAGAAAAGCGGGGTATAAATCTGCAGTCTTCTTCTTCATTGGGGAGGGACGGTGGCTCAGTGGTAGAGCCTCTGCTTGGTAAGCAGAAGGTCCCAGGTTCAATCCCTGGCATCTCCAAAAAAAGGGTCCAGGCAAATAAGTGTGAAAAACCTCAGCTTGAGACTCTGGTGAGCTGCTGCCAGTCTGAGTAGACAAGACTGACTTTGATGGACCGAGGGTTTGATTCAGTATAAGGCAGCTTCATATGTTCGTATGTTCTCGCCTCAGGCCTCATTTTAGTTTAATTTAATTTTTGGACATATATCCTGCCCTGTCCTGCAAATGGGCTCAGGGCGACTTACAACAGTAAAATTGAACAGAACTAAAAACAAAATATTACAAAATCAGGAGCAGCACAGTAAACAATCTTACAGGCTCCATTGTTCAAACCCCCTGTGAGAATTTTGCTAAACTCTTAAGATTTGACAAACTTTCTCATATTTCCCCCCACAAAAAATGGGGAACAACCAAAGCATATAAAGCAGACAGATGGAAATCTTCCTCATGCCACTGTGGCCACAGAGGAGAAAGTACATTAAATAGTATGATGGGAGTAAGGTTTTATTAGGACAATTATAATTCATGAAGCATTTTAAGGTAGATGCTGAGCTGAGCCTGTCGAGGTTCAGTAGACTGTAAAGCAGGAGGAAAACTGTCAGGAAGAGAAAGAAAGAAAACTCATGCTGCAGGGGACAGTTTGGTGTGAGAGCCAGTTTGGTGTAGTGGTTAAATGCACAGACTTTTATCTGGGAGAACTCGGTTTGATTCCCCACTCCTCCACTTGCACCAGCTGGAATGGCCTTGGGTCAGCTATAGCTTTCACAGGAGTTGTCCTTGAAAGGGCACCTGCTGTGACAGCTTTCTCAGCCCCACCTACCTCACAGGGTGTCTGCTGTGGGGGAGGAAGGTAAAGGAGATTGTGAGCCGCTCTGAGACTCTTCGCAGTGGAGGGCAGGATATAAATCCAATATCTTCATCCACCTCACAGGGTGTCTGTTGTGGGGGGGCGGGGAAGGTAAAGGAGATTGTGAGCTGCTCTGAGACTCTTCAGAGTGGAGGGCGGGATAAAAATCCAATATCTTCATCTACCTCACAGGGTGTCTGTTGTGGGGGAGGAAGGTAAAGGAGATTGTGAGCCGCTCTGAGACTCTTCAGAGTGGAGGGCAGGATATAAATCCAATATCTTCATCCACCTCACAGGGTGTCTGTTGTGGGGGGGGGGAGGTAAAGGATATTGTGAGCTGCTCTGAGACTCTTCGGAGTGGAGGGCGGGATATAAATCCAATATCTTCATCTACCTCACAGCATGTCTGTTGTGGGGGGGGGAGGTAAAGGAGATTGTGAGCCGCTCTGAGACTCTTCGGAGTGGAGGGCGGGATTAAATCCAATATCTTCATCTTCCTCACAGGGTGTCTGTTGTGGGGGGGGGGGAAGGTAAAGGAGATTGTGAGCCGCTCTGAGATGCTTTGGAGTGGAGGGCGGGATATAAATCCAATATCTTCATCTACCCACAGGGTGTCTGTTGTGGGGGGGGGGGGGGGGCGGAAGGTAAAGGAGATTGTGACCGCTCTGAGATTCAGAGTATAGGGTGGGATATAAATCCAATATCTTCTTCTTCTTCTACACCTTCTGATGAAGCCAGGGTGGGTGGTATATGCAAATGAGTCGTGCTAATGAGCTCTGGCACCTTTTTTTTTTTTTTTTTTTTTTTACAAAATGACCCCTGCCTAGCCTGAGCCAGACCCCTTCCTCACATTCTTGAACTGGCATGGTCCTTCTTGAACGATATCTTTCCTAGCAAATGGCAAGGCAGCTAGCTCTGCCAACAGCAAGAACGCTGCATTCGGAAAGAGAGGCATGGCTTATCTGAAGTTTTCCAGGTTTGAATTTGCAATTACGCTCGCTTACCAACTCGAAGAACAGAGTCAGGCAAAAATAAATAAATAAATAAATCCACGGTACAGTATTTATCTTCTCTGCATGCAGCAGACAGTCTGGGCGTCGGATTTTGATTCCGTCTTCATCATTCAACATCGCTGCACTGCGTTAAGTGAGCCTGTCTCATTTTTGAGTGCTTTCTGCCTCCCTGGGTCGAGGAGCTGTTAGCATGCCGGCGGAGCTTCCATCAGGAATCAGAAGCAGGTTAATATGTGACACTGATCTCCCTCCCACTCGGGGATGTCGAGAAAATGGGTCGAGGTTCACTAGACTGCAAAGCAGGAGAAAAATTGTCAAGGAACACAAAGGAAGACTTGTGCTGCAGGGGGGGGGGGCAGCTTCACATGCTCGGAGTGCCGGCAAAGGGAAGACAGTAAACAGGGTGTTTTTACACTGACAGTTTGTGACTCTCTATCACCGCATTGGAAACTCACCTTTTACATTACCTAACGTTCTCGCAACTGTTTTGCATCGCTGCTTCTTGAAGCATCTACATTTGTTTCGGTGAGATGAGTTCCGGAGCTGCTGCTGCAACGTTTTTCTCGACACTAGTTTTCGATCCGGTCTTTACAGGCGTTTCAACTTGTATTGTAGATGTTTTCATGCGTTTTAAAAGACTCTCCAAAAGCCACCACAAAGTGCAGTAATTTGCATGAGAACTGACAGCACTTGAAATGTTTACATATCGTTGCTTGCTTCATCTAGTCATTTAAATTTGTACTGTTTTGCAGTGTTGACACGATTTCCAAGCAATTGTATACAGTTAACTAAGCACTGGTATTCCGGCTCTGAATCATGGGTTTTATACCGTCTATGGCTCCGAATCGTGGGTTTTATACCGTCATCACCTGCGACTACCTTGAGCGCTTTCATCAGCGCTGCCTTCGCACCATCCTCAACATCCACTGGAGTGACTTTGTGACCAACACTGAAGTCCTCAAGAGGGCAGAGGTTACAAGCATCGAAGCACTGCTGTTGAAGACGCAGCTGCGCTGGGCAGGGCATATTTCTAGGATGGAAAACCACCGCCTTTCCAAGATTGCTCTGTATGGCGAACTTTCCACTGGCCATCGAAATAGAGGGGCACCAAAGAAGAGGTACAAGACTCCTTGAAGAAATCCCTTGGCACCTGTCGCATCAACCATCACCAGTGGTCTGACCTAGCCTCAGATCACAAAGCATGGAAAGCACACCATCCACCAGGCTGTCTCTTCCTTGAGAACGCACGCATAGGCTGGTCTTGAGGACAAAAAGGAGATTGAGGAAGATCGCACTGCTACAGCATCAACCCCAAATCAGACTTTTCCTGCAGCCACTGTGGCCGGATCTGCCCATATTGGTCTTGTCAGCCACCAGCGAGCCTGCAGCAGACGTGGACTACTGCACCCTTCTTAAATCTTCGTTCGCGAAGTCAAGCCGAGAGAGAGGTATTCCGGCTGCCCTCTGATCAGAAACCTCCCCCCCCCAAAAAAAAAACCCCCACTTGAAACGCTTAAATGTAAAAGGAAAATAAAGGGGAACAGTGGCAGGCGATTTGAAGACTCTAAAACTCTGGATCAAACTGAATGTAAAAACACCCAATTTAGGCCAAATTTCACACCGGTTCTATCAAGGAAAGGCAGGTGACCGGATTCCGAGTCATACCTATGCTGTGGCTGTGTTTTTATGATAATGATCAAAACCTGCTTAAGACAGGAACCATTTTGAACAGCTGAGCTATTTTTTGTTATTATGATATCATGATTCCGTATCATGTCCTGTAAGCTGCCCTGAGCCTGCCTCGGCGGGGAGGGCAGGGTATAAATAAAATTTACTTACTTACTACTTACTTTTGCTGGCAACCAGAGAGCTCACAGGGAGCTCAGTCCACAGGTAAGGCTGCCAAGCTCCCCAAAGAGTCCCATTGGCGTGTGTCGTCCCCAGCATAATGATGTCACCCAGAAGGGACATCGTCATGCCAGGGATATTGTGCTGAGGACACTCTAGGTCTCACGTGAAAAGCTCTATGGTACCATAGAGTTTACCATGAATCCTAGAGTATTTCTGATGTGACGGGCTGGTCCGGCCCGTGGAGCAAAGAGGCATCCTAGGTCCAACAGAGCACATGAGAGGCCATTTGAGGCTCTGCTTTGACTGAAAGATTCGGCCGTGAAGAGGGTTTATTTTAAGCATCTCGACGTGCCAGGACTCGCTTCATGAAAATGACACCCCTTTCGCTTGATCGCTGCTGCACAAAGATATCTGGCTCTCGAGGTTGTCAGAGACTGACAGGACTTCTGCTTAATGACTTTTCTTCTTCTGCGTGTGCATCAGATATGATGCCTGATGTGCTGACACTGGGGGCTTGCGCTTGCTGTCGTAGAACAATGCCTCTGAAGGGCATTAATATATTAAAATAGATCCCTCGGGCAGGGTGAGCATTGGCATATCTTGAGGTAAGGGAGCTGCCAAGGTCCAGGGCTTTTGGTGGGGCCCCATGCACTGACTTCCTGCTGCCCCACCCCCGCTTTCTTGCAAGGACTCTGCCATCCATGCTCATAGCAGTACGCACCACCAGCATCATCAGGGATGGACTTGTGAGTTGTTGCAGGCCTCTGTGAGTGCAGGTGGGGTAGGGTTGCCAAGTCCGACTCAAGAAATATCTGGGGACATTGGGGGTGGAGCCAGGAGACTTTGGGGGTGGAGCCAGGAGCAAGGGTGTGACAAGCACGATCAAATTCCAAAGGGAGTTCTGGCCATCACATCTAAAGGGACCACATGCCTTTTAAATGCCTTCCCTCCATTTGGTAATAATGAAGAATAGGAGCACCTTCTTTGGGGACTCATAGAATTGGGTCCCCTGGTCCAATCCTTTGAAACTTGGAGAGGTTCTGAATGCTACGCTGAAAATTTGGTGCCTCTAACTCAGAAAAACAGTCCCCTCCCCCCAGAGCTCCAGATACTCGTGGATCAATTCTCCATTATACCTTATCTGTCTCCACAGGGAATAATGGAGTGCCCAGCAGACATTTCCCTCCGCCCCCACCACTTTCTGATGACCTGGAAGCAGGGGGAGGGCCTCCAAACCAAGGGATCCCCTGCCCTTGCCTGGGGATTGGCAACCCTCAGATGATAAGAGGTCTCATAAGGGAATGGGGGAAGGATGTGCACCTATGTGGATCAAGTGGTGGGAAGAAGAAGAAGCAGAACTGCAGATTTATATCCCACCCTTCTCTCTGAATCAGAGACTTAGAGCGGCTTACAATCTCCTCTATCTCCTCCCCCCACAACAGACACCCTGTGAGGCGGTTGAGAGGACTCTTACAGAAGCTGCCCTTTCAAGGACAACCTCTGCTAGAGCTATGGCTGACCCAAGGCCATTCCAGCAGCTGCAAGTGGAGGAGTGGGGAATCGAACCCGGTTCTCCCAGGTAAGAGTCCACGCACTTAACCACTATACCAAACTGGCTCTCACACCAAACTGGCTGAGTCATGAGGAAGTATTAGAACAGACTGGCAATACTTCTTGCTTATTCCTCTAAGACTAAAAGCACCATAAAGCAAGCTAGATGGTAGGATTGCCAAGTCCCTCCATTGCTGCGGAGGGGGACTTGTTCCTCACACATGCTTTGCACGGGCAGTGTGATGACATCACCTGGAAATGATGTCATCATGCTGGGGACATTGCACCAAGGATGATCTAGGACTTGTGGTAAAACTCTGCATTACCATAGAGTTTTACCGTGATTCCTAGAGTGTCGCACTAGAAATACTCTAGGATTCATGGTAAAACTCTATAGTATCATAGAGTGTTAGTGTGAGTCCTGGATTGTCCCTGGTGCAACGTCCCTGGTGTGATGATGTCACTTCCAGGTGACATCATTGCACTGGGTTTGGCACGCAGTGATGGGACTCTTCAGCGGTGGGGATCCCCTCGATGGCCTGCTCCTTGTCGACGGGTTGGGACCCCCAGGGTGGAGGATCCCCCACCCTTGTCAACACTACTAGATAGCTAGGACAATACCAGTCACCTTCCTGTCTGCTCTGCTTTCACTCACCCTCTTTAACCAGTTGAATGTAATCTGTCTGCTTTATCTGTCTGCTTTGTATAGGGTTGCCAAGACATTTTTCATGTGCACATAGCACGCACAGTGCGATAGCATCACTTGTGTTTCAAAAAGACTGAAGAAGAAGATATTGGATTTATATCCCGCCCTCCACTCCGAAGAGTCTCAGAGCGGCTTACAATCTCCTTTACCTTCCTCCCCCACAACAGACACCCTGTGAGGTGGGTGGGGCTGGAGAGGGCTCTCACAGCAGCTGCCTTTTCAAGGACAACCTCTGCCAGAGCTATGGCTGACCCAAGGCCATGCTAGCAGGTGCAAGTGGAGGAGTGGGGAATCAAACCTGGTTCTCCCAGATAAGAGTCCGCACACTTAACCACTACACCAAACTGGCTCTTGAACTGGGTGTCCAATTCTATGAGCACCAAAAGAAGGTCCAACCATCCTCCATTGTTTCCAGTGGAGGGAAGTCATTGAAAAGGAGCACAGTCCCTTTAAATGAGATGGCCAGAACTCCCTTTGGAGTTCAATCATGCTTGCTCCTGGCTCCACCCCCGAAGTTCCCCAATATTTCCTGAGTTTGACCTGGCAATTGAAATATTTTGCATAGATAGTAAACAACAACAACAAAAACAGGAGGTACATGAACATATGAAGCTGCCATATATTGAATCATACCATCGGTTCATCCTTGTTCTTATTGTCTACTCAGGGTTGCAGTGGTTCTCCAGGGTCTCAGGTCTTCCACATCATCTATTACCTGGTCCTTTTAATGTGAAATGCTGGGGATTGAACCTGGGACCTTCTGCATGCCAAGCAGATGCTCTACCACTGATTTACAGTCCTTTCCTCTAGCATTTGCCCGCCACCTGTCATAAATAGACATCTGTTGTGCCATCAGCAATAGCACATGTTGGAGGACAGATTGGCTGATAACAGATGGGTTTTTAAAGCCGCCCAGGGGGCAGGAGGCAGGCAGACGAGAAAAGTGTGTCCACACGCTCACATCTTCCTCCCACCCCCATCCCGCCCCCAAGTCGCCCCCAAGTCACCACCACTTTTTTGCTGAGGGGCCTCCAAGGCACCTCCCTGGTCATTTGGAAGGTCAGGAAGTGCCCAGAGAGCCACGGACAGGACGCATGTGTGTTCCAGATGCTCCCCAGATGCCCATGGCCCACCCCTTTTCTGAGCACCATCCCAAAACTCTGAGGCAATCTATTTCTGGCTGGTTCTCTTCGGGGTGGCTTCAAGCCACCCCAAACCAGCCGTCTGTTATCAGCCATTATGTTCCACATTTTGGGGTAACAGTCAAGTGCCGAGATATCTCAAAATTCTGTAATGTGTTTATTTATTTATTTTTATTTTATCACATTTATATCCCGCCCTCCCCTAACAAGCTCAGGGCGGCTACCAAGAATTAAAAACCACATAGAACATTGAAAACAGTACATAATAGAATCAATTTCACGCATTTTAACCATAAAATCCAAGATGCACGTCGATGTTTCTGAGTATCTATACTTGTCCGATGGCAACAGTGATCCATGCAACGGTCACCTCGAGGTTGGACTACTGTAATGCCCTCTACATGGGGCTGCCCCTGTACCGAACTCGGAAACTGCAGCTAGTGCAGGATGCAGCGGCCAGACTGTTAGTGGGACTACCTCGGTGGGAACATGTACGGCCTAGGCTGCGGGAACTGCACTGGCTGCCAATTGTGTACTGAGTTCGTTACAAGGTGCTGGTTATTACCTTTAAAGCCCTATATGGCCGAGGACCTGCCTACCTTAGGGACCGTCTCTCTCCATATGTTCCCCAGAGAGTACTGAGATCTAGTT
This sequence comes from Heteronotia binoei, assembly GCF_032191835.1. Taxonomy (NCBI): domain Eukaryota; kingdom Metazoa; phylum Chordata; class Lepidosauria; order Squamata; family Gekkonidae; genus Heteronotia; species Heteronotia binoei. Next base: position 12,131,512 of record NC_083228.1, read on the forward strand.
TGCAAAATCTTCTGAAAATCCCTGGACCAAGGGAGGCCAAGCTAAAAACAACAAGGGAGCAGGCCTTTTCGATAATGGCTCCCCAATGGTGGAACCAGCTGCCAGAGGAGGTGCGGGCCCTGCGGGATCTTAACCAGTTCCGTAGGGCTTGCAAAACCACCCTCTTCCAACTTGCCTTCTAAGGTGGAATCTTGGCAATGATATCCAGCCATCGTTATATATGTACTGAAGTTGTAGCACCATTAATTTATATTGGTTTTAAATTATTTATTTAACTCAAAGTCACGAATTTGTATTTTAACTGTATTTTATTGTATTAACTTTATTTTATTGTTATATCATGGTATATGTCTTGTAAGCCGCCCTGAGCCTGCCTAGGTGGGGAGGGCGGGATATAAATAAAAACATTATTATTATTTATTGTCAGTGGTGTGGGGCATTTGCTACCTCCCCTTAACTGCTGAAGGCAAGTTTAAATAGTTCTGTGTTACAAGCCTGGTGGAACTGTGACAGGTTTCGCAGGGCCCTGATGTTTTTGGGGAGGGCATTCCACAGAGCGGGAGCTAGTGGTGGACGACTGAACTTCTTTCAGTCCAGGGATCTGAAGGAGATTTTGTACTCTGAGTCTTTGGGATTGCATAGGATAACAAATGTGCATGAAGGCATAATCTCTTATTCTTAATTATCAATTATAATTATGGTCCCGTGTGGGTTACATGCTGTGTTTATTTTCAGCTCCATGCCGAAGAATTTTAAAACATTCCCCTGGGAATTATGGGCTCTGCGAAAGCTCTGTGACTCCTGTTCTGATTTATTGTCTATAGGGTTCGTGACGGTTGAAGGGTGCAGAGTTGAAAGCCTCTACTGCTTCCTCCAGAATACGTATCACAACGAAGGGAGATAGATGCATGTATCCCCTGCAGCAGATCTGACCTTAAACAAAAACATTTCTCTCCGTTTCCAGAGCATTCGCAATTTTCAATTTGAAAGCAGGAGGAACAGGGCAACGACAAAAAAAGTTAAGCCGTTGGCCACTTCTGCTCATTAAAGATCCCCACGACGCTTTTGAAACAAATGGAGCCAAATTCCAGCTAGAGCCTCCTGTTCGCTCTCCCCAAATCCCCATTGGCTTTTAAAGTGGATAAGCCGTCCTTCAGCTTTGCTCCTAAGAAACCCTTGTTAGCCTAGCAAAATGACAGGGAATTACTTCTGCTTGCTGTACCTCACAGTGAAATGCGAAGGATGAAAGAACGAGGCAGGGCCTCCATTTTCTCTAAGTTAACCCACATAGCTTTCAGCCAATTCATCCGTACTTCTGTTTCTAGTGGGACTGATCAAATGAATAAGGGGAAAGTCTGCGTCCTTTGATTCCCCCTTTGTGTGTCTGTGGCTCAGTTCCTTCTATCCAATCAATCAGTCCTTATCTCCTAGACAGTAGGGATGTGCCAAAAAAAAATCGGTATTACACGGATCCGGAAGTATACGGGGGGAGAAAATTCGGAATCCCCATATACTGTCGAATACTGCATTCGGAATAGCCGCATATACGGTAGATGCTGCTGGTTCTGGGTCTCTCACCCAGGTGCCAGCTTCCCTGCCACAGAACACACAATCTACAGATGCCAGCTCTCCAGCCCTGCCCCAAACAACACGGGGAGAGCTGGCCAACCACAACAAGCCTGCTGGTTCTGGGTCTCTCACCCAGGTGCCAGCTTCCCTGCCACAGAACACACAATCAACTCTATAAAAACAAGAAAGTGACCCAGCACACACAGCCCACACACACCCTCGCCAACCCCCACACCAACCAGAGGTAATTTAAAAAAACCAAAACAAAACCAGCAGAATCACAAAAGGCCAAGTGAAAAAGTGGCCTTTTCACCAACAAGAAAGCTCAGGCCAAATAAGTCAACAACACCCCCCCCCCCCTAAAACCTGAACCAGGAAAAGGGGGACAAAAGTGGTCTTTTAAACAATGGAAATTAGGCCAAACAGCACCCCCCCCCCACAAGAACCAGAAGAGAAGAGTAACAGCAGCAGCACAATGCAGCAGCAACAAATCAAACAGTAAACAAATCAAACAGTAAACAAATCAAACAGTACTTTTAAAACAGTAAAAAAATTAACTTTTAACAATACAGGAACTTAGGAAATTAGGCCAAACAGCACCCCACCCCCCCCCCACCCCCAGGAATCAGAAGAGAAGAGTAACAGCAGCAGCACAACACAGCAGCAACAAATCAAACACTGAATACTTCTAAAACAGTAAAAAACTCAACTTTTAACAATACAGGAACTTTGCCAACCTCCCCCCCCCCCAAAAAAAAACCCTTCACCCTAACCCTAAGAAATCTAAGCCACCCAAATCAGGAGAAGTAAAAGGACACTGCACTTTTAAAAGTCCTCTCACTAAATTAAGATATGGGCAAATTAGCAAAAAAAAACCCCACCCCAGGCCCCCACCCCCAGCTGAACCTAACCCCAACCCCAAATAGGCTACCCACCCAGTACTCACCCACCCAAATCTGGATAAGGAAAGGGACTCTAGTCCTTTTACCAACAAAAACTAAAACAAGAAGTACCCCAAAACTGTCTTACCTTGTCTTCTCTACTCCAGGGAAGTCTGGTAAGGCTGAGTGAGAGAGCAGCAGGCAGCAGCTGAAGCCAAGGGCCAGCCAGCAGCAGCACAATCTCTCACACTAACCAACCTACACCAACACAGCAGCAATGGAGGAGTCCAGCCAGGAAGACTCCTTAAAAAGGTTCTCTGGCCCTACAGAGAGCAATTTCAAAAAATAGCACTGCTCTCTGATTGGCCAGACAACAGTGCTTACTTGGATACCCAAGTAAGCAAAAGACCAAAATAACAACAATGTAGCTGATGGCTGGGCCATCAGCTACACAACAGCCCTGCAAAGCATGCATTTGCAGTGCATTTTGCAAATGCATGCTTTGGATTGGCTGCTGGGGCTCCACTTCCCCCTCCCCCCCTCCCTGATCCCAGGGAGGCTATGGGAGAGGCGGGAAGAGGCTACTAAAGGCGGGAAAGTAGGCAAGCAGCTCCCCTGAGGCTGCAGAAGCTACTTTCCCGCCTTTTGCATTGACAGCCGTATACTTCCAAATAGCTATTCGGCAGTATACGGCGAGCCGTATTCGGCTGCCGCATAATAGGCTTCAATGGGAATCAGCTACAGCCGATTCCGTATACAGCCGAATCAGTGGTGATTCGGCTGTATATGCGGTTCGGCCAAACCGAATGCACACCCCTACTAGACAGCCAGTTTGGTGTATTGGTTAAGTGCGCGGACTCTTATCTGGGAGAATGGAGTTTGATTCCCCACTCCTCCATTGGCAACTGCTGGAATGGCATTGCGTCAGCCATAGCTCTTGTAGGAGTTGTCCTTAAAAGGACAGTTGCTGTAAGAGCTCTCTCAGCTCCACCTACCTCACAGGGTGTCTGTTGTGGGAGGGGAGGAAGGTCAAAGGAGAGCGTGACCACTCTGAGATTCAGAGTATAAGGCAGGATATAAATCCAATATCTTCAACATCATCATCATCACCACCACCACCATCATCTTCTTCTTCTTTCTCTTCTTCTTCGGTAGGTAAGAATGGGAAGCCTGAGGCATGCTCCCATTCGCTCAGGTAACTCTACCTGTAAGCGGGCCTCAATTTGGGCAGGAGCTCACAGGAACGGAGTTCCGCAACCTCTAAATTTTATTGTGCTCTATCTTTCTTACCCCTCCCCCCCAAATACTTGCCTCTGGGCTTCATTGTTCAGCCCCTCTGTAAGAATTTTGCTGAAATCGAAGATTTGACAAACTTTCTAATATCCCCCCCCCCCCCAAAAAAAAAGGGAAAATAACAAAAACATATAAAGCTGACAGAGGGAATTCTTCATCACACCTCTGTGGCCATGTTGGAGAAAGTCATTTGAAAAGTACGATGGGAATAAGTTTTTATTATGACAGTTATAACTCAAGAGGCATTTTAAGTTAAACGCTGAGCTGATATAATTGAGTACACCTTCCGATGATGTCAGAGGTGTGTGGCATATGCAAATAAATAAAATACACACACACACACACACACAGAGTTCAGCACTAACTCTCACCCTAGCCTCTCTCTGATTGTCCCACTCAACTCCTCTCCCACGGGTGCAGGTATTATCCAATTATAGCACGTTTCACTGGCCCATTCAGCCCCCCACCCCCCATGTCTTACTCTGCAGGGCTGTATTTTTGATCACAGCGACATGCATTGAAAACTCCGCATTAAAACACAGAAATAAAAACTCATACAGTACTTTGACATGGCAAAACATCACATAGGGTCTTGCCTGAGGAGAACATTTTTACGGGACGATAGCACTTTGAGTGCTGCAAGGCACTCCTGCCTCTATTCTGTTTGCTATGGGAACAAACAGCCACGTTTCTCTCATCGTGTGTCTGAAACAGCTAGAGTTGTGGTTATCCTGAGGCATACAAAAGCGATATTTTCTTCCCTCGCATGCTGAAATCTTATCTCTCTTCCGTCGTCCGTTCCCACAAAAAAAATAACAAAATGGCTCCTCTGGGAAGCCTATGGAGAAATCTCATCCAATCAAAACCAATATGTCAAGAATCTGTTCCATTAATACATACATTTTGTACACAAATCACTGTTTCTTACATAGAGATGAATCAATGGAGTTAATATACCTAGGGAGGGGCGGGCTGGAGATCTTCAAGCAGAGGCTGTCTAGCCATCCGTGAAGGATGCTGGGGGTCTCTGGATTTCCTGTACTGAGTGCCAGTTTGGTATAGTGGTTAAGTGCATTGACTCTTATCTGGGAGAACCGGGCTTGATTCTCCGCTCCTCCACTTGCAGCTGCTGGAATGGCCCTGGATTAGTCATAGCTCTCGTAGGAGATGTTCTTGAAAGGGCAGCTGTTGTGAGAATCCTCTCAGCCCCACCCACCTCACAGGGTGTCTGTTCTGGGGGAGGAAGGTAAAGGAGATTGTGAGCTGCTCTGAGACTCTGAGATTAAGTGTGCGGACTCTTATCTGGTTCGATTCCCCACTCCTCCACTTGCAGCTGCTGGAATGGCCTTGGGTAAGTTATAGCTATCATTAGGACTTTGTAGGAAAAAAAGCCCAGCAGGAACTCATTTGCATACTAGGCCACACCCCCAGCATCACCATTGTTTCACACAGGGCTTTTTAATAGAAAAGACTCAGGAGGAATTCATTTGCATATTACACCACACCCCCGGACTCCAAGCCAGCCAGAACTGCGTTCCTCTGCGTTCCTGCTCAAAAAAAAAAAGAAAACTCTATCACAAGAGTTACCCTTGAAAGGGCAGCTGCTGTGAGAGCTCTCTCAGCCTTACTTACCTCACAGGGTATCTATTGTGAGGGGAGAAGATATAGAAGATTGTAAACCACTCTGAATCTTCTGAATTCTGAATCTTCTGATTAAGAGAGAAGGGTTGGGTATAAATCTTCAGTCTTCTTTTTCTTCTGAGTGAAGCATGGGAAATTAGACTGTCAGGCCATTTCCCACTCGAGGATTAGATAACTGTAATGATTCAAACTTCTTTACATGAGTGACAAAGACGAAATCTACTGTACTTACTGCTGCACTATGGATGTGAACAGGGGTGGATTTCTACATATTAGGCCACTCCCCCTAATGTAGCCAGTCCTCCAAGAGCTTACAAAAAAGAGCCTTATAAGCTCTTGGAGGAATGGCTACCTCAGGGGGGTGTGGCCTAATACGCAAAGCAGCTCCTGCTAGATTCCCACCCCTGGATGTGAAGATGCTGCTTCTATTCTCAACTATTTTGGTGCGAGGTAGAATCTAACTTTGACCTGGAAGGTCCCCGCTACAAAGGGAGACCAGGGCAACCCTAGTTTGTCCTGAGTTTTTCTGCCATATCAAGGAGGATTCCTAAATCTCATGCAGATCACCCCATCCTGCCCTGACCTGGATAGCCCAGATTAGCCAAATTTCATCAGAACTTGGAAGATAAGCAGGGCTGCCCATGGGTAGTATTCGGATGGAAGACCCCCATGGAATACCAGGGTGGTGACTAGGATGCAAGCAATGGCAAACCACCTCTGAACATCTCTTGCCTTCAAAACCCTATGGGGTCACCATAAGTCAGCTGTGATTCGATGACAAAACAACTACATCCCACACCTCTGTTTATTACACAAGGAAGGAAAGGAAAGGTCCCCTGTGCAAGCACCAGTCATTCTGACTCTGGGGTGACGTTGCTTTCACAACGTTTTCACGGCAGACTTTTTACGGGGTGGTTTGCCATTGCCTTCCCCAGTCATCTACACTCCCCCCCCCAAGCAAGCTGGGGACTCATTTGACCGACCTCGCAAGGATGGAAGGCTGAGTCAACCTGGAGCCGGCTACCTGAAAACCCAGCTTCTGCCGGGGATTGGACTCAGGTCGTGAGCAGAGCTTAGGACTGCAGTACTGCAGCTTTAACACTGCGCCACGGGGCTCTTCTTATTACACAAACAAAACACCAAAAGGAGAAAGTCGTGTGCCAATATGGGAAATCACACACACAAAAAACCAAGTACACGGCTACAATTACTGGCATGTTACAACCAATGTTCCCTCTAAGCTGTGGAGTCTTGTGAGCAGAAATTCTGCTTTGTGAGCTACCGGCATTAAACTTGTGAGCTTCTGCATAAATTAGTTTGCTCCGGGGCCATTTTTCGTGAGTTGAGACAAAAACGCATGAGCCAGAGGCTAAAAAACTGTGTGCTAGACCACACTAACTCAGCTTAGAGAGAACACTGGTGTCAGGCTCTGTAACTCTATTGTATTACAAATATAGAATACTAACCATATGGACTCTTTGTACTAACCCAAGTCTTATGCTGTAACCAATGTGCATATCAAAGAGGGTAGCATTTGATGTGTAAACTTTGTTTATGTTGCCAAAGAACAAAAAAATGCAACCGTTGGTAGATAACACGGTCGCCAAGCATCTTCCCGGGGCAAGAAGATAAGCGGAAGCCCTCGTGTGAAAGTTTGCACCTTCACTCCCTTTTTGTTTTGAGAATAGTGACTTTGTTTAGAGACCCCTTTGATGTAGATTCCTTAAGAATAGTAACTGCCTAATTCCAGGCATTAGTCTCAACTTCTAGCTATGAGTATCTGTATCTAGCTATGAGTTTCCAATAAAGTATACATTGTTTCAAATGAATACTGCCTTGAGATTCCATCGCCTGACAACCGGTTACAACAATATATATCAAACATTGAATATGCATCTCATACATTCCAAACGTGCAATACTGCACTTTCTGTAGTCTGACTCGTTGAAATGCCACTAACAGCGGAAGCCAATGTCCATGTGGTAAAACATTGTCCACTTTGCAATTGAAAATTCCAAATGGGGAAAAATCACCTTTTTCTCTGTGCTCGTGGAAGGGAGATAAGAACCCCACCAGTTCAGAAACTGGGGTTGCAGGCTGGAACTGGCCGTTTCACCGTAGAGCTTCATCAGATAGTCAAAGGGGTATTATTCTGTGTTATATGTTTTGCAATCCTCTTCAATGCATGATGAGTCGAAAAGCTGGTTCCTCCCATGACATTACAGAGCATCACTTCTAGCAGAACTTCTATTCTGGAAAAAGAGGTGCTGGAACTCTCAAGCGGGAAATGAAGGAGCCCCTTATTAGGTTTTTTTTTTTTTTAGAAAGGAGAGAATTTTGTTTCCATGAAAAGTTTCCAGAACTTTCACTCAATGCACAGCAGCCAAGAAGGTCAGAGCACCTGCTCTGGCTGCAACGCCACTGAGAATGTTCTCCGCAGCTGAGAACGAAACGTCTGGAAGAAAAACTTTCTCCAGTAGAACACGGCACTTGAGCCCGAAAGATTCTACAAACCCTAATTTCCAGAACTTTGTTTCTGCCACGTTCCCACAGAAAACTCCTCTGACTTCTAGTGTAGAAGGTGAACAAATCTAATACCCCTTTTCTATGGTATATTACTTTTTTGAGGGCCAGATATAACCAAAGACAAGTTTCGCTCTTGTGAGTTTCGCTCTTGTGAGTTCAGGAGAGAAGAAGAAGAATGCAGATTTATACCCCGCCCTATTCTCTGAATCAGAGACTCAGAGTGACTTACAATCTCCTATATCTTCTCCCCCCACAACAGACACCCTGTGAGGTGGGTGAGGCTCAGAGGGCTCTCACAGCAGCTGCCCTTTCAAGGGCAACTCTTGCAAGAGCTATAGCTAACCCAAGGCCATTCCAACAGGTGCAAGTGGAGGAGTGGGCAATCAAACCAGGTTCTCCCAGATAAGAGTCCGCATATTTAACTGCTACACCAAACTGGCTCTCTTATATATATCCCACTCTCCACTCTGAATCTCAGATTCTCAGAGCGGTCACAATCTCCTTCACCTTCCCCCGCCCCCATAACAGACACCCTGTGAGGTGGGTGGGGCCAAGAAGGCTCTCACAGCAGCTGCCCTTTCAAGGACAACCTCTGCCAGAGCTATGGCTGACCCAAGGCCATTCCAGCAGCTGCAAGTGGAGGAGTGGGGGAATCAAACCCTGTTCTCCCAGATAAGAGTCCGCGCACTTCACCACTACACCAAAGTGGCTCTCAGAGTGGACCGTAGACCGTTAACACACAAAACTTCTTAAAATCCTTAAAAGGAAATCTTGTATGCATCTAAAACCTATTATCCTATTCTAAATTTATGTTCTACACTGGATCCTCCAAACGTTTCGAGTTATAAAAAGTCACAATGTAGGTATAATTTCGTCTCCACAAGCATTAGAAAACAGTCGATTGTTCTTCCTTTAAATCAGAATAATTGGATTAGGAAACCGGCTATGTGAATGCAATACGAAACTGTCCTCTGATGTAGTTGTTTCCCCGAAGCTGCTGCCTAGATCACCTGGTGTACTACAGAGATTTATCAAGGAAAGGTCCACACTGCAGTTCCAGGTGATAGATTTTCTTTCTCTTACAAAGACCTATTTAGAATTTCATTTTTCTGATTTCACTGCATATAGCGATGTGTTACCTCTCTCTCTTATCTTTAAACCCTCTGTAAAAAAAGCAATTCCTTTTGTTACCGTTTTATCCCTTCATGGCTGAAATAAAATATTAACATTGGCTCTTTACTTGTTTTAAATGTCTGCTGTTTTATACAAGGAATGTCTTCTTGCTTACAGTGCAACATGTTCATTGAGGTGTTATTTGCTGTTCAGTTGCCCAGTCGAGTCCGACTCTTTGCGACCCCATGGACAAAGTCACGCCAGGCCCTCCTGTCTTCCACCATCCTCCAAAGTCCACTCAAATTCGTGTTTGTTACATCAGGAATGCTGTCCAGCCATCTCCTCTTTTGCTGTCCCCTTCTTCTTTTGCCTTCTGTCTTTCCCAGCATCAGGGTCTTCGCCAGGGAGTGCTCCCTTCTCATTGGGTGGCCAAAGTATTGGAGCTTCAGCTTCATATAGTTCCCTCTTCTGTATATCTTCCTTCCCTCCCTCATCCTATTGTCATACATAGATGTAGAGGTTTTTAAAGAAATCAGAATCTGAAAAAGGCAAGCAGTTTTCCACACAAGTTGGATTTGTTATGAGAAACTATTCCTTTGGTTACTTGCTTTAGGGGCTTTTAAAAGGGATCAGGCAAATTAGTTAAGAGATCTAAGTGTAAGATCAAAAGAACTTAAGAAAAGCCTTGTTGGATCAGGTCAATAGCCTATCCAGTCCAATGCTCTGTGTCACACAATGGTCTAAACCCAAGTGTCAACTGGAGGTCCACCAGTGTTGCCAGAACTCCAGAAGCCCTCCTACAGTGGTCCTCCAAGTACCAAGAATACAGAGCATCACTGCCTTAGACAGTGTTCCATCTATACCTTGTGGTTAACAGCCACTGATGGACCTCTGCTCCATATGTTTATCCAATCCCCTCTTGAAACCGTGCATGCTTGTAGTTGCCTCCAATGTTACCTCTAAGCTGCAGAAACTTGTGAGCAAAAATTCTACTTTGTGAGCTACTGGCGTTAATGTTATGAGCTGCTGGCATTAAAGTAGTGAGCTACCGCATAAATTATTGTGCTCTGGGGTCATCCTTCCTGAGCTAAGACAAAAACGGGTGAGCTGGAGGCTAAGAATCTGTGAGCTAGCTCACACTAACTCAGCTTAGAGGGAACACTGGTTGCCACCACTTCCTGAAGCAAGGTCAGTTCCCCTAGAGTTCTTCCTGGATCCCCTGTGTTAATTACTCTTTAGGTGAAGAAATGCTTCCTTTTATCTGTTCTAAACCTACTCCTCATTAATTTCCTTGAGTGCCCCTAAGCTCTTGAATTGTCAGAAAGTGAGAAAAGGGTTTCTTTCTCTACCTTTGCTATCCCATAATTTTGTAAACCTCTATCATGTCACCTTCAACCCCAAAAGAGCCAGTTTGGTGTCTGTTGTGGGGGAGGAAGGTAAAGGAGATTGTGAGCCGCTCTGAGACTCTTCGGAGTGGAGGGCGGGATATTAATCCAATATCTTCATCTACCTCACAGGGTGTCTGTTGTGGGGGGGGGGGAAGGTAAAGGAGATTGTGAGCCGCTCTGAGACTCTGTCCTTGAAAGGGCAGCTGCTGTGAGAGCCCTCTCCAGCCCCACCCACCTCACAGGGTGTCTGCTGTGGGGAAGGAAGGTAAAGGAGTTTGTGAGCCGCTCTGAGACTCTTCGGAGTGGAGGGCGGGATATAAATCCAATATCTTCTTCTTCTTTGTGGAAGCAGTGCTTGCTGCATTAGGAAATATGGCCCAGTGGTGTCAAACTCATTTGTTAGGAGGGCTGGATCTGACACAAATAAGGCTTTGTGGGGCTGGGCCACGAGTGTTGGAAAATATAATGCCAGGTAGTGGAGATATAAACTTTATAATGGGCATAGACAAACACAAATATATTATTTTTTAAACTTAAAATACAAACATGCTTCAAACCTCCAATAGTTTGTTTAAGTTGGAAAAGTGGGGGGATAGTGGGATTTGGAAGTGCAATTTTAAAAATAAAACATCAAGAAAAAGCACAAGGCTCTAACTCTGAATGAAATGGCATTGTAAACTTCTCCCCCGCCCCCAATCTACTCAGATTATCCCCCATTCAGCAGAAATAAACTGTCTGAATGCACGGACCCTTTGTTTGCAAGGCCTCAACTCCAGGAAGCATAACTTTCAGCTGGCTATAGAAACGCTGAAAATGTAACCATCTCCACTCCATTTGAAGCCATTGCAGAGCAAAGACAAAGCTGCAAGAAAAACATGAAATGGACCTTAACATCCACCCCACTATTTCCTTGCAGCAGCCAGAAAAGAAAGGCAGGAAGGAGCCAGGAACTGAGATTCAGCCTAGGAACTTCAAAGGGTCTTTGAAGCTCCCAGGCTGAAAGAGACCCAGCCTCTTCAAAAGGTAAGGACAGGAGAGGGAGGAGGGGGAAGAAAAGAGCCCCATGGGCCTGATCAAAGCCCTGGGTGGGCTGGTTCTGGCCCGCAGACTGGATGTTTGACACTCCTGCATTAATGTCTACATTCTGATTGGCTGCAAATCTTCTGGGTATCAGGTGGCAAGACTTTTTTTTTAAAGCAGGAATACACAGGAATGCAGTTCTGGCTGGCTTGGTGTCAGGGGGTGTGGATGAATATGCAAATGAGTTTCTGTGTGATACAATGGTGATGTCAGGAGGTATGTCATAATATGTAAATGAGTTCCTCCTGGGCTTTTTTCTACAAAAAAAATGCCCTGTCAGATGGCAACCTTTCCTTGCCGTACTACTTGATATCTTTACTCTGAAGTTACAGGAGTTGGAACTGGGACCCTTTGCTGGCAAAGGATGGGTTGGATCCAGTCTAAAATTTTCTTCAGCAAAACAGAACTTTCCTGTCTCCAATCTCCCTTTGTGGCCTAGCGATCTCCACAAAATGCTGCTCCCGAATGATAGGGGACTTTAAGGAATGTGAGAGGGATATGCAGAGGAAAGGGGAAATTGGTGGTGGTGGTAGTAGAAGTAGTAGTAGAAGAAGAAGACCACAGATTTATATCTTCTCACCCTTCTCTCTGAATCAGAGTCTCAGAGCAGCTTACAATCTCCTTTATCTCCTTCCCCCACAAGAGACTCCCTGTGAGCTGGATGAGGCTGAGAGGGCTCTCACAGAAGCTGCCCTTTCAAGGACAACTTGCGAGATCTATGGCTAACCCAAGGCCATTCCAGCAGGTGCAAGTGGAGGTGTGAGGAATCAAACCCAGTACTCCCAGTCAAGAGTCTGCGCACTTAACCACTACACCAAACTGGCTCTCACACCAAACTGGCTAATTTAGTCTGGATCCAACCTCGCGTTCTCATCCACCTACCTATGGCGTCCTCCTCCCCCTTTAATCTTACTCTAATCTAGATGCTTAACAGGAAACACTTTTGTACGATGACTCCGCCTTCTATCAGAGTTGGAGCAGAAATACACAGAACTTGGTAATTATGAAATTTGAATATTAATTTCCCTAGTGATGAAACACATTTGGATTTCCTTTCCAATGCTTGTAAACTGTAATTTCTTATAGTTATACCTTAATTAGATCTAATCAAATTCAGCACGCGGAGTTGCCCTTCCCTTGGTTTCTCATTGATCTCTTTAACTCTGCGAAATTGAAATGGTGAGAATGATAAAGAATGGGGGACACTTAACAATCTGGAGGAAGGAAACAGCCTTGGCTTTAGAAGACTTAAAGGTAAAGGTAGTCCCCTGTGCAAGCACCAGTCGTTTTCAACTCTGGAGACTTTTTACGGGGTGGTTTGCCATTGCCTTCCCCAGTCACCTACACTTCCCCCCCCCCGCCCCCCAGCAAGCTGGGGACTCATTTTACCGACCTCAATGGAAGGCTGAGTCAAACTTGAGCCAGCTACCTGAACAGCTTCTATTGGCATTGAACTCAGGTCGTGAGCAGAGCTTGGACTGCAATACTGCAGCATACTACTTTATGCCATAGGGCTCTTATAGAAGATTTACTCTGTACTAACTAAGCCTTGGTTAACTGAGATGCTCATCTTTTGCTGCTATACCAGTCTCTTTCTCAGCTCTATCCTAAGCAAAATTATACCCTTGAGTTCAATGGGTAGGTCCAGAGCCTTTTTTTTTTTTGAAGCAGGACTCCTTTACATATTAGGCCACACACCCCTGATGTAGCCAATCCCCCAAGAGCTTACAGTAGGCCCTATAAGAAGAGCCCTGTAAGCCTTTGGAGGACTGGCTACATCAGGGGGGTGTAGCCTAATATGCAAAGATGTTCTTGCTATAAAAAAAAAAGAGCCTTGGGTAGGTCAATGCATTGAGGTCAGTGCATAGGTTGGCACTGTCCCTTAATCAGGCAGTGGATTCTGGACCCACAATTCCTTCTTGACTACCAATCCAAGGTATATCTGGCTTTCTTTAACTCCAGCTGCAAATGGTTCATGAATGTAGCTAAACATTGTTTATTCTCTATGCTCAGTAGTGCTCGTCCTCATTCCTTTGAGTTGATCTAGATGGGACTTTTCTCAAGGTGGACAGTTGTCCTCCTCAGGTAAGACTGGACTTTACACAAGGTTGGTTTTTCTCCATAGTGCCCTTAGGCTTACCAAGCCCCCACTGCCAGGACCTGTGTAGTGGTTAAGTGCGTGGACTGTCATCTGGGAGAACCGGGTTCGATTCCCCACTCCTCCACTTGCAGCTGCTGGAATGGCCTTGGGTCAGCCATAGCTCTCGTAGGAGTTGTCCTTGAAAGGGCAGCTTCTGGGAGAGCCCTTTCAGCCCCACCCACCTCACAGGGTGTCTGTTGTGTGGGAGGAGGGTAAAGGTGATGGTGAGCCACTCTGAGATTCGGTGAAGGATGGGATATGAATCCAATACCATCACCACCACCACCCCATTACCACCACCACCATCATCAATCTTCTTCTTCTTCTTCCCTCTGAAATGTTGTGGACAACGTGAGAAATGGTAACATTAATTGGTGACAACATCTGTTGAATTTGGATTGTTAATGGTTTTATTTCTTTTGTTTCCTGCTGGACAGATCTTTATGTACTATGTGGAGCCACTTGATTGGGGGTGGAATAAATCTTTAAATAGATAAATATCAGGTCTTCAGGTCTTATACAGAGACCATCATAAGAAAAGGCTGAGGCTTAGCTTGGTAAGTTAAGGGGAGGAGAAAGAAGAGGAAAAGGAGGAGAAGGAGGAGCAGGAAGAAGAGGAAGAAAAGGAGGAGGAGCAGAAAAGAGAAAGAAGAAGAAGAGGAGGAGGAGTTGGTTTTATACCTTGCCCTTCACTACCCGAAGGAGTCTCAGAATGGCTTACAATCTTCCTCCCTTTCTCTCCTCACAACAGAAACCCCCTGTTGTGGGAAGCTCTGAAAACTCTGAGAGAATCAAACCCAGTTTTCCAGATTAGAGTCTGCCGCGCTTCATCACCACACCAAACTGGCACTCTCATTGCTATGGGGGAGAAGTTCTTTTTCTAAAAATCACTTTTAAAACATAGCCATTGATTCCTGATATTCAATTTTTTCCCCTCTTTTGAAAAGGCTTGTTTTGTTTCCATCCTCTTCCGGGCTTCCGGGGTTGGAAAGATGGGGAACTGACGCATCTCCCTTTCGTGGAGTGGACCAACGCCTTTTTTCTGAGTCTTGTGTTCAGTTTTGGACACCACATTTTAAGAAGGGTATAGACCAGCTGGAACAGGTCCAGAGAAGGGCGACAAAGATGATGAGGGGTCTGGTGACCAAGTCCTGTGAAGAAAGGTTGAAGGAGCTGGGCATGTTTAGCCTGGAGAGGAGGCGGCTGAGAGGTGATATGATCACCATCTTCAAGTACTTGAAGGACTGTCATATAGAGAATGGGGTGGAATTGTTTTTCTGTGGCCCCAGAAGGTAGGACCACAACCAGTGGGTTGAAATTAAATCAAAAGAGTTTCCGGCTCAACATTAGGAAGAACTTCCTGACCGTTAGAGCGGTTCCTCAGTGGAACAGGCTTCCTTGGGAGGTGGTGGGCTCTCCTTCCTTGGAGGTTTTTAAACAGAGGCTACATGGCCATCTGACAGCAATGAGGATCCTGTGAATTTAGAGGGAGGTGTCTGTGAGTTTCCTGCACTGTGCAGGGCGTTGGACTAGATGACCCTGGAGGTCCCTTCCAACTTTAGGATTCTATGAATGCAAAAAAAAAACCAAGCAAAAAAAACAACCCCCCCCCTGGTGTTCAAATCTTTGTTAGCTCCAAAAAAACTGGGTTGTGACCATAGCAATATGCCTAGTAGGCTTGCAACCATCTGTGCCTAGGGTTGCCAATCCCCAGGTGGGTAGCAGGGGAGCCCCTAAGGGTTCTGTGATTAAACCAGCCTTCAATATAATCAACACATTTCCATTGAAATTTATAAAGGAAACATAAACAACCACTTGAAGCAGTGAATTGTACATAAGGCGAAGTCATGCAGTATGCTCAGTCCTTTATAAGGACAAAATTAGGTGAAGTATTATAATACGCACAGTCTTTCTTGGGACCAATAGGCCTCCAAATGGTTTCAGCCAAGAACTGGCAAAGGAGAGACTTCTTCACAAGTCAAACTGCTGTAGAAAAAAAGCCACCAGCAGCAGGCAGCGACGAAGGCGGCGCCTCTCTGCCTCCGTTTCTCTGAAGCTTCCACAGGCTTAATGCAAAAGATTACAAAGCTGACAATGGAAATCAATCCTTCAAGTACAGTGAAAGTTATGTTTATAATGAGGTGCTCCAGCGACCATTTATTACCGTATGTTACTAATAAAAGTGTCGGGAATTGGGAAGTTCAGGTAGGGCCCCGCCAAAACGAGAGGGCTTTGAAGTTCAGATGGAAAATACCAGCCTCAGGACTCTGTTGAGAGTAATCCATCTAACATAGATCAGCCCAGAGCCAGGAACTGGTCCCAGCCGTACACCTACGCTTTAGGCTGTGCCCCAGCTGGACAGCCCTGAAACAGACAAGAAATAAATAACATGAAAAGGATTGGATGAGGGGGTCCAATTCTGAGTCCCCAAAGAAGTTGCCCCTAGCCGTCATTATTTCCAATGGAGGGAAGGCACTTAAAAGTTGCCCAGTCACTTTAAATGTGATGGCCCGAAGTCCCCTTTGGAGTTCAATGATGCTGGTCACACCGTGCTCTTGGCCCCACCCCAATGTCTCCTGGCCCTACCCCCAAAGTCGCCAGATATTTCTTGAATTGGACTTCACGACCCTATCTGTGCCCAGAATTGGGTCCAAATCCCACTGTCCCCAAATTTGTTACATGCTTAAGTTTACAACTGGTATGCTGCTCTTCCAGGGCTTTTTTGTGTGTGTGTAGCAGGAACTCCTTTGCATATCAGGCCACACCCCCACGATGTAGCCAATCCTCCGAGAGTTTCCAGGGCTCTAATTGCAGGGCCTGCTGTAAGCTTCAGGAGGGTGGGCTACATCAGGGGTGTGTGTCCTAATATGCAAGCAGTTCCTGCTACAGAAGAAGAAGAAGAAGAAGAAGAAGAAGAAGAAGAAGAAGAAGAAGAAGAAGAAGAAGAAGAAGAAGAAGAAGAAGAAGAAGAAGAAGAAGCAGCAGCCCTGTAGCCAGGTCTTGAATTCAGCAGGAGCTTATAGGAGCGCAGCTCCTGAACCTTTCTGAGGGTTTCCCATCTTCCTCCCCACCATCCTTGTCCATTGAATAGTAAGTGCAGCCGCATAACAATTCCTGAATGAGCGCCACCACTTATTTTTCTACAAAACGACCCCTGCCTTTAGCTCGTCTATACCTTTCACGGGCTTGTCAGCGGCTACCTTTCCCAGCAGCGCAAAGACGTGCTGGGCTTTTCAGCGTTTGCATTCCTTTTTGCCTTCCTCGGCTGCAAGAGACACTACAGTCTCGTCATAATTCAGTCCATTGAGTTCCAGATGGCGGCAGCACCGTGATTGGCTTGGAGGGTTAACGTACTGAGGCCAAGCGGGTTTCTGTTCATCAAAAGTCAAGGTCGCCTCTTGCAATATGATGAGGCGAGATGGAAAGCTTCGGCCTCCAGACTGGCAGTTACTGATCATTTTATTTATCCCTCTTCGGCCCCCAAGTCCTTCCTGTGTACACCTATACACAAATCAACGTTTTTAATGGGGCACTTCAACTCCAGCGTCAATCGATGTACCGAATATGCCCTTCTGCGAAAGATGTAGCCATCTGAAAAAGTACGTGCTGACTTCCTATTAACTACTTTTTTATCCTTGGGTGCTAGTGGGAGATTTTTGATAGGGGGGGGGGGGAAAGGTTATAAAACCTGGTGATTGCTGGCATTAGCTAACATGTAATCAGATCAAAGTAGGCGTTCAGTAGCACCTTTAAAACCGACAAAGTTTTATTCAGAACGTAAGCTTTTATGTGTTCTAAGCACGCTTCATCAGATGAGGAATCAGGCGCAGTGAGCAGAGCCACACATAGCTGGGAGGGACGGTGGTTCAGTGGTAGAGCATCTGCTTGGTAAGCAGAAGGTCCCAGGTTCAATCCCCGGCATCTCCAACTCAAAAGGGTCCAGGCAAGCAGGCATGAAAAACCTCAGCTTGAGACCCTGGAGAGCCGCTGCCAGTCTGAGTAGACAAGACTGACTTTGATGGACCAAGAGTCTGATTCAGTAGAAGGCAGCTTCATATGTTCATTTGGGCAGGGATGGTGGCTCAGTGGTAGAGCATCTGCTTGGGAAGCAGAAGTTCCTAGGTTCAATCCCCAGCATCTCCAACTAAAAGGATCCAGGCAAATAGGTGTGAAAAACCTTCGTTTGAGATCCTGGAGAGCAGCTGCCAGTGTGAGTAGACGAGACTCACTTTGATGGACCGAGAGTCTGATTCAGTGTAAGACAACTTCATATGTTCATATGGTCAAAAGACCCCCAAAAAATCCTCTTAATGGGAGGGGCGGTGGCTCAGTGATAGAGCATCTGCTTGGTAAGCAGAAGGTCCCAGGTTCAATCCCCAGCATCTCCAACTAAAAGGATTCATGCAAATAGGTGTGAAAAACCTCCGCTTGAGATCCTGGAGATCAACTGCCAGTCTGAGTAGACAAGACTCACTTTGATGGATCGAGGGTCTGATTCAGTAGAAGGCAGCTTCATATGTTCATTTGGGCAGGGATGGTGGCTCAGTGGTAGAGCATCTGCTTGGTAAGCAGAAGGTCCCAGGTTCAAATCCCTGGCATCTCCAACTCAAAAGGGTCCAGGCAAATAGGTGTGAAAAACCTCAGCTTGAGACCCTGGAGAGCCACTGCCAGTCTGAGTAGACAATACTGACTTTGATGGACCGAGGGTCTGAATTGGTATAGGCAGCTTCATATGTTCATATGAAACCTTACAGAAAGAAGCAGTGGTTCAGAATGCAAAATGGTACAAATTTAAGATTCTATGACAGAATAGTAAAATGAACAGCATCGCAAAATTAACCAATTGAGTAAATCTTTGATCTGGGCAACATGAGCGTGAGAACCCAATAAAACAGTAACTTGTCAAAATGTGAGAATGTCTGTTAATCACTCTATTGTTATAAGCAAGCTTGGGCAAAATTGAGGGCATTCCTTTATTAGACGTTTTTCTCCCATCCAACTAATTGACCTTTTAACATGTAACATACATGCAGTTTGCCATTAGAAGAAAAATACATTCAAATGTAGTGGAAGATGGGTTTAGTATAGGTAATGAAATAAACAGCCAATATCCCTATTTGAGTAGGTCAATACAGCTAAAAGAGAAATACATTGAATAGTGATGCCTGTCCACTTGGATCTATATAATCCGATCAACATTTCCCTATGCAATTGGGGGGGGAGGGGGACTGTGGCTCAGCGGAAGAGCCTCTGCTTTGCTTGCGGAAGGTCCCAGGCTCAATCCCTGGCACCTCCAGTTAAAAGATCAAAAAACAGGCACTATGAAAGATGTCTGCCTGAGAATCTGAAGAGCTGCTGCTAGTCTGAGTAGACAATACTTGATGGACCAGTGAGAGGCAGTTTTGTGTAGTGGTTAGGTGTGTGGACTCGTATCTGGGAGAACCGGTTTTGATTCCCCACTCCTCCGCTTGCAGCTGCTGGAATGGCCTTGGGTTAGCCATAGCTACCGCAGGAGCTGTCCTTGAAAGGGCAGCTGCTGTGAGAGCCCTCTCAGCCCCACCCACTTCACAGGGTGTCTGTTGTGGGGGGAGAAGATATAGGAGATTGGAAGCCGCTCTGAGTCTCGGATTCAGGGAGATGGGCGGGGTATAAATCTGCAATTCTTCTTCTTCTAATTCAGTAGAAGCAGGGTGTGTGTTGTTTTGAAAGACATAAATAATAAAGTTGATAACAAAAATACCTGGAAGTCGCTCCAAAATGCGCACTTGAAGAAAGAAACAGAAGAACTCACTCTAGCTTCACAAGACCAGGCGCTGGAAATGAGTAGTATGAACAGGGGTGGAAGTTTAGCAGAGCTCTTTTCCATATTAGGCTGCACCCCCTTGATATAGCCAATCCTCCAAGAGCTTACAAGATTCTTTTTTGTAAACTCTGGGAGGATTGGCTACATCAAAGGGGTGCGGCCTAATATGCAAAGGCACTCCTGCTAGAATTCCACCCCTGATGAAAACCCAAATTCAGATCAGTGAAAGCTTGGCTTCGTCTGCAGTAACATTGCTCAAACGGACTATAAAGGACATCACAATAGAATGGCATCTATGTTGCCCTGGAACCTTTTCAAGTATGTTTTACTATCATTGAGAAATCTTGTGGGAGCGCAAACCAGAGAAGATCATGGAGAATGATGAGACGAAGATTCTTTGGGACTTCCAATTGCAAACAGAGAAACGCCTTGAGCCTAACACCCTTATTTCACAAGTGTAGGGGGGAGGAAATGAGGAATAGGATTTGGATAACTGACACTGCAATCCCTAAAGCAGTGGTCTCCAACCTTTTCGGCACCAGGGACCGGTTTTGTGGAAAACATTTTTTTTCCACAGACCGGGGCTGGGGTGGGGGCATGGTTTTGGGATGATACAACTATGCACTTTATTTTAGTGTAGCAGTTAAATGTGTGGACTCTTGTCTGGGGGAACCGGGGTTAATTCCCCACTCCTCCACTTGCAGCTGCTGGAATGGCTTTGGCTCAGCCTTAGCTCCAGCAGAGCTGTCCTTGAAAGGGCAGCTGCTGTAAGTGCTCTCTCAGTCCCACCTACCTCACAGGGTGTCTGTTGTGGGGGAGGAAGATAAAGGAGATTGTAAGCAGGTCTGAGACTGAGATTCAGAGTGGAGGGCAGGGTAGAAATTCAGTGTCTTCTTCTTATTGCTATTGCTACATTGTAATCTCTCTCTCTCAGCTTGACTTCGCGAACGAAGGTTTAAGAAAGGTGCAGTAGTCCACGTCTGCTGCAGGCTCGCTGGTGGCTGACAAGACCAATGCGGGACAGGCAGGTCCGGCCACAGTGGCTGCAGGGAAAAGTCTGATTTGGGGTTGGTGCTGTAGCAGTGCGATTCTTCCTCAATCTCCTTTTGTCCTCAAGACCAGCTATGCGTGCATTCTCAAAGGAAGAGACAGCCTGGTGGATGGTGCGCCTCCATGCTTTGCGATCTGAGGCTAGGTCAGACCACTGGTGATGGTTGATGCAACAGGTACCAAGACATTGTAATATATAATGAAATAATTATACAACTCACAGAAGGGTTGCTAACAGGCCACGGACCGGGACCGGTCCACCGACCAGGGGTTGGGGACCCCTGCCCTAAAGACAGCAGAATAGAAAAGAAAAAAAGATGATCACCTTTACCTTTCTAACAATGGATATCAGCGGCAGCAATCAAAGCAGATTTCAAGATGCATCCGAGAAGGCCGAGAGAACCATCCGCTCAACAGTCAACATCCCTTAGTACTGTAAAGATTAACTTCTTGAAGCTCATGGGTCTTGTAGTAACCTCAGAATGTTAATTCCTTCATCTTTAGTACCTTGCCATGACTTTAGATTCCCGTGGGCACTTACCATGTTGCCGTATGTTCAAAAAAAAAATCTTGTATCCTTATCTTCGTAAGCTTCTATTGGGGATATATGAGTTCCAAATATATAGTTATTTTACCAAGTGGCAGGTCTGGTCTTAGGGTTGCCAATCCCCAGGTGGGGACAGGGGATCCCCCAGTTTGGAGGCCCTCCCCCCACTTCAGGGTCATCAGAAAGTGGATGTGGGGAGGGAAATATCTGCTGGGCACTCCATTATCCCCTAGGGAGACCGATTCCCATAGGGTATAATGGAGAATTGATCTGTGGGTATCTGGGGCTCTGGAGGGGCTGGCTTTTGAGGTAGAGGCACCGAATTTGCAGCATAGCATCCTGTGCCTCCCCCCAAAGTACCTTCCAAGTTTCAAAAGGATTGGACCAGGGGATCCAGTTCTCTGAGCCCTCAAAAAAGGTGCCCTTATCCTTCATTATTTCCAATGGAGGGAAGGCATTTAAAAGGCATGTGGTCCCTTTAACTGGGATAGCCAGAACTCCCTTTGGTGTTCAAGTATGCTTGTCAAAACCTTGCTCCTGGCTCCACCCCCAAACTCTCCTGGCTCCACCCCCAAAGTCCCCAGATATTTCTTGAATTGGACTTGGCAACCCTATCTGGTCTGGATTGAGGATTGGATCCAAAATCCAAACCAAAGAATATTACAAATTTGAATCAGCAGAGTTTACATCATTATCTATGTTTTTTTTTTTTAAAAAAAAAATCAACTCAAACAAATTACAGTAAATGAAAAGAGTCATATAATTAGAGATGGACTTCGGAGAATATGGTTTACACATCACAAATGCGCTGAACGCTTTGAACGCTCTGCAGTTCGGCTCCTCGCCTGTGCCCTGAATTTTCTTGACTTTCCAGCAGGGAATAATCCTTCACTCCTCCGTGACATCCCACACCAGGGCAGTGAACGACGTAAAAGTGGTGACTCATGCTAATTGCCGGCTCGCTTCAAGCGGGCGCTAATGCAAATGCGAGAACGAGAACGAGGAAGGCCCTATTATGTGGAATCATGTAACATTTATAAGCCGGATCCCTTTCCAAAAGAGTCGACGCAAATGCCAGCGGAGGATTTAAGTCTCGCGGCCTTGCTGCTATGCAAATCTAGCCTCTCGCTAAAGAACGGGTTCGGTCCCTCCAGTGCGCTCTGGTTTCATCACGACGGGCACATTTCACAAGCAGACTCATTCTCTCCCCCGTCTCCATGGACGCTTTCTCCTTTTCCGTGGAATGCATCAGCGTTCTGCACAATTTCCATAAACACGCTCCGCATTCATTTGCATAAGCTTCGACACATTGCCGCCCTGAAGTGAACAACTGTGGGCTAGAACAATACCTTCCAGGCTGGTGGCATACTGGCGGCTCAGCTATTAGACGGCAAGAGCTTAGAAGTGGAGCATCTTTGTTTTGCGCTTATCTCAGGGCCCAGCTGCATGGGAGGCTGGGAATTCTGTGATTGGCATTCCAGATGTGCAATTAGGTACCGAAAACCGCTGGAGGAGGGCTTAGTGTGATTCAGGGCTGCGCTACTAGGAACAGCAGCTTCGGTTTTCCCTCTGTACCACATTGCCTGTCAAAAACCTCCGTCAGCATTAAACTCCAATAGGGGAAAAGACAGGCACAGTGTGGTAGCCTGTCTTTTTTCCCTATTGCATCTTAAATCAGCTTAAGGTGCTCTTTATGTTGGGAGAAATAATAGGCATATTTAGGGCAGGAACTCCTTTGCATATTAGGCCACACACGCCCGATGTAGCCAATCCTCCAAGAGCTTACAGGGCTCTTCGTACGGGGCCTGCTGTAAGCTCATGGAGGATTGGCTACATCAGGAGGGTATGGCCTAATATGCAAAGGAGTTCCTGCTACACGAAAAGCCCTGGACATATGCAGCGCCAGCCCTAGGATGCATGTTGCCCTAGCCAGTCTCCCTGCCTGGTGCCACCCCACTGCCACCTCCCGCCCTCCCTCTGTTGTACATTTGCGTACCCCCTGCATGCCCTCTGAAGCTCACCACGACGAGGCTGGGCCCTACTGGCTTCGAGGCAGCTGCACGTTTTTTGAAGGCAGCGTGGGAGAAGGTTTTTCCCCTTCCTTTCGAGAACCAGAAGTGAGGGCGAGCAAAGCTTCCTCCAGCACTGGCTTAAAAAAACGTGTGGCTGCCTAGAAGCCTGTAGGGCCCAGCCTCTTTGTGGTGAGCTTGTCGGGGGGAGGGCATTGGAAGGGAGAGGGCTGGTGGTGGCAGCGACAGCGGTGGTGGGGGAGAGAGACAAACTAGGCAGTTATCTTGGGTACCGGGGGGAGCCCAATTCAGCTCCCCCTTTTGGCGCCCTAGGCAACCACCTAGTTTGCCTAGTGGGCGAGCCGGCCCTGGGCATATGAAGCGTTAACTCACCATTCCTCAGTCTGATAACCCTGATTCAAACTGCTCAGGTTACCAGGGTCTAGAGATGAGTTTTGCCAATGCCTTAAGGTTGTCCTTCAATACCTCCATTTGCTTCGTCTTGGACAGCAAGAAAGGAGGGGAACTTTTTCCAAAGATCCCCTCTTTCCCACAAAGCATGAGATGCTTGCAGTGGCAGGTGATCTTTCCAAGTGTCCATGCAAAATGGGTTGCATTTTTTCTCCAGACATCTCCACCGAACACTCATAAATGCTCAATGCACGTTTGTGGGAGCTTGACACGGACTGCTTGCAAATATATATATGTCCCCGTGCTCTTTCTCTGCCAGTGTGCCCTCTTTCCAAGCCTTATGTTTTGAAGAGAATGGGGGTAGGGTTGCCACCCCCCCAGGTCCAAGTGCAGAATTCTTCACTTTGGGGGGCTTCTCCCTACTCCTGGCCAGCAGAGGAAACCCTGCCCCCCAAATAGTGATGTTCCTGACGCGCTGACATGATGTGGAAGTAATTCTATGGTCTGAGGGCATCATGGAGTTTTGCCCTCAAACCAGAGCATCTTTGCGCGACATCCCTAGCATGATGACATCACTTCCATGTGACATCATCACATCAGGGATGTCACTGTTTGGGGGTGGAGGCCTTCCCCCTTCTGGAAGGATCCCTCCCTACCTCCTCCTGTGGGAGGTAAGGGCCAGTCTTCCCACCTTCTCCATTCCTACTTGAATATCTGATAAAGGGAACCTTGATCTCAAAAACGTATAGTCTGGAAATCTGGTTGGTCTTTAAAGTGCCATTGGACTTGCATCTTGCTCCTCTACTATAGCCCAACATGGCTACACCCCTGAAACTGAAACTAGAGTGACCATTCTCCAGGTGGGGGTGAGGGATCTCCCACTTTGGGGGCTTCTGCCCACCTATGGCCAGCTGGCCAGTGGGGGGAACCCCACCCGCAAACAGCAACATTGCCTGGTGATGACACAACACAGAAATGACATTATCATTGAGAGAAGACTGATGAAGGTTAAACCAATGAAACCGTAGGAAATCCAGGAAATACGGTCTTTTGAACTCATTGTGAAAAGTTGTGCAGAACGATGCCCTTGTCTCCATCCAGATTCTGAACTGCAAGAAGCGTCTGAAGGCAGTGCCTCTGACATGTGACTTTAGAAAACAGTCTGGGGGAGCATTGTGTGGGTATTCGTTCTATTATTTCGCTGTATGGACTTCTTATAAACTGTGCACTAAATGGTTGTTTACACACTTTTCGTGGGAGAGTGATAATTCAACCGGTAAGATTTTGAGAGAACTTGCGGCTGCATGTGGAGAAGTGGGGAATCAGTTCTCCCAGATTAGAGTCTGCACTCCTAACTACTACACCAAACTGGCTCTCAAACCAGAGCTTTGACATTGCCACGCAATGTCCCTGACATGAAGATGGCACTTCCATGTGACAGCATCATGTTGAGGATGTCACTACATGATGTCACTGTTAGGGGGCGGAGCCCCACCCCATTCTCAGAAGGCTCCCCCCCCCCCCATCTCTTGCCAGTGCATCATGGAGACCTGGCAACACTTACTGGAACTAAAGATGTTGTTTACAACTGTTTCCATTATGACACTCTTGGGCACCATGGCACCTGCCATGGATTTCTTGGTTTCTATGGGCTTCTTTCCCAAAGCAAATAGCCAGCCCTGGATTTCCTCCACCTAACTGTAACAGGATGTGTTTCAGAAGGTGGTGCTACCATTGTATCTTCAGGGAGTACCCATTCAGGAAACAATTATCTCCATCACAGAAGGTTGCCTGGCTCAGAACTTTCCAGCATTCTGTGGCTGGCCCCAGCACTCCATGGCAGCCATTTTGTGGGGTCACTAACCCCCATTCTCCACATTCCCAAAGTGTCCCCAGGTTCCACAAGATGATCCTGCCACAGGAGGCGGCAGCGGCTACAAGCATAGACAGCTTCAAGAGGGGATTGGATAAACATGGAGCAGAGGTCCATCAGTGGCTATTAGCCACAACGTATTGTTGGAACTCTCTGTCTGTGGCAGTGATACTTTGCATTCTTGGTGCTTTGGGGGGCACAGTGGGAGGGCTTCTAGTGTCCTGGCCCCACTGGTGGACCTCCTGATGGCACTTGGGTTTTTTGGGCCACTGTGTGATACAGAGGGTGTTTTCGCACTGACCTTCAAGTGGTGCGACCACCCTCCTCACGCCGGCGGATCTGCAGGGATTTCGCACCAGAAGCGCCGGCGCACCCAAAAGAGCCGGCGACTTCCGTCGCGAAACCAGCTCAAACGGAAACCGCCAAGAAGCAGGAAAACGTTTGAGCTGGTTTCGCGACGGAAGTCGCCGGCTCTTTTGGGTGCGCCGGCGCTTCTGGTGCGAAATCCCTGCAGATCCGCCGGCGTGGGGAGGGTGGTCGCACCACTTGAAGGTGAGTGCGAAAATGCCCAGAGTGTTGGACTGGATGGGCCATTGGCTTGATCCAACATGGCTTCTCTTATGTTCTTATCCTTTTATGCAAACAATTTGTCTTTGTCCTATGATTGCCCACAATATTTCTGGCCACTCTTTTTCAAATACCATCTAAGGGGTTTTTTTTGCTGAAGACAAAGAAGCCCGCCTTCAAAAGGAGCAGCCATGCTGGGACAAGCAGGGTGTTTATCATGTTGTTGTTCTTTTGCATTTCCCCCACATTGTCGCAATACCCTTCCTACCACAAAGGTCTATTAAACGTTTTTCTGTAGGGAAGTTCACCGTTTTAATCATCTGTTCAAAAGCAATCAAGGGCTGCATTCATTAGATATGGGCTTTAGTTTCAATTTACTCGTCTCTCACGCTGGCATTTCCCGCTCTTCCGCCCCTCTCAGAGAATATGCGGGCCTGAACTGTTATGACATTTTTGGTACTATCTACCAATGGGCATTTCATAGGAAAAGGCATTTTGTTGCAAAGTAATTAAAGAGGAAATTCAGCTGCCACTATTCCCCAGTCAGAAATAGATATTTCAACTAATGATCTGCCCGAAGTATTTTCAGCTGAAATTCTAAGCAGGCTGAGGTGGAAATACGAGCTGTTGTAATCAATGGGACTTTGGCCCCATTTATACGTTACCGTGGCAACGTGGATGCCACCAAAGATATGCTCGGCTATGATGTGACTCCATGTTGTTTCAGCAATGAATGGCTAATAACGTATGACATTTCTTTCAGGAAAGAAACCATGTTAGTCTGTTGTAGCCCAAACAACTGTTAAGGCCATGGACCAGTACCGGGTCCATGGCCTGTTAGCAACTGGGCCATGAGTTGTATAATTATTTCATTATATATTACAATGTAGTAGTAGTAGAAGAAGAAGAAGATATTGGATTTATATCCCGCCCTCCACTCCGAAGAGTCTCAGAGCGTCTCACAATCTCCTTTACCTTCCTCCCCCACAACAGACACCCTGTGAGGTGGGTGGGGCTGGAGAGGGCTCTCACAGCAGCTGCCCTTTCAAGGACAACCTCTGCCAGAGCTATGGCTGACCCAAGGCCATGCTAGCAGGTGCAAGTGGAGGAGTGGGGAATCAAACCCGGTTCTCTCAGATAAGAGTCCGCACACTTAACCACTACACCAAACTGGCTCTCTGGTAGTTGTAGAAGTAGTAATAACAACAACAACAATACATTGGATTTATATCCTGCCCTCCACTCTGAATCTCAGAGCAGCTCACGCTCTCCTTTATCTTCTCCTCCCCGCAACAGACACCTTGTGAGGTGGGCGGGGTTGAGAGGGCTCTCCCAGAAGCTGCCCTTGCAAGGACAATTCCTGTGAGAGCTATGGCTGACCCAAGGCCATTCCAGCAGCTGCAAGTGGAGACCCAAGTTCTCCCAGAAAAGAGTCTGTGCACTTAGCCACTACACCATAATAAAGTGCACAATTGTATCATCCTGAAACCATCCCCCACCCCTCCGGTCCATGGAAAAATTGTCTTCCCAGGTCTCAGGTTCAGTGGGAGCTCACAGGAGCACAGCTCCTGAACCTTCCTGAGAATTCTACCTCCTCCTCCTGAAAGTTCCACCTCCTTGTCCATTGAATTGTATTGCAGCTGCATAACAATCCCTGGATGAGCTCCACCACTTATTTTTTCTACAAAATGACCCCTGTGCCTTCCACAAAACCAGTTCCTGGTGCCACAAAGGTTGGGGACCAATGGTCTAGGGTTTCTGATCCCCTGGTCCAGGTGGAATTTCCTTTACTTCTGCAGGGTCCTCCCCAACTGCAAATTGTGATGCATTTGCTGTGTTCACCATTAGTAAGCCTGCTTTGTATTTGCTGTTCTCACTGTTGGTAGACCTGTTACGTATTATAGTTCTCATTTGAGTACTGGGCCTGAGCTTGAAGCATGCTGTCAAGCACAGGTAGGCCTGGGTCTTGCTCCTGGGTATGGATCTCCACCCGCCGGAGTGCCAGGGTCTGTGGGAGCTTCTCCGTTGTCTAGACCTCCATCAGCCAAGGCTTACAGAGTTTCCAAATTCTTCTCAAAATGTCAAGCATAGGTAGTTCAAGAATAGACTCCTTTGTTTTGAATCAAAGTTGGTTCTTTATTGAAACTCCATGTTGCCGATAAGTCGTTGTCTTTGAGAAGACTAAAGAAAATAAGGTTATAGCCAGCTATATAGATGCAAACAGACATGTTTGGAATTCTGAGTACAAAGGGCAAAGCAGTAATTTTCTTCTACCTAGCAGTAGCCTTCTAACACCAACCCGCGACCAAGATAAGACCCACAGAAACCTGGGATATTTAGGGGGAGTGTTGGTACTAAAACAAAGCAAGTCAATTCCATTAGGTAAACATCCTCTGCCAGATGGCTACAGGGACGTGAGAAGAGGGAGGTTGTAAATGAATGATACCCAGAGCCATTACTTGACCACACTTCGGCCATTTTTCTCTCTATGAAATCAGGGTGCTTGACACATGCTTCCATTACTCTCCAGGATCCCAATGCCTGCATTCCGATAGGCTGTTCTTTTCGAACCAGCCAGTCAGGACATGAGTCATTTCTTCCAGGAAACACAAATGAAAGATCCTGCAGAGACCAGTTGGAGGGATTGCCGCCGAGTAAAAGGGGCATGTTTAACTTAGCCACGGTGTATATATTGAGTGAGTTGACTCGGCTGTGTATGGCAGTTTCTTCTTGCAATAAAGTGTTCTTGGTTGATTCAGAGCGGGCTGAACTCGCTTTATTTCACAAGTGCCCCAAAATGTGGGGTGATGATAACAACTAGGGCTGTCAAGCCCCCGGGTGGGGGTTCTCCCACCCTGGAGGTTCCCAACCTGCCAGCCCACATTGTCACATGCCGGCCACTCTAGGCGTTTCTGGAAAAACTCTATGTTTTTCCCAGACACTCTAGCAATTTGGGAGGGAAAACTTTATGGTGCAATAGGTACAAAAAAGTCCTCCACTGGAGGCTGCGGGGGACTTGGCAACCCTAATATCAACTGGAAGCTGTATCATCATATTGCTGATGTCACATGGTGACACTCTAGGTTTTGGGCAAAACTCTGATAAATTTGGGCTCAAAACCATAGAGTTTTGCCCAAAACCTAGAGTGTCACTGCACAATGATGATGTCACTTCCAGGTGATTTCATTCCACCCCCCGAAGTCAATCTGGCCTGCAGCAGAAGAGAGAAGGCAGCCCAGAAATATCTGGGGACTTTGGGGGTGGAGCCAAGAGACACTGGGGATAGAGCCAGGAACAAGGTTGTGACAAGAATAATTGAACTCCAAAGGGAATTTTTGCCATCCCATTTAAAGGGACCACACACCTTTTAAATTTCTTCCCTTCATTGGAAATAATGAAGGATAAAGGCACCTTCTTTGGGGGCTCAGAGAACTGGATCCCCTGGTCAAATCCTTTTGAAACTTGGAGGGTATTTTGAGGAGAGGTACTAGATGCTATGCTGTAAATGTGCTGCCTCTATCTCAAAAGCCAGCCCCTCCAGAGCCCCAGATACTAGCAGATCAATTCTCCATTAGGCCCTATGGGGATTGGTCTCCATAGGGAAGAATGGAGTGCCCAGCAGACATTTCCTTCCCCCCCACACACTTTATGATGACCTTGAAGCAGGGGGAGGGCCTCCAAATCAGGTGATCCCTTGCCCCCCACCTGGAGATTGGCAACCCTAGCCCAACAACCAGGAAGATATTGCATCCCAGAATTTCCCCTTTAGGAGTTGATATAAAAAGATGGAGGGGGAGGGGGTGTTTTCGAGCTAAGCTGTGGTTAAAGATATGGTTAAAGACTCTTTCCCCCCGACTGAGGCAGTCTGGTCTCCAGCAGGAAACAGAAGGCCCAGAGTTTGACTGAGGGAAACGACTAATTTCTTTGCAGGATTCCAGGGCAGCAGCAGTAGCAACTAGGGTTGCCAATCCCCACATGGGGGCAGGGGATCCCCCAGTTTGGATGCCCTCCCCTACTTCAGGGTCATCAGAAAGCGGGGGGAGGGGAGGGAAATGTCTGCTGGGAACTCATGATTCCCTAAGGAGGCTTATTCCCATAGAAAATAATGGAGAATTGATCTGCGGGTATCTGGAGCTCTGGGGGGGCTGTTTTTTGAGGTAGAGGCACCAAATTTTCAGTACAGCATCTAGTACCTCTCCCCAAAATAGCCCCCAAGTTTCAAAATGATTGGACTAGGGGGTCCAATTCTATGAGCCCCGAAAGAAGGTGCCCCATCCTTTATTATTTCCTATGGGAGAAAGGAATTGAAAAGGTGTGCTGTCCCTTTAAATGTGATGGCCAGAACTTCCTTTGGAGTTCAATTATGCTTGTCACAGCCTTGATCTTGGCTCCACCCTTAATGTCTCCTGGCTCCACCCCCAAAGTCTCCTGGCTCCACCCCCGAAGTCCCCAGATATTTCTTAAATTGGACTTGGCAACCCTAGTAGCAACAGACACTATTGGGAGAGCATATGGGAAGAAGCCGCCCTCCATTTCCTTAAGTTACCATTTGGAGTTTTATCTTTTGCCTCTTGTTAATGGATGCCATTTGGTAAAAACTGCCTTCAGAGCGCTCTTCCTGAAGGGCACTGAAGACCTTGTCTCTTCAAACGTCGATCCGTTCATAGACATTATCGTTCGGTTTTA
This sequence comes from Heteronotia binoei, assembly GCF_032191835.1. Lineage (NCBI taxonomy): Eukaryota > Metazoa > Chordata > Lepidosauria > Squamata > Gekkonidae > Heteronotia > Heteronotia binoei. The sequence goes on from NC_083228.1 coordinate 12,162,089, forward strand.
TTTTTAATTGTAAAGTTGTTAGGCTTATGATCAACGTTTGTAGGGTTGAAAACTGTTCGACTCCTTGAATTTTTAAAATACTTTTGAAGCAATTGCACATTTGTCAAGCCCTAAGAGTACTGTCATTTGTTGATTAGGGGCAGAGGTGGAATTCTAGCAGGAGCTCCTTCGCGTATTAGGCCACCCACCCCTGATGTAGCCAATCCTCCAGGAGCTTACAAAAAAAGAGCCTTGTAAGCTCTTGGAAGATTGGCTACATCAGGGGTGTGTGGCCTAATACGCGAAGGAGCTCCTGCTAGAATTCCACCCCTGATTGGGCGGGGGGGGGGGACACATTAGAAATGGTTACAGGTACAACTGTTCAGGGTTAGCCTAACCATTTCAGAGCTATGGCCCACACTATGTGGAATCTGCTGAAGGCAAGAAGAAGAAGAAGGCCCAGATTAAATGATGGTAGTAGTAGTAGGATAGCAGTGCAGTAGGGCACAATAGCCCACTCCACACTCTGAATCTCAGAGTGGCTCACGTTCTCCTTTACCTTCCTTCCCCACAACAGTGAGGTAGGTGGGGCTGAGAGATGTCTCACAGAAGTTGCCCTTTCACGGACAACTCTGTGAGAGCTATGGCTGATCCAAGGCCATTCCAGCAGCTGCTGTGAGAGCCCTCTCAGCCCCACCCACCTCACAGGGTATCTATTGTGGGGGGGGGGGAGAAGATATAGGAGATTGTAAGCCGCTCTAATTCAGAGAGAAGGGTGGGGTATAAATCTGCGGTCCTCTTCTTCTTCTTTGCCTGGGTTTCATATATTTCTGTTAAGAGTTGTCAGGTCCGTGTTGGAAAATATCTGGAGACTGTGGGGGTGGAGCCAGAAGGGGCAGGGTTTGGGGAGGGGAGGAGCCTCAGCGTGGTGCGATGCCCTAGAGCCCACCCTTCGAAGCAGCCATTTTCTCCAGGGGAGCTGATCTCTGCCGGCTGGAGATCCGTTGTAAAAGCAGGAGATCTCCAGGCCCTACCTGGAGGCTGGCAACCCTAATTTCTGGCAACAGCTACTCTCTTTATAGTGCCAACCACGGGCAGCTCTCTCCCACTGAAGTTGGGCTTCCGTGGCATCTACTAGAGCTTGGACCATTCCCAGGGCTTTTTTTGCAGCAGAAACTCCTTCGCACATTAGGCCACCCCTCCACCCCGATGTAGCCAATCCTCCAAGAGCTTACAGTAGGCCCCGTATGAAGAGGGGCTACCAAAAAAAAAAAAAAAAAAGCCCTGGCCATTTCCTCATGGCCTCCGCTCTGTAGAATGGGCTCCCTGAAGATCTTCAGAAGGTCCTGTTTGACAGGCCTTTTGATGGGGTGCAAACAGCTGGTGTCTTTGGGGAGGAAGGTATCGGAGGGGTTAAATCTAGGGTTGCCTATCCCCAGGTGGGGGGCAGGGGATCCTCCGGTTTGGAGACCCTCCCCCCGCTTCAGGGTCATTAGAAAGCGGGGGGGAGGGGAGGGAAATGTCTGCTGGGAACTCAATTATTCCCTATGGAGATTTATTCACATAGAAAATAAAAGAATTGATCTGTGGGTATCTGGGGCTTTGGGGGGGCTGTTTTTTGAGGTAAAGGCACCAGATTTTCAGTGCAGCATCTAGTGCCTCTCCCCAAAATATCCCCCAAGTTTCAAAACGATTGGACCAGTGGGTCCACTTCTATGAGCCCCCCCAAAAGGTGCCCTATCCTTCATTATTTCCTATGGAAGGAAGGCATTGAAAAGGTGTGCTGTCCCTTTAAATGTGATGGCCAGAACTCCCTTTGGAGTTCAATTATGCTTGTCACAGCCTTGATCTTGGCTCCACCCCAATGTCTCCTGGCTCCACCCCCAAAGTCCCCAGATGTTTCTTAAATTGGACTTGGCAACCCTAGTTAAATCTGATTTTGATCTGTCATGTTTAATGCCTGTGAGCTGCATGGAACCAATAGGAAAAGCAGGGCCTCGATATTCCAGTGAACAAAAAAATATGACAATGAACAGATTTTTACCTCCAGGGTATGCCGAAGAGCGGCCCAGTTTCTAAGCACTGGCTGCGGTCTTCTTCTGACCTCGTCACCCTAATTGCCATGTAGTGCCTCTTGAACAATGAGAATATTACAGTGACATTTTCTACAGGTATCATAAAAATGCCCAGTTCATATACTAAATGATTAAGGTGGCCACAAGCTGCCTATCTGAATCCTATCTTAACGCCCCCCCCCCTTAATTTGTTGATTGCTCACTGGCTTCATTACCTCTTCTCTCCCCCCCTCCCCCACAGTCTCCAAGGTCCTGCTTCCAAGGAGAGCCATTTTGGTGTAGTGGTTATGTGCGCAGACTATTACCTGGGAGAACCAGGTCTGATTCCTCACTCCTCCACTTGCAGCTGCTGGAATGGCCTTGGGTCAGCCATAGCTCTCGTAGGAGTTGTCCTTGAAAGGGCAGCTTCTTGTAAGAGCTCTCTCAGCCCCACCTACCTCACAGGGTGTCTGTTGTGGTGGTGGTGGGGAGATAAAAGGAGATTGTGACCGCTCTGAGACTCTGAAATTCAGAGTACAGGGTGGGATGTAAGTACAATATCTTCTTCTTCTTCTTCCTTGGGCCACTTGCACCTGAAGTGAGAGAAACAGAAGTATCCTATATCCTATCTCTTTTTCCTGCCTGGTTTTGGAAGTGTCTGAGAGCTGGCATACACATACAGAGACATGAGGCAATAAAATGGACTACAGCACTTAAGTCACAAATTGAAGGGGTCATGCTTTTTGGATATTCTTCTGCATTAAAAAAAAAATTCCCATATGTCAAAAACTAGGCACAAGAAGAAGGCTGTGTGCTAGTTTTCTTTTGCATGTAATAGTTCATTCCTTTACCCCATAGAACTCTGGCTCCTAATTCTCCTTTGTATGCAGACTGGGCCATAGCTTCCTTCCAAAACCTGTCTGGGATACAGGGCTTTTTTAATTAAAAAAGCCCAGCAGGAACTAATTTGCATATTAGGCCACACCCCCTGAAATCACCATTGTTTCAAGCAGGACTTTTTGTGGCAAAAGCCCAGCAGGAACTCATTTGCATATCAGGCCACACACCTGTGACATCGCTGTTGTTTCACACGGGACTTTTTATTGTAGAAAAAGCCCAAGAGGAACTCATTTGCATATTAGGCCACACCCCTGACACAAAGCCAGCCAGAACTACGTTACTGTGTTTTCCTGCTCAAAAGAAACCCTGCTGAGATATATTTATTTCCAGTGCGCTTTGATGGATGATAAACGATTCATTAGATGGAAATTATGGAGAGATTTTTTTTTTTTAATGCTGAGTATTCAGGTGACATTTTCTGGCGGTTTGTTGAATATCTGTTATCAGCATTCAACATTGGAGGAGAATACTTTTTATTTCAATATTTGGTGCTTCTGTATTTGAGAGCTGCCATGTACCAATAAATATTTATGAATGTTTGCTAATTGGCAAGTGTGGCAAGATGGCCTTTGCAAGCACCTCTTTCTGCACCTCGGGAATGAGGAAGCTACTCAGTCAGCCCAGGGTCTCCAGCCTCGATACTCACAACACGGCTCCCCTTCTTCCACTTCCCCACTTCTCTCTCAGGGTATTTCCAATGTGAGCAAAACTATTCTAAGAGTTTGTGGGCAGGATTGTGCCAGTCTCCAGGTGGGCAAAACAAGAAAAACACCGCGCACCAAATGTTGCAATGTAAGTGCGAAAGCATTCTTTTACTCAAACACTTTGTCACTATAATTCTTAAATGTCCTTTAAAGCAAATAAGCAGTCCTTAGTAGAAACTCAAACTTTAAATCCTGCCAGGTGTGAGAATCTGCTGTCTTTCTGTTGAGAGACACAGATAGCCCAGCTGTTCCTCTTTGAAAAGTAATTCAACAGGTGTAGTAGCAGCGACATGAGTCCTAGGTTCAAGTTTGTGTTTCTTTTAGAAGAAGAAGATATTGGATTTATATCCCGCCCTCCACTCCGAAGAGTCTCAGAGCGGCTCACAATCTCCTTTCCCTTCCTCCCCCACAACAGACACCCTGTGAGGTGGGTGGGGCTGGAGAGGGCTCTCACAGCAGCTGCCCTTTCAAGGACAACCTCTGCCAGGGCTATGGCTGACCCAAGGCCATGCTAGCAGGTGCAAGTGGAGGAGTGGGGAATCAAACCCGGTTCTCCCAGATAAGAGTCCGCACACTTCACCACTACACCAAACCGGCTCGCCAATTTTACACTTCCTCTGGCTGCTATTTTTACACTCCGGAACTTAACATGCAAAATATAAATTAAAAAAAATATATACAGAGTATGTCTTTACAAAGTATGTCTTTACAGAAGTTTACCTTCTACATTTTCTGTGTAAGCGGTCACACACCATCTAACTTATCCAGTGCTCAGGCAAACTGCCTGTGTTTTGGACTGTGTGTGTGCCTTTAAATCTGAGCAAGAGAAAAATCGAATGGGTGGGGTGACTAGGCAGAGCCACATGGGGCTTCCTGGTGAGTGTGTGAAACATGTGAGAAAGGAAGAGAAGTGAGCAGAGTCCCTTTGTTTGTTTGGAGGAAAACTCCACCCCCCAGGCTGCTCTGCTTTAGTTTTCCTGTTAGCCTAAAGAAATTGGTTGAAATACAGTAGATTCAGCAACTCCTGTAAGTAAGTTACCCCAGTGAGATCACAGTTGTGTGGTCGTGTGAACGGAGTTTAATTCAGCTGCTTTGTGAGAGTGTGTGGACGCAAGTTCACTTTCATTTAGCAGAAGTGCAGCTGCTGGGGGGATGAGGAAATGAAGACTGTATTCAGGGTAACGGAGCTGCTGTATTTTTATTTATTTATTTTAGGGAATAGGAAAGTCAAAGGAAAGTCTCTTGGCTCCACCCCCAAAGTCCCCAAGAACCCCATGGTGCAGAGTGGTAAAACTGCAGTACTGCAGTCCTAAGCTTTTCTCACAACCTGAGTTCGATCCCCGCGGAAGTTGGGTTCAGGTAGCCGGCTCCAGGTCGACTCAGTCTTCCATCCTTCCGAGGTCGGTAAAATGAGTCTCCAGCTTGTAGATGACTGGGGAAAGCAATGGCAAACCACCCCGTAAAAAGTCTGCTGTGAAAATGTTGTGAAAGCAACGTCACCCCAGAGTCGGAAATGACTGGCGCTTGCACAGGGGATTACCTTTACCTTTTTTTTTTTTTTTTTTTTACCAAAGTCTCTGCATATTTTTCGGAGTCAGACCTAGCAACCCTAGCTAACATCCTGCAAACAATTCTGCTTCCTCTACCTTTGCAAAGTTTATTTTAATTTATCTTGCAACAGCTGAAGTATTTGCAAGGATCTTGCCTTTATAGCAGCAGCCCAGAGGTTGCAAATGGCAAAAGACACTGATCTGCAAAGTGACTGAAGTCTTGCCATGTGTCTATTAATCTAACCCCCCCCCCCCCCCCAGTATTCTTCTTAAGGTAACCTAGGGGAAGAAATAACCATTTTGACCCCAGTCCAGCAAAAGTGAGCTACAGTAAATCCTATTGACCACACCCAAACCTGATGACCTTCATATTACAAAAAGCAAACCTGGAAATAGATTCGAGAGCAGAGGGAAAAAATAGAAGACGGAGCAAGGGAGGGAATTTTAAACATAAGAAGACAGACTATGCAGGTCTGACTGTCTATACCCTGCTTTCCTCCTCAATGGGATCCATACTCTCCCTTCCTCCATTTTACTTTCCAAACAACCCTGTGATGTAGTTTAGGCTGCAAATATGCAATTGACCCAAGGTCACCCAACAAGCTTCTCTTTCAGATGAAGGAGTCCAACCTGGGTGTCCCGGTTTCTAATCTGGCACTAACCACTACACTAGCTCTACTCAGAAGCAAGGCTTTTTTTTTTTTTTAGCAGGAATGCAATTGGGGCTGGCTTGGCACCAGGGGCATGGCCTAATATGCAAATTAGATCCCGCTGGGCTTTTTCTACAAAAGCTGTGTGAAACAATGGTGACATCAGGGGGTGTGGCCTCATATGCAAATGTGTTCGTGCTGGGCTTTTTCTACCAAAAAAGCCCTACTCAGAAGTAAGTCCCATTTTATCTAGAGAGGCTTGATCCAAAGACAATGTTCCTAGGATTGCTGCTATATAGGATTGGTCAGATGGGATCGGGGAACACAACATGCTTAAGTGTGCGGGCTTTTATCTGGGAGAACTGGGTTTGATTCCCCACTCCTCCACTTGCAGCTGCTGGAATGGCCTTGGGTCAGCCAGAGCTCTCTTATCTGGGAGAACCGGGTTGGATTCCCCACTACTTCACTTGCAGCTGCTGGAATGGCCTTGGGTCAGCCAGAGCTCTCTTATCTGGGAGAACTGGGTTTGATTCCCCACTTTTCCACTTACAGCCGCTGGAATGGCCTTGGATCAGCCATAGCTATCGCAGGAGTTGTCCTTGAAAGGGCAGCTGCTGTGAGAGCCCTCTCAACCTCACCCACCTCACAGGATGTCTGTTGTGGGGGGAGAAGATATAGGAGATTGTAAACTGCTCTGAGTCTCTGATTCAGAGAGAAGGGCGGGGTATAAATCTGCAGTCTTCTTCTTCTAACTGAATATTTCCACAATAACGCTTCACACTATTTTTGAAAGCTAACACCCCAAGCTATATCTGATAGCAGGCTGCCCACAGTTAAATGGAATTCAAGACCTTAATTAGTAAAGAAAGCCCATCCTATTAATTTGATTTGGTCCCCTGTTAATGTAAGAAAATCTCTACTGAAGGAAGGCTCTCAAACGTCCAATCTTCCTCTCCACTGCAAATTACAGCCCAGCATGCAATAAAATGACAAAAAACAAGATGGAAAATGCCAGTCTATCTCATCTCAGAGAGAAGGAAGATATTAAAGAAGCCCGGCATACTGCTTCTTTCAGAGTTCCTGGTACACCGTACCAATTTATTTGTATATTTCCACATCACATTTTCCCCATTTCTAACAGAAAGGCATTTTATAAACAAAGAGTTCTGAGAAGTTGTTTGAAAAACTATTAGAGTTTTTCATGCTGGCCTCCAAGTCTATTTTATTTTCATCCTCTGCTTACACTAACAAGCTCAGGGCAGCATTCATGTATCTACGCAAAAGATTTCCGGCTGTCCTAGATTAGAATCATAGAGTTGGAAGAGACCTCAAGGGTCATCTAGTCCAACCCCCTGCACAATGCTGGAAACTCACAAATACCTCCCCCCTAAATTCAAAGGATCTTCATTGCTGTCAGATGGCCATCTAGTCTCTGTTTAGAAACCTCCAAGGAAGGAGAGCCCACCACCTCCCAAGGAGGAAGCCTGTTCCACTGAGGAACCACTCTAACGGTCAGGAAGTTCTTTCCTAATATGTTACCGAGTTCGGTACAAGGTGCTGGTTATTACCTTTAAAGCCCTATATGGCCTTGGACCTGCCTACTTGAGGGACCGTCTCTTCCCACACGTTCCCCAGCGAGCACTAAGATCAGGAACCCAAAACCTCCTGGTTGTTCCCGGGCCAAAGGAAGCCCGTCTGAAAGTTACAAGGGATAGGGCCTTCTCCGTAATGGCTCCATCTTGGTGGAACCAGCTGCCGGAAGAGGTAAGGGCCCTGCGGGACCTTACCCAATTCCGCAGGGCCTGTAAGACATCCCTCTTCCGGCTGGCCCACAACTAATCGGCACTGAGCATTGAACACCGAATACTGAACACTGAACTTGAAACTGATGAGTGTAGCTCTAGGACCGCTGTATGATTTAATGTTCATGTATATTACAAATGTTTAGATTTTTAACTATAAATTATGAAATGTCAATTTTAATGTTTAATTTTATATTTTATGTTAGTTTTATATGTTGTAAGCCGCCCTGAGCCACCTAGTGGGAAGGGCGGGATATAAATCTTAAAATAAATAAACAAATAAATAAATAAATAAATAATGTTGAGACAGAAACTCTTTTGATTTAATTTCAACCCGTTACTTCTGGTCCTACTAGGCTTGCCAATCCCCAGGTCCCAGCGAGGGTTCTGCCGCTTTCCCAAACTCCTTCCCATTCCCAGTCAGCTGGCCAGTGGTGGGGGGGAGCTCTGCCCCCAGAGGACCATGTGCCCTCAGAGGACCATGGAGGCTTCAGTCTCCGATTGAAAGACTTCCTCTTGGGATGGTGAGTCTGTGTTACTTTGAAGAAGTCGGCAGCAACTCGTGAGTAGAGATGCCAATCCGTTGCTTCAGATTCGCCAGAAATGGAGTGGGGGGGGGGAGGGAAGGAAATGTCTGCTGGGCACTTCATTATTCCCTATGTGGAGATCGATTCTCATAGGGTATAATGGAGAATTGATCTGGAGCTTTCGGGGGCTCTGGGGGAGCTGTGTTTTGAGGTAGAGGCACCAAATTTTCAGCATAGTATCTAGTGCCTCTCCCCAAAGTATCCCCAAGGTTTCAAAACGATTGGGCAAGGGGGTCCAATTCTATGAGCCCCCAAAGAAGGTGCCCCATCCTTCATTATTTCCTATGGAAGGAAGACATTTAAAAAGGTGTGCTGTCCCTTTAAATGTGATGGCCAGAACTCCCTTGGAGTTCAATCATGCTTTTCACACCCTTGTTCCTGGCTCCACTCCAATGTCTCCTGGCTCCACCCCCAAAGTCTCCTGGCTCCACCCCCAAAGTCCCCAGATATTTCTTGAATTGGACTTGGCAACCCTAGGTCCTACCTTCTGGGGTCACAGAAAACAATTCCACACCATCCTGTAGATGACAGCCCTTCAAGTACTTGAAGATAGTGATCATATCACCTCTCAGCCGCCTCCTCTCCAGGCTAAACATGCCCAGCTCCTTCAACCTTTCTTCATAGGACTTGGTCTCCAGACTCCTCACTATCTTCGTCGCCCTCCTCTGGACCCGTTCCAGCTTGTCTATATCCTTCCAGATACCAAATAGCAAGCCTTTATTGGCATAAAACAGATTTAGCAGTAAAATAGCAATATAAATAATATAAAATCCTAGATTATAGAGTACATAGGGAGCTAAAATACATAAAATAAGTAAAATATATATGATTCGAGTTTAGCCAAATTAAATAATTAAAACAAATAAAATGTGGTCATTCGAGAACCATTCTCTGTCGTATTTCCATGGCCTGTTAGAGGAATCTAGCCACCATTAAAGTTACCTCAGCGCAAGTGTCATTTAAAAGTTTGTGGACTTTGCCTGAATCAGCACAGCCCAACATATCTGCTAAGAAACTTTCAAGTATATACAACGAATATCATCATAAAGAGGACAGTTCAGTAATACATGGGAAATAGTTTCAATACACTTGGAATTACAAAAATAGTGTCTATTAGAGTACTCAATCCTGTTAAATCTACGCAATAGGATAGCAGATGGTAATGCGTTACATCTCGTTAACGATCCTTCTTAAAATGTGTTGGTCAAAACTGAACACAGAGCAGAGTAAAGCGATCCCATTACTTCATGTGATCTGGACACTAGACTTCTGTCGATACAGCCCAAAATTGCATTTGCCTTTTTAGCCACCGCATCACAGACAGCTAGGCAGTGACTTGGTGAAACTCTAGTGGCATCTGTGCTCTGCAGGCCCTAGTTCAGTTCTGCAGGGTGTGTAAAACAGATATGTTGTGTAGGGTTGCCAGGTTCCCACCACATGCTGGCGGGGACTTTTTCACATGTGCACAGCACCCGAAACATGATGATAGCATCTAGGTGTGGCGTTGTCATGCGGGGACGCTATAGCAATTTGGGGAGAATCTCTATGGTTTTGTGCAGGGATGCTCAAGCGATTTGGGAAGAAACTCTATGGTTTGTGCTTGTTCCAGGCTATATGTGGGTTCTACAATAAGGGCTACAAGCACAAGAATATGCAAGCACCGGTCACATTTAAAAACCCAAAAAGTAGATGCCCCCCCCCCCTCTGCCAACATTTCATTGATACCCATCAATGCCCCAAATGATTTCTACTTCCTGGTGCTAGAAAAAATTGAGGCTCATCCTTTTGTAAGAACAGATATCCAGAAACATTTACTGAGACGTGAATGCCATTGGATACATACATTTAAAACAATGGAACCAACAGGTCTTAATCAGAGCTTTGACTTATCAGGGCTTTTTTTGTAAAGTATAGTTTTGGGTTGTCAATTACATTTGGAGCTTGGCAATGTATTGGGTTAATTCGAATTGTGTTTGTATTTTGTGTTAGACTTTGTAACACGTTATATATCAAAGTAACCCTTTGTACTTGCTATAGGATGCATTAGTCAGAGAACACTGACATATTGTGAGTTGTAACATGATAACCATTATGAAATAATTTTCTGTATCCCTTTACAATGAAGTAACTCTGACAGCTGTTACTAGGGTTGCCAAGTCCAATTCAAGAAATATCTGGGGACTTTGGGGGTGGAGCCAGGAGACTTTGGGGGTGGAGCCAGGAGACACTGGGGTGGAGCCAGGAGCAAGGGTGTGACAAGCATCACTGAGCCCCAACGGGAGTTTTGGCCATCGCATTTCAAGGGACGGCACACCTTTTTAAATGTCTTCCTTCCCTCCATCCTCCCCTTCTCTCATTTTACCTCAGAGGCGGAGCGGAGTGGGCGATGCCGCTGCGGTGCTGCCGCCTCTTCTCCGCTTCACCGTAGCTGCTCCTCCAAGATGGGCTCAGGCTGAGCTTCAGTTGGGGGGGGGGCTTGTTTTAATAATAAAGAAATACTAGAAGTGTGGATTCTGATCCAGGGAAGTTCAAATTCTAAAAAACAAGCAGAAATACGGGGCAAACCCGCAGCCAGCTAACATTGGAAATACAGTTACTTAACACTGAAATGTGCCAGAACACGTTCTTCAGTGACAGAGCAAGCCATTCTTCACATGCCCAGGAACCCTTTTTTTCAGGCATCGCTTCACACATTTCTGAGACTTATGATCTTCAAAAAATAATTCCTGGAATTTAAATTAAGCCCTGGATAAGAGCCCCGTGGCGCAGAGTGGTAAAGCTGCAGTACTGCAGTCAGAGCCCTCTGCTCACGACCTGAGTTCGATCCCAGCAGAGGCTGGTTCAGGGAGCCGGCTCCAGGTTGACTCAGCCTTCCATCCTTCTGAGGTCAGTAAAACGAGTACCCAGCTTGCTGGGGGTCGAACTCAGTTCATAAGCAGAGAGCTTCGACGGCAGTACGGCAGCTTTACCACACTGTGTCATGGGGCTTTTTAGCCATTAGTGCTCCAAAAATGTCACACGGCACCATTTCTTTTTCCTGAGTGCCGCCCAAATTAAGCTGTCCTTGTTTAGCAAAATAACTGTGATCTCTCTTACATTCCAATCCCAGGTGCAAACAACAGGGCTGTCAATCAGTTTTTGCACATTTGTCCATCTTCCTTTGAAGCGATGATTGATTTCAAAGAAATAGACGTATCATAAACACCTGGATATAGTTGTCCTTTTGAAATGAAAAATGCGTAAGAGAGCATGCAACTTCGTAAATGAAAGGCAATATTCAGTTTTAGAATAAAATACATATTTAATATTTAATCAGGAGTAAAATAGAAAAGAAAAGAAATAACCCTTTAAGAAAGCCCCCAAAATAGTCTTCAAGAAAGCACCCAATTATGTCTTTAACTAGCAACTCCGTCCGCTAAATTTTAGTGTTGTTGAGAGAATTCCTCTTTATCTAATTTCTTCCAGAAATTCAACCCACCCACCCCCTTCCTTTTAAGCAATTTGGTGTGTGTTCCAAATCAATGCTCATTTGAGCAAAGAGAAACTCAAAGCTATGAGGCAGGGAAGGTCTGCAGAATTTCAGAATCTCACTCTGTAGATACTCAGGGACAAGCAATGCCTTTCCAAACCTTCCTACCCCCCCCCCCCCCCCGCTACAGCTTCAACCCCACACTGTGTAATATAAAGCAACTGTAAGGTCTGAAATTGCAAAAAAAAAAAGCTCACTGATTTCTCTTTGTTGTGTATGAGATACTGTGTCTAATGTGGGTAGTTAGTTCCTGCCTGGCTCATTGGAGCCTTTTAGGACTGATCTTGGGGACTCTCCCATAGGATCCAGGGAACTGGGCAAAGGAAGCTCTGGCTCTTTCCTTCCTTCCCCAGTGGACCAGGAGGGGGAGGAGCCTCAGCCAATAGAAGGAAGAAAGGCTTGGCTCAGTAGCTCTGCTGTGCGATTGAGAGAGCCTGGCAAAGCAAGCTCTGTCTCCCCCCCCCCTTCCTCCCAAAGGGAGGAGCCTTAGCCAATGGAGAAAATAGAGACTTTGCTCTGTAACTCCTGTGCAATTGAGCAAGCTGTTATGCAGAAGGAAGCAAGAGAGAGGGAGAAGGAAACAGATGATAGCCAGTTGCTCGGGGATCTGATAGGAGCTCTCCAGGGGCCTGGGCCACATTTTTGACACCCCTGAGCTAGAACTTCTGACAGCCAGACTTGACTGCACTTTCCACAACCATCATGGCACACTGGGGGAGAATGGGTTCTCTACTAGAAGGAAAAAAAATGTGACAGGGTGACAGGACAGCATAGATGAAAACCTTTTTAGAGTCCTTGGGATCCCATTAACCCCTGCAACTCAGTGTATATGGTCAATGTACATCACAATGCCTTCTCACAGATGTTTTGCTCCATTTTGTCAAACACAAGTGTTGTGTATTGGTTGTTTTGACTGCTGATTTGTTATGTCTGTCACTTGACCTTGAACCATAGTTCATTGCTCTCCAGGATCCTGATGCTTACATTCCAATTGGCTGCTCTTTTAGAACCAGCCAATCGGGATGCGAGACATTTCTCTCAGGAGAGGAAAATGAAGGATCCTGGAGAGACCAATCAAGTGGATTGCTGCCCACATAAGGGGCTGTGGTTAACTCAGGCCAAATGGATAAAAGGAGTGGTGTTGCCGTTTTGTGTTCAGTTCTGCTCTTGTTCAATAAGCGTTCTTGCTTTCCTCAAGCTGGCGGAACTCAATATATAATAGCAAGCCTCCTCTGAAACTCTGTTTACTCTCCAGGTCTCAGAATGGAGCAAGAAGACCTGCAAAGACATCCAGCTGTTTAGCTCCTAAGGCAACAAGGGAGGGAAACGTGAAGAGCAAACATTTAATTATTTTCAAAGCTGTAATAATTAGGTAGGCACATAAAAAGATTTAATTTCATTTCCCGGCTCTATATTTCTTCCTTTATATACTTTCCTTTTTCAAAGCGCAATGCTATTTTCATGAAGACTGATCAATTATGATATTGCTAAATAACTCTGTTGGGTTTTTTTTTTTTTTCAGCCACGAGGGCAATACCGACAGCACTGTGGCATTTCAAGTAGGAGTTCAATTAACAGCTTTATCGGCTAAGCCATTATTACTAGACGTTAATGCTCCTGCATCACGCTGCAGGTTTCCATTAGTGAAACTGAAAATTAACAACAACATTTAAATATTTGTAAGAAACTTTTTAGACTATGTCACTGCAAGGTGGGATTGCAGGATCTGGGATGTAAAGGAGAGCCAGTTTTGTCAGTAGATCGATCCACAAAAGCATCAATGGGTGGGGAGAAGGTTGACTGGAGCAGGTTGGAATCCATCAGTGTGACAGCAACATGGTGGGAGTGGGAAGGTGGGGAGAAGGTTGACTGGAGCAGGTTGGAATCCATCAGTGTGGCAGCAACATGGTGGGAGTGGAAAGTGCAGTGACGTCGCATCTGACTTTAGGGTTGCCAGGTCTTACCTTCCTTCCTCAGGGGACCAGGAGCCAACAGCCAGCAGAAGGAAGAAAAGCTTGGCTCAGTAGCTCTGCTGTGTGATTGAGAGAGCCTGGCAAAGCAAGCTCTCCCTCCCCACCCTTCCTCCCCAAGGGAGGAGCCTCTAGAGAAAATAGAGACTGTTCTGTAGATCCTGTGCGATTGAGCAAGCTGTTATGCAGAAGGAAGCAAGAGAAAAGGAGAAGAAAATAGAAGACAGCCAGCTGCTTGGGGGCCTGATAGGCTGTATGTTTGACACCCCTGAGCTAGAACCTCTGAGTGCCAGACTTGACTGCACTTTCCACAACCATAATGACATGCTGGGGGGGATGGGTTCTCTACCGGAAGAAAGAAAATGTGACAGGGTGACAGGACAGCATAGATGAAAACCTTTTTAAAGTCCAGAATGGAGAACCAGTTTGGTGTAATGGTTAAGTGTGTGGACTCTTATCTGGGAGACCCGGGTTTGATTCCCCACTTCTCCACTTGCAGCTGCAGGAATGGCCTTGGGTCAGCCATAGCTCTCGTAGGAGTTGTTCTTGAAAGGGTAGCTGCTGTGAGAGTCCTCTTAGCCCCACCCACCTCACAGGGTGTCTGTTGTGGGGGAGGAAGATAAAGGAGATTGTGAGCCACTCTTAGACTCTGAGATTCAGAGTGGAGGGCGGGATATAAATCCAGCATCATCATCATCTGGGCAAGGGGAGTCCTCTCTTATGTGTGAAGCACACGTGGTACAATGATATCACCCAGAACGGACATCACACTGGGTATGTCATGTGGGGACGATCTAGCAATCTGGGCAAAAACTCTATGGTGCCATTGAGTTTTTACCAAAATTGCTAGAGCGTCCCCCGCATGACATGCCCAGTGCGATTATGTCGCTTGGATGTTGTGCTCAACAGAGCTCTTTGGGGGTGGGGATCCCCCCCCACCAGTCAGTTCCATGCTGGCAAATTAGGGGGCCCCAGATACCCATGGATCAATTCTCCATTATACCCTATGGGAATTGGTCTTCATAGGGAATAATGGAGTGCCCAGCAGACATTTCTGATGACGCTGAAGTGGGGGGAATTCCTCCAAACCTAGGGATCCCCTGCCCCCACCTGGGGATGGCAACCCTATGTGGTGACCACTGCCTCCAAAAAAGGCCTGGCAGAACAGCTGAGTTTTACAGACCTTGCAGAATGGTAGTAGATCCCACAGGGCCCTGATTGCAACCGGAAGACTGTTCCACCAGGGTGGAGCCAGAGCTGAAAAAGACCAGGCTGTGGTCGAGGCTGCATGGACATCTCTTGGACCAAGGACCGCCAGTAGGCATTGATCTCAAGAACGCAGAGCTCTTCAGGGGACATAAAGAAGCAACCTTGGCTTTCCTTGGTGGTCTCCCATCCAAGTATTAACCAAAGCTGACTCCACTTCCAGGATCTGTCAAGATCAGGCTAGTCTGGGCCATCCATGTTGATTTTTAGAACTGGCTCAGAGAATAAGCCATTTGTAACACCCTTTTTAGAGAAGGGTTTTTAAAGGAAAGAGAAAACCTAGGAATCATCCAGAGCTATCACAGATGCCACATCATGTCCCCATAGTGGGGGGAAGAAGAAGAAGACAACATTGGATTTATATCTCTCCCTATACTCTGAATCTCAGAGCGGTCATGAACATATGAAGCTGCGTTATACTGAATCAGACCTTTGGTCCATCAAAGTCAGTATTGTCTTCTCAGATTGGCAGCGGCTCTCCAGGGTCTCAAGCTAAGGTTTTTCACACCTATTTGCCTGGACCCTTTTTTGGAGATGCCAGGGAATGAAATTGGGACCTTCTGCTTCCCAAGCAGATGCTCTACCACTGAGCCACCATCCCTCCCCATGAACATATGAAGCTGCCTTATACTGAATCAGACCTTTGGTCCATCAAAGTCAGTATTGTCTTCTCAGACTGGCAGCGGCTCGCCAGGGTCTCAAGCTAAGGTTTTTCACACCTATTTGCCTGGACCCTTTTTTGGAGTCATAATCTCCTTTACCTTCCCCTCCCCGACAACAGACACCCTGTGAGGTAGGTGGGGCTAAGAGAGCTCTTGCAGCAGCTACCCTTTCAAGGACAACTCCTATGAGAGCTACGGCTAACCCAAGGCCATTCCAGCAGCTGCAAGTGGAGGAGTGGGGAATCAAACCCGGTTCTCCCAGATAAGAGTCCGCACACTTAACCACTACACCAAACTGGCTCTCCTAGAGTCCCAGAATCCCATGGATCTTAGTACAGGGGCTACTGTAAGCTCCAGTAGGATTGGCTACATCAGGGATGAGTGGCCTAATATGCAAAGGAGTTCCTGCTACAAAAGAAGTCCTGGGGAATACTACTTAGTTATGCACTAGGTATATAACTGTGTCAAAGGGAGACGATCTCGTGGAATGGCTTGGGATAAAATTGAAATGCGCTCTGACACTTCTAGCCTGCAGGGTGCCTGTTTGCTATGGACTCATTTCGCATCTCACTCCCTGGGTACGTGGCCTGCCAGACTTCTTGTTCTCTGCTGGGTTTGCCCTGGAGCAAAGAACTTTCGCCTTGGTTATAGTCACCTTGTTGCATCAACCAGTGAACGAATGCAAAAGAGCGAGAAGGACGGAGTGGTGAACCCATGATCACATCAGAAATGCTCAAAGAAAGCGTGTCTCTGGGCGGCTGTGCTTTTTTCTTCCTGTTTTCAACAAAGCTTTTGCAACAGTGCACGGCATGAAATCTCAGTTCTCACCCCCAATATCCAGAACAACAATCAAAACAAAGAACTGTACGGGTTGCTTTAATCCAAGGGTGGGGAACCTTTTTTTCTGCCAAGGGTCATATGGATATTTATAACATCATTCGCGGGCCATACAAAATTATCAACTTAAAAAACAGTGCTCTGCCAAGGGAGAATGTTCAGGCCAGCAAAATTAATGCAAATAATTGTTTTTCTATTTGAAGTCATGTGGGGAGAGCCTAATCTGGCACACATGCACCCTGCCCACTGCCCTATGTAAATGCATAGGTCCAGGACTTTTTTGTAGAAAAAGCCCAGCAGGAACTCAGTAGCATATTAGACCACATCCCCTAATATTAGCATATTAGGTCACACACTCATTAGCATATTAGGCCACACCATCTGGGATAATCAAGTGCAAACTGAACTGGTGGTAGCTGTCTCCCACCCCCATTCCTACTACCCCTTTCTCCCTCCCTCGCTTCATGCGGAAACTGCAGCTGCTCCCAGCAGACCTTTAAAGGCACCCACATACCCCAGCAGCAGTCCTTCACAATGCCCACCACACTGGCTCCAGAGATAGAGAGAAAGGAAGGGAGAAAGGGGGTAGAAAGGGAAAGAAAGAAAGAAAAAGAAAGAAAGAAAGAAAGAAAGAAAGAAAGAAAGAAAGAAAGGAAGGAAGGAAGGAAGGAAGGAAGGAAGGAAGGAAGGAAGGAAGGGAGGGAGGGAGGGAGGGAGGGAGGGAGGGAGGGAGGGGAGAAAGGGAAATGAAATGGAGGGAAGAAACGGTAATAAAGGTAAACAAAGGGGGGAAGAAATGGAAAGAAAGGGAATAAAGGGGAGAAGAACGGGAAATAAAGAAATGTGGGAAAGAAAGGGGAATAAAGAAATGGGAATAAAGGGGAAAAAAGGAAAACAAAGAAATGGGTGGAAGAAACGGAAAGAAAGTGAAATAAAGAAATGAGAGGGAAACTTACCTGAACTGTGACAGTAACTTTCCCAGGCCCTGCAGCAGTTCTGGCTGGCCAGCCAGGCCCCAGGGAGGCTGCCGCACAGTACATCTGGGCCCTATGATCCCTGCCTGGCCCTGGGGAGGCTGCTGCACAGAGCAGCTGGACCCCACAATCCTCGCTGGCCAGCCAGGCCGCAGGGAAGCTGCCACATTCCTCGGTTCGGCCCAGCAATCCCCGAGGGCCACACCAAGTGATCTCGAGGGCCATATACGGCCCAGCCCTGCTTTAATCCAAAAGCTTTGGCCGCCATTAGTTTTTTCCCTCAACATATTTGATGCATGATACTTGCTCACAAAGGTCCCTTTCTATGCAACATGTCCCTGGAGAATACATGGGGATGGAACTCTACCACTAATGCGCAAGCATTCTCTCAAAGGCATGTAAATGCTCTGTGTGCATAGCATAGAGTTCTCTCCAATGCTCTGCATGCAACCCCTTTGTGCATTCAATGTGCACAGGGGGAGCACATGCATGAGCATGAGCCCCACCTTCCCACAACTGTACTCATGCATGGAGCTGTCGAGTGCTGCACAATCCCCATCGATGATCATCTCGATGATGTGGTCGAAGGTTTGTTCATTAATAAGAAGATGTCACAGTTCCAAGACAAAATCTTGGTGAAACTCAGGGGTGGAATTCTAGCAGGAGCTCATTTGCATATAAGGCCACACACACCCCGATGTAGCCAGTCCTCCAAGAGCTATCAAAAAAGAGCCTTGTAAGCTCTTGGAGGACTGGCTTCATCAGGGGTGTGTGGACTAATATGCAAAGGATCTCCTGCTAGAATACTACCCCTGGCGAAACTCATCCCCCAGGCTCAGGGCATACAGATAGAACCTTGCTCTAAGATGTAGAGTCTTGTGCGCAAAAATTGCACTTTGTAAGCTACTGGCGTTAAAAGTTGTGAGCTACTGGCATTAAAGTTGTGAGCTACTGCAAACATTAATTTGCTCTGAGGCTATCTTTCCTGAGCCAAGACAAAAATGTCTGAGCTGGCGGCCAAAAATCTGCGAGCTAGCTCACACTAACTCAGCTTAGAGGGAACACTGGTCCCAGCTGTTGCCTGCTTGAACTCTTACATGCCTCTTCTCTATCAATAAGAAGCATCCCCCTCCACCCTCTGCTATCTGCTTGCCGATGCAGGTTTCCCTCAAAAGTGAAGGTAGCCATGTCTGGGTAGCTGATAACACTGCTTGACTTTCAAATGCTGGCCATGCCACATTCCCGGGGCAGAGTGGTCATTTGTACATGTTACAGACATAACAGGATAGATCAGCAAGCGAGCAAGCTAACTCAATAGAATAAGTCAGAATGATTACATAGGCCTGGACCAAAATGGATACACTCATGGCAAGAAGCATTCTTGACGGCAGCAAGAACACTCATGTATGCCCTCTTCCTGTGATCACTTTCCCCCCCAGCAAGTTGGGTACATAGTTTACCGACCTCGGAAGGTTGGAAGGCTGAGTCAACAATTGCTGGCGCAATGATATCATTTGGAGTGTGCTCTCGCAGGGAAGCGGATGTGCGCTTGCAACGAGTCGGCTACAATGGAGCGTTCAAACATAGAAAGTACGCGCGGGAGTCGTCGGAAGCATTCTTATTCCGGATTTAATGTACGATCAAAAAAGTCCGCGTCTCAGTCGTGGCAGTTCGGGACACGAACGAGCCAACGACCATTGCCAGATGCTGATGTTTGGAAAGCAGTGTCCCCGATCGTAGGGAGGAATGTGTACATTTTTTATTTATTTTATTTTTATTTTAGTATATTTCTATTCCACCCATTCCCCATAGGGCTCAGGGTGGAGTACAACGTACGACAAAACAATGAAAAGCAATAAAAAACATTTTTAAAACAGACAACTCAACAGCACTCAGAGAAGTTTACCGTATCGTCACGTATTGCCCAGTCTGGCCATCTCACATCATGATATCTCATAGAGATGGTAGATGAGAATCCATTTTATAGCGCAGGTGACAGTGCCAATAGGGGAGGCCAACCAGACCAAGAATAGACACCCACAGCCTCAGCTAAAAGCCTGGCAGAACAGCTCCGTTTTACAGGCCCTACAGAAGGCTAATAAGCCAGGTAGGGCCCGGATCTCTGTAGGGAGCTGATTCCACCAGTTCGGGACCAGGACTGAAAAAGCCCTGGCTCTAATTGAGGAAAGGCGGGTATCTCTTGGGCTGAGGATGGCCAACAGATGTTGGGAGGCCGAACGTAATGACCACCTGGGCATATATGGAAGGCTAATCACCATGAGCTCATTAGTCATTGTTTGCATTGGGGGAGGGGCGTGGCTTTGGCTGAAGAAGGTCCCATGTTCAATCCCCAGCATCTCCAGTTAACTAGGTGACCCTAGAGAGCCACAGCCTCTCTAAGTAGACGGTACTAGCCTTGATGGACCAAGGGTCTGATTCAGTAGAAGGCAACTTCATGTGTTCACATGAAGGCAGATGGCAAGGCTGGTATGCTCTTGCTTCCTCTCCATCTCTGAAGTTGCATTAGAAGTCTTGAGAGAGATCTTGTGTAGGTGGGTTTCCTGTCCTGTGTTTTTGTCACAAACCCATGAAGTTGCCCTACACCAAATCAGACCACTGGTCCATCAAAGTCAGCGTTGTGTCCTCCCACTGGTGGCTGTGGTCCAGGGTCTCGCGGCAGAGATCTTTCACACCACTTACTACCTGTCCCTTTTAACAGGAGATGCCGGGGATCAAACCTGGGACCTTCTGCATCCCAAGGAGGTGCTTTACCACTGAGCCACGGCCCCTTCCCATACTTTCATACCTTCCTGAAGCTGGAGCTTGTTACCAAAGTGCTGCCTCTTCCCCTTCCTTGGGAATGGCCTTGGGTCAGCCATCGCTCTCATAGGAGTTGTCTTTGAAAAGGCAGCTGCTGCAAGAACTATCTCAGCCCCACCCACCTCGCAGGGTGTCTATTGTGGGGGGAGAAGATATAGGAGATTTTAACTTCTCTGAGACTCTGAGATTTGGAGTGGAGGTTGGGATATAAATCCAGTATCATCTTCTTCTTCTTCTTCTTCTTCTTCTTCTTCTTCTTCTTCTTCTTCTTCTTCTTCTTCTTCTTCTTCTTCTTCTTCTTCTGTGCCTCTCAGAGACTCCAAGAGGTGTGACGGGCGCCATCCAGTTCTGTGCCTCTGGACCATCAAGGCCCTAGATGATCACCTAATTTCCCTAGTGGGCAGCCCTAGCCCCACCCTCTCATCGGGTAGATGTTGAGCCTCTTAGGCCTTGCTTTTGCCTTCTGTTTCACCTTATAGAAGGCCAACGGTAGCTCTCCAGATGTTAATTGCCTACAACTCCCATCAGCCCCAGCCAGCATGGCTGATGGCTGGGGCTGATGGGAGTTGTAGGCAAATGAACATCTGGAGAGCTACCGTTGGCCACCCCTGTTCTATAGGACCTCTCTTCTATCTCTGACCTGGGCTTGGAGCTGCAACACATTAACCTTTTTGAAGTTCATCTGTTCACGGTGAGTTAAACAGATGTGCATGAACAGGGGTCATTTCGTAGAAAAAGAGGTGCTGGAGCTCATTAGCACAGCTCATTTGCATATTGTCAGACGTTGGAACTTCAAACAAGAACGAATCATTTTGTTTCAAAATTAATCCATTTATTTGAGAACTAGTGGTCTAAGATAGAAGCAGATTGAGTTTGATAACATTCCAAGGTTTTCCTTGGGGTTTTGTAGCATACAGAAAGCATAACAATAGAACGATTCTCACACCCCGAGAGACAGTTGCCTGTTCCCAGACTCCCTTATCTCGTTCCCAGGAAGGAACCCTGCTGGTTACCTTGAGGCATGCCATCTTCAAAGCCTTGATGCACTGGGAACTGCCAAGTGAGGAATTCCTCACTTGTGGTTTACAACTGCCTCTTTCTGTTTGAAATGCATATTTTCATTCTCAGGGTTAGTAGCAGTGAACAAAATGGCGTTAGTTATGTTAAGAGGATTCAGTTAAGCAAGGCACATTTTAGAACAGTTACAATGTCTGACACACATGCCACACACCTCTGGCAATCACCGGAAGGGGAGGGGGGCTAAATTATAGCAGCTCAGCATCTGCCTTAAAATGCTTCTTGAATTATAACTGCCATCATAAGACCTTACTCCTATCACACTTTTTAAATTACTTTCTCCTATGTGGCCGCAGTGGCATGATGAAGATTTCCATCTGTCTGTTTTATAAGTTTTAGTTCTTTTCCCCTTTTTGTGTGTCTGTGTGTGTGTGTGGGGGGGAAATATTAGAAAGTTGGTCAGATCTTAGAGTTCAGCAAAATCCTCACGGGGGGGGGGGGGGTGGAACAATGGAAGCCAGAAGCAAGCATTGAGGGGGAAGTAAGAAAGAAAAAGCACAATCAAATTTAGAGGTTCTGGAGCTCTGCTTCTGTGAGTTCCTGCCCAAAATGAGGCCTGTACATGCATATGTAATGTAAGATGTGCATTTATTTTTATAAGAAAAGTTTCTTCCTCCTGTAGCGGTTAAGGGCGTGGACTCTTATCTGGGTTTGATTTCCCCACTCCTCCACTTGCAGCTGCTGGAATGGCCTTGGGTCAGCCACAGCTCTAGCAGAGGTTGTCCTTGAAAGGGCAGTTGCTGTGAGAGCCCTCTCAGCCCCACCCACCTCACAGGGTGTCTGTTGCGGGGGGAGAAGATACAGGAGACTGTAAGCCACTCTGAGTATCTGATTCAGAGAGAAGGGTGGGGTATAAATCTGTGATTCTTCATCATCATCACTGTAGTTAGACCATCTTTGTAATTTTTTTTTCAAACAGCATGCTAATGAAGAAGCATGTGAGATCAGGGATACTGTGAAAAAGCTTCTGTACTTTCAAGATAAATGATTTTTTAAAAAATAACCCAATGAACGTTAGCCATACCCACGGCTTGAATTCAGCAGGAGCTCACAGGGGTGCAGCTCCTGAACCTTTCTGAGGGTTCCCCCTCCTCCTCCCCACCTACCTTGCCCATTGAATAGGAGGTGCAGCTGCATAACAATCCCTGGATGAGCTCCACCACCTATTTTTCTATCAAACGAACCCTGGCCGTACCTATATCTTTTTTTTTTTTTGAAGGAACCCTTTGCCAGCTGAGAGACGAATTCTATTTTAGGAAGCTCAGTGGTTTTAAAGTTGCTGAATGAAAGACAAGCCACTCTTTTGGAAAGGCTTCTTCTAGCAAGGCACACAACAATGGAGACACTCCTTCCATCACAAACGCAAGAGCCGCTGGTATAGCTCGCAGCAGATTACTAATGGGGGATGGCAGGTGCAAAGCCTGAGGAAAAAAAAAAGAAAAAAACAACAACTGAAAGCCCTCCAATTTGAGCAGCCCGTGGCTTCTACATCCTGGAGTCTGAAACGGTCCAAACAGCTTTCCCGCTAAACCGGATTCCACAAACTCGGCGGTGTCGGTCTTTTATGCAACACATTTCTTTTCTCTTATTCCGCCCCCCCCCTTCCTTGTAAAACAGCCTCCGGGAACGAAAATGACACTTTCACCTGGATTTCTCCGCCGAAAGGAATTTGTTTGGATGCAATTGAAAAAAACGGGTGACTTTCTGCACCGAGCTGCAAATCTCCTTGTTTGGATGCTGGAGCTGTTTGGTTTGTCCCTTCATCGGTTTGCATTTGGCGTTCTTTGAGGTGCAAAACTATCCCCCGAATGAAAACGAATGGATCTGAATGGCTCGTGCGCTTCCTGGAGGCATCTGGCTGGACACTCTTAGAAACAGAATGTTGAACGTGATAAATGATGACTTGATCCAGCAGGGCTGTCCCAGCGTTCCTAATGTACAGTGACCATGCTCTGCCTCAGCAGACAAGTTGGATTAGAATTCTGGCCAACGGCAGGATCTACATGTGCAGGATCTTCCTTTCCTCGGCGTAGGGCAGAAAGTCTCAAAGTTTGTCCCATCAGGTTTCCTCATTACCTGGGTTAGGGGAGGGACGGTGGCTCAGTGGTAGAGCATCTGCTTGGTAAGCAGAAGGTCCCAGGTTCAATCCCCGGCATCTCCAACTAAAAAGGTCCAGGCAAATAGGTGTAAAAAACCTCAGCTTGTGACCCTGGAGAGCAGGGGATGGATGGTGGCTCAATGGTAGAGCATCTGCTTGGTAAGCAGAAGGTCCCGGGTTCAATCCCTGGCATCTCCAACTAAAAAGGGCCCAGGCAAATAGTCGTGAAAAACCTCAGCTTGAGACCCTGGAGAACCGCTGCCAGTCTGAGTAGACAAGACTGACTTTGATGGACCGAGGGTCTGATTCAGTGTAAGGCAGCTTCATATGTTCACATGGGTTGTACTGACCCTTTATCTTACAGGAGCAGCTCCTGGTGGGTCCCCAAGGGTCATTGGAGTCTAGGGTTGCCAGGTTCAATTTAAGAAATATCTGAGGACTTTGGGGGTGGAGCCAGGAGACGTTGGGGGTGGAGCCAGGAGCAAGGGTGTGACAAGCAGGATTGAGCTCCAAAGGGAGCTCTGGCCATCACATTTAAAGGGACCGCACACCTTTTAAATGCCTTAAATGAGAGCCAGTTTGGTGTAGTAGTTAAGTGCGCAGACTCTTATCTGGGAGAACTGGGTTTGATTCCCCACTCCTGCACTTGCAGCTGCTGGAATGGCCTTGGGTCAGCCATAGCTCTCGCAGAGCGGTCCTTGAAAGGGCAGCTGCTGTAAGAGCTCTCTCAACCTACCTCACAGGGTGTCTGTTGTGTATGTGACGCGGAAGGTAATGGAGATTGTGACTGCTCTGAGACTCTGAGATTCAGAGTATTGGGCAAGATATAAATCCAGTATCTTTTTCTTCCCTCCGTTGGAAATAATGAAGGATAGGGGCATCTTCTTTCGGGGCTCATAGAATTGGACCCCCCCGGTCCAATCTTTTTCAAAACTTGGAGGGTGTTTTGAGGAGAGGCACCAGATGCTATGCTGCAAATTTGGTGCCTCTGCCTCCAAAAACAGCCCCCCCCAGCCCCAGATACCCGCAGATCAAGTCTCGATTATACTCAATAGAATCGGTCTCCATTGTGAACAATGGAGTCCCAAGCAGATATTTCCATCCCTCTGTCAAGTCGGCTGAATTCAATAACGAGTCTCTTGGTGAAACAGAGTAACAAGTTTATTGTAAACAGAACTAGAGACCATGGCAGAGATTGAAGGACTGAAATACATAGGCACTAAACCAGCATTTAAGGTATGGATCAAAGGAATTCCTACGGTGGGGGTAATCTATGCAACACATTTTCGCACTAGGATGCTACTCCCTTCATTCCCAGGCCGAAGCCTTGACGCCCCATCCTCCCACAGAGAACAAGGCTGGGAAGGCGCCATTATCTTATTCACATGTTAGCATTTCAAAGCAGACTACACAACAAAGGCCTCTCTAGTGAGGGGGCAGGAAAGTGAGCTAGCAGCAATCGGTGTACACTGTAAAGTACCCAGACTCCTTCACTTCAGAACCAAACTTAATACAGGTATTGAGTAATTCATAGCAGACTTGACACCCTCCCCC
This sequence comes from Heteronotia binoei, assembly GCF_032191835.1. Classification (NCBI taxonomy): domain Eukaryota; kingdom Metazoa; phylum Chordata; class Lepidosauria; order Squamata; family Gekkonidae; genus Heteronotia; species Heteronotia binoei. The sequence continues at coordinate 12,187,102 of NC_083228.1, forward strand.
CTGTTTTCTGATGACCCTGAAGTGGGGGGAAGGCCTCCAAACTGGGCGATCCGCTGCCCCCGCTTGGGGACTGGCAGCCTTCTTGGAGGCCAATGAATCACGTGACCCTGGCAGGATTGACAGCTCTGCGGTTTCTGCTTGGCTCTCGTGGCCTCCTCTCATCAGCTCAGCTGACCCAAAGTCAACAGGGGAGAAGCCAGGTAAACGGCTGAGGAGGACCATGGGGGGCCCAACACTGCGGAGGCACCTACAGAAAAATGGACCATCAACGCATATAAGTAGGCTTGCCAGTCCCCAGGCCCAGGTGGAGGATTCCCCACTTTTACAGGCAGCGGGAGACCCGACCCAACATTCATGATGTGTTAGGGTTGCCAATCGCCAGGTGGGGGCAGGGGATCCCACAGTTTGGAGACCCTCCGCCCGCTTCAGGGTCGTCAGAAAGCAGGGGGAGGGGAGGGGAATGTCTGCTGGGAACTCTATTATTCCCTATGGAGATTTATTCCCATAGACAATCATGGAGAATTGATCTGTGGGTATCTGGGGCTCTGGGGGGGGGCCTGTTTTGGGGGGTATAAGCACCAAATTTTCAGTATAGCATCTAGTGCTTCTCCTCAAAATACCCCCCAAGTTTCAAAAAGATTGGACCAGGGGTTCCAATTCTATGAGCCCTAAAAGAAGGTGCCCCTATCCTTCATTATTTCCTATGGAAGGAAGGAATTGAAAAGGTGTGCCGTCCCTTTAAATGTGATGGCCAGAACTCCCTTTGGAGTTCAATTATGCTTGTCACAGCCTTGATTTTGGCTCCACCCCTAATGTCACCTGGCTCCACCCCCAAAGTCTCCTGGCTCCACCCCCAAAGTCCCCAGACATTTCTTGAATTGGACTTGGCAACCCTATGATGTGTCTTTAAATCTTTTTCCTGTTTTTGCACCCCAGGCAGGACATTTTAGAAGAAGCTTGCAAACTGTGTTTGTGCCTTCCAATCTCAGCAGGGTGAAAGCTGCATGGGGCGGGGCAAGCGGGCATGAGCTGTGTGGCTCTTCCCAGTGAGTGTGTGAAGTGTGTGTGAGAGGAAGAGACCACATTCCCTCTGTTTGTTTTACATTTGTTTCAGAAGTCATGTGTATAGTATAATGGAGATGGAGGCAAACTCCACCCCCTAGGCGTCTGTCTTCCTTACTTTCATTTTCCTATGTTAGTCTGAAGGAATCGGTTGGAATACAGTCAATTGTCACATTCAGCAATTCCCATGAGTGAATCAAATTGCCCCAGTGAGATCACAGAAGTGTGGACTTGCAAACTGGTTTGGAAAGGATTCATCGGGAAAGGATTCATTGTTTGTTAGGGCTGCTTTGTGAGTGTGAGTGTGTGTCCCTTAATAAAGCCATGCTTGGAAATGCTACCAAAGTCTGGCAAGGGACTTGTGGGGCTATGACAAATTACACTTTCATTTAGGGGAAGTGCACCCACTGGGGACTCCTCAGAAGGCAAAAAAGAGGAGGAGGCAGCATGGTAAGTAGGCTGGATCAGTCCTTCAACTGGGAAGGTCAACGGCACCTTGAATTCTGTTGAATAGACAGTTTGGTGTAGTGGTTAAGTGTGCGGATTCTTATCTTGGAGAACCAGGTTTGATTCCCCACTCCTCCACCTGCACCTGCTGGAATGGCCTTGGGTTAGTCATAGCTATCTCAGGAGTTGTCCTTGAAAGGGCAGCTGCTGTGAAAGTACTCTCAGGCCCATCCACTTCACAGGGTGTCTGTTGTGGGGGGAGAAGATATAGGAGATTGTAAGCTGCTCTGAGTCTTTGATTCAGAGGTCGTTTTCGCACTCACCTTCCGCCAGCGCGACCCCCCTCTTCACCGCGCAGGATCTGCGCGGATTTCGCACTAAACGCTGCGGAGCAGCCAGAAAAGCCGGAAGCTCCCGGCGCAAAAGCCGCTCAAACTGAAACCGCCAAAAAGTAGTTTGCCGTTTGCGCGGCTTTTGCGACGGGAGCTTCCGGCTTTTCTGGCTGCTCCGCAGCGTTTAGTGCGAAATCCGTGCAGATCCTGCGCGGTGAAGAGGGGGGTCGCGCCGGCGGAAGGTGAGTGCGAAAACGATCAGAGAGAAAGGCGGGGTATAAATCTGCAGTCTTCTTCAGTCTTCTTCTATATTGCTGCAGTGCATGCAAGAAGATCTGAGAAGGAAAGGGTTAAGAGAATTCTCTCACTTGGGTACACTTGGCAGTTGGCCCCACCTTCCTCTCGTGGGTTAGATCCTGAGCCACTTTGGCCCTTGCTTGCCTTCTGTTTCATCTTCCATAGGACCTTTTTTCTCTCTCTTACCTGGGCATGGAGCTGCAACAAATTAACCTTTTTGAAGGTAATCTGTATCTACATGAACGTGTCATGTTAGATATATTTCTGTTTTGATCTGATTTTCCAGTCAGGCCGATCAACTCATCCTCAGGGGTCAGATTTGGCCCCCGGCAACCTCTAGTTGCTGATTCCTGTTGCACACTGATGGCTGCAAACGATTTGCACTGTCAGACTATCAGACATAAAAGAACTGATCTCCGATTGGGATGCCAGCGCCTCCAGGTGGGACCTGGGGATCCTCCGGAATTACAACTCATCTCCAGACTACAGAGATCAGTTCCCCTGGAGAAAATGGATGCTTTGGAGGGTAGGTTCTGTGGCCTTGGAGCCCACTGAGGTCCCTGTCCTCTCTAGACTCTACCTCCAAATCTCTAGGAACTGAGGGATTCCCCCTATTCAGTTTGGTGTAGTGGTTAAGTGTGTGGACTCTTATCTGGGAGAACTGGGTTTGATTCCCCACTCCTCCTCTTGCACCTGCTGGAATGGCCTTGGGCCAGCCATAGCTCTGGCAGAGGTTGTCCTTGAAAGGGCAGCTGCTCTCAGAGCCCTCTCAGCCCCACCCACCTCACAGGGTGTCTGTTGTGGGGGAGGGAGATAAAGGAGATTGTGAGCCACTCTGAGACTCTGAAATTCAAAGCGGAGGGTGGGATATAAATCCAATATCTTCATCTTCTTCTTCCCCACCATTTAATAGGAGGTGCAGCTGCATAACAATCCCTGGATTAGAAGAGCGGGCAGCCAGCCAGCCACCAGGGGCTTTGCCACGCCCCCAGCAGCCCTCATTAACCCCTGGAGAAGCCCACACACCCCTTTCTCCACTTATGTGATTTCGGCAGCGGATGGCTTGCTGGCCTTTTGACTGGTGGGGGGCAGGAGAGCCCAGGCGAGTGAGGCCTGCTCGCCTGAGGTTCTCCTTTCTTGCATCGGGTTTGTTTTTGGTTGGGGTAGTGGTGGCATATGCTAATGAGTTATGTTAATGAGCTTCACTACCTATATTTCTACAAAACAATGTGATGTGGTGGCTAAAAAGGCAAATGCAATTTTGGGCTCTATCAACAGAAGTCTAGTGTCCAGATCACGTGAAGTGACGGTATCGCTTTACTCTGCTCTGGTAAGACCTCACCTGGAGTATTGTGTTCAGTTTTGGGCACCACATTTTAAGAAGAATCGAGACAAGCTGGAACGGGTCCAGAGGAGGGCGACGAAGATGGTGAGGGGTCTGGAGATCGCCCTATAAAGAAAGGTTGAGGGAGCTGGGCATGTTTAGCCTGCAGAGGAGGCAGCTGAGAGGTGATTTGGTCACCATCTTCAAGTCCTTGAAGGGCTGTCCTCTAGAGGATGGTGTGGAATTGTTTTCAACAGGTTGAAATTAAATCAAAAGAGTTTCTGGCTCAACATTAGGAAGAACTTCCTGACTGTTAGAGTGGTTCCTCAGTGGAACAGGCTTCCTCAGGAGGTGGTGGGCTCTCCTTCCTTGGAGGTTTTGAAACAGAGGCAAGATGGCCATCTGACAGCGATGACGATCCTGTGAATTTGGGGGTATTTGTTTGTTTCCTGCATTGTGCAGGGGGTTGGACTAGATGACCCTGGAGGTCCCTTCCAACTCTATGATTCTATGACCTCCGGTTACTACTGATGGATTCCATGAACTTGAGACCTACACAGTAGCTTGGCAGAAAGCAGAATACATCCCCCTCCACACCAGTCCAATGTAATCAAGAGTTTGCTCTGGAGAAATGTTGATCAGAGGAGCAGTGATTTCAGGAGCTCCATCTCTCTCACTAAGCGCCTCAGAGAAGCATTGAACATAAGCATATGCACATGCTAATTGGGGCACGGGCAGGTAGAGAAACATTTCATTAAAAGAGTGTCACATCTCATTTGGTGTCTTTCCAGTTAACCGGGAGTGATTACTCTTCTAAAAGGCAATGGCCGTCATCCAGCAACCACTGAAAACAAGGGCAAAGCTTCCTTTGGTTTTAACGGCAACATACCCTCTTGTTAATTTTGCTGCATTTCACCATCAGATTTATCGAGACGTTGAAAATCTGCCTTACCTTCTGGTTAAAGGACAGGTGAGATTCTAGGAAGTCGTGGTGCTCATTTTCTCATCATGGCTTTGGGTCTGAAGGGGAGGGGTCCAGGGCTTTTTTTTTTGGTAGCAGGAACTTCTTTGCATATTAGGCCACACCCTCCTGATGTAACCAATCCTCCTGGAGCTTACAGTAGGCCCTGTACTAAGAGCCCTGGAAGCTGGGTGAGTGGGCGTCAATGTGGCAGGTGAGGTTTAATGTAGCCAAGTGCAAAGTAATGCACATTGGGGCCAAGAATCTCAGCTACAAATGTTAGTTGATGGGGTGTGAACTGGCAGAGACTGACCAAGAGAGAGATCTTGGGGTCGTGGTAGATAACTCACTGAAAATGTCAAGACAGTGTGCGATTGCGATAAAAAAGGCCAACGCCATGCTGGGAATTATTAGGAAGGGAATTGAAAACAAATCAGCCAGTATCATAACGCCCCTGTATAAATCGATGGTGTGGTCTCATTTGGACTACTGTGTGCAATTCTGGTCACCGCATCTCAAAAAGGATATTATAGCATTGAAAAAAGTCCATAAAAGGGCAACTAGAATGATTAAAGGGTTGGAACACTTTCCCTATGAAGAAAGGTTAAAACGCTTGGGGCTCTTTAGCTTGGAGAAATGTTGACTGCGGGGTGACATGATAGAGGTTTACAAGATTATGCATGGGATGGAGAAAGTAGAGAAAGAAGTTCTTTTCTTCCTTTCTCTCAATACAAGAACTCATGGGCATTCGATGAAATTGCTGAGCAGTCAGGTTAAAATGGATAAAAGGAAGTACTTCTTCACCCAAAGGGTGATTAACATGTGGAATTCACTGCCACAGGAAGTGGTGGCGGCTACAAGCATAGACGGCTTCAAGAGAGGGTTAGATAAAAATATGGAGCAGAAGTCCATCAGTAGCTATTAGCCACAGTGTGTATATATATATGTGTGTGTGTGTATATATAATTTTTTTGGCCACTGTGTGACACAGAGTGTTGGACTGGATGGGCCATTGGCCTGATCCAACATGGCTTCTCTTATGTTCTCTTGGAGGATTGGCTACATCAGGGGTGTGTGGCCTAATATGCAAAGGAGTTCCTGCTACAAAAGAAGCACAACCACTTTTTAAGAAACTAGTTTTACTTCTTGTTAAAAAAAATACAACTGACTAAATTTTGTTTTAGTTTCTTAAAAACCTGTAGGCTGACTCTGGTGTTCCAGAACTGCAGCATACAGTGAAACAGTCACATGTATAACCTAACCAGAGACTGTGGTAAATTCTATGAACTTGTTTTCTTCATTGGATTGGATCTAGTGGTTCCTTTTTGCTGAGTGAGAAGGATGGGGAAACTTCTAACCGATGTGTCATCTGAAGATCTGATAATACCGTTTAAGCTGCATCATGTTCCTCTAGTCAGAACTGGTACCATTTGGGTAGTGAGGAGGTAAAATCGCTCAAATTATAAGCCTTCCTGAGGCAAACCAAACTGTCGCTCTGAATCAAAGCTGGGTTTCTACAGAAGCGAAATAAGCAACAGCTTAGGCCCTCAGATTATGAGGAACCTTTACATTAAAAAAAATTCTAAATATAACTAAATTAACCATGGGGGCGGGGCATCACCAGGCCTCAGATTCAGTGGGAGCTCTCAGGAGCACAGCTCCTGGACCTTTTCTGAGAGTTCCACCTCCTCCTTCTGAGAGTTCCACCTCCTTGTCCACTGAATAGCATGTGCAGCTGCATAACAATCCCTGGATGAGCTCCACCACCTATTTTTCTACAGAATGACTGCTGGGTATCACTATGGGTCTTCAGTAGGTTTTTGACATATTAAGCCTTAGTTTGTTTGATCTGCTTGGGATCTAGGTTGTACAAGGAAACCATTTTTATCAGGTTGCATGCTGGAGTTTTCTTATAATAAAGTGCTGTCAAACAATGCTGGTCTTTTTTGATGCTCTACCCACCTGAGTACTGACTTATTTTCTGCAGGCCTCATTTTGAGCAGCAGCTCACAGGAGCAGAACTCTGGAACCTCTTTTATTGTGCTCTGTCTTACCCCCCCCCCCCATACTTGCTTTTGGGCTACATTGTTCAACTGCCCCTGTGAGCATTCGGCTGAACTCTAAGATTTGACAAACTCGCTAATATTTCCCCCCACAAAAAGAGGGGAAATAACCAAAGCATATCAAGCAGACAGATGGAAATCTTCATCACGCCACTGTGGCCACGTAGGAGAAAGTAATTTTAAAAGTATGATGGGAGTAAGGTTTCATGATGGCAATTATAATTCAAGAAGCATTTTAAGGTAGATGCTGAGATAATTTAGTACACCTTCCGGTGATCTCAGGGGGTGTGTGGCATAATGCAAATAAGTTATGCAAATGAGGTGTTCTAATGAGCTCCGGCACCTCTGTTTCTACAAAACGACCCCTGATCTTCTGAGTTTGTATGAGCTTGGGCTACATTGATATTCAAGCTCTTATCCTAATAATAATAATAATAATAATAATAATAATAATAAATTTATTTCTACCCCGCCCTCCCCGCTGTTGAAAATGCAAGGAAAGGATCCTTAAGAGAATGAGGATTGGGTCTATCATATTAATAGTTTGAGTCTATCAAATACAGTCTTTGCAATAAATTGAAACGGGGAGATACCCGCTATGTCCTCTGGTGACGTCAATGTTCCTTTGTGTAAGAAGGGAAAAGTTGGATAGAGTTAATGAATTTGAAAGTCACATCCCTGGGAAAACTTCACTGTCCCGATGCTCCAATATTAAAGTGCCAGCTCCCTTTTACCTTTGTTGCCCTGTATAAACATCTAAAGGAGGAAAAGTGGTATGGCATAGCCCGATCTCATCAGATCTTGGAAGCTAAGCAGAGTCAAGACGTGAATGGGAGGCCCCCAAAGAAGACTCTGCAGAGAAAGGCAATAGCCAACCACCTCTGCTTCTCCCTTGCTTTGAAAGCTCCTAGCTGGGGCCACCGTAAGTCAGCCGCAACTTGACAGCATCTCACGCACACAAGCATCCAGGCTTTGAATTCAGCAGGAGCTCACAGGAGCGCAGCTCCTGAGCCTTTCTGAAGGTTCCCCCTCCCCTCCCCACCTACCTTGCCCATTGAATAGCAGATGAAGCTGCATGACAATCCCTGGATTAGGAGAGTGGGAAGCCAGCCAGCCACCAGGGGCTTTGCCACGCCCCCAGCAGTCCTCATTCACCCCTGGAGAAGCCCACGCCACCCTTTCTCCACTTCTGATGTGATGTTGAGTTGCAGGTGGTTTCCTGACCTTTTGACTGTGGGGGGGAAGGGGGAAGCGGCCAAGGAGAACCCCAGGTGAGCGAGACCTGCTTGGGCTGGCTGGATCTCTAGCCAGCCCAAGCAGGCCTCACTTGCCCGGGGTGGTCATATGTTGGAAGCTAAGCAGGGTCGGTACTCGGATGGGAGACCACCAAGGAAGGCTCTGCGGAGGAAGGCAACGGCCAAACACCTCTGCTTCTCACTTGCCTTGAGAGCCCCTTGCTGGGGTAGTCATAAGCAATACTCCCTCTAAGCTGTGGAGTCTTGTGAGCAAAAATTCTGCTTTGTGAGCTATTGGCATTAAAACTGTGAGCTACTGCATAAACCAGTTCACTCTGGGGCCATCGTGCCTGAGCTGAGGCAAAAATGTGTGAGCTGGAGGCTCAAAAACCATGAGCTAGCTCACACTAACTCACCTTGGAGGGAACACTGCTCCTAAGTTGGAAGCTAAGCAGGGTCAGTACTCGGACGGGAGACCACCAAGGAAGGCTCTGCAGAGGAAGGCAATGGCCAAACACCTCTGCTTCTCGCTTGCCTCGAAAGCCCCTTGCTGGGGTGACCAAAAGTTGGAAGTTAAGAAGGGTCAGTACTTGGATGGGAGACCACCAAGGAAGGCTCCGCAGAGGAAGGCAATGGCCAAACACCTCTGCTTCTCGCTTGCCTCGAAAGCCCCTTGCTGGGGTGACCATAAGGCTGTGACATGATGGCCCTTTACGCACCAAACCCTAAACGGGAGCACCCAGGCCTCGGACTCAGTGGGAGCTCACAGGAGCACAGCTTCTGAACCTTTCTGACACTTCCACCTCCTCCTTCCCACCTTGTCCATTGAAGAAGAAGAAGATATTGGATTTATATCCCGCCGTCCACTCTGAAGAGTCTCAGAGCGGCTCACAATCTCCTTTACCTTCCTCCCCCACAACAGACACCCTGTGAGGTGGGTGGGGCTGAGAGGGCTCTCACAGCAGCTGCCCTTTCAAGGACAACCTCTGCCAGAGCTATGGCTGACCCAAGGCCATTCCAGCAGGTGCAAGTGGAGAAGTGGGGAATCCAACCCGGTTCTCCCAGATAAGAGTCTGCACACTTAACCACTACACCAAACTGAATAGTAGTGTAGCTGCATAACAATCCCTGGATGAGCTCCACCACCTTTTCCCCTACAAAATGACCCCTGGTAGCATTTTTATATAAGTTTTGAGACAAGTACCACTGTATCAATTAGCATGTGCACTAGGTTTGCCCTTTGAATGACTTGTGTCAGGGTGAGGGTAATTGAAGATCTAAAAGCTGTGCCTTACTTCTCTTATCTCTCCTCTGTGTCTTCAGCTTTCACAGTTGGCCAAGTGGTCTGCTAACCACAGGGCAGCCCACCATTTTAAAAGGCAAGGGAATAGGACTGTTTACCTCACTTGTATCCCGGCAACCGAGATCAGAGCACTGTGACGTCATCAGCAGGACCAGCACGGTTGATGCAGCAAGCTGTCATTGGGCTTTTCTGGCCACACGGACTTTCTTCTGCGAGAAGACTCAAAACATAAGAACATAACGGAAGCTGTTTTCGCAGATGATTCAGCAAGAGATTTCTAAGATCTTGGGATATGAGTTCAACAAAGTTGCAGAGACTTTTTTGTTGGGATTACAAATGGAAAAATTCCCAAAAGAAGATAGAACTTTAATCTGGTACTTGCTCTCAGCTGCTAGGAGATTGTACGCACAGTTGTGGAAGCAAGAAAAAATACCAGAGAAATGGGATTGGACTATAAAAGTTATGACATGGAGTGAAATGGACAAATTAACAAGAATATTAAGAGACTATGATTTAGAAGTTTTTAAGACGGAGTGCAAAAAGTTTAGAAGATATGTAGAAAAAGAGTGGAAAATAAAAGGACATTGGGCAATTTTTGATAATGATTAAGTTTTAAAAAGAAGAAGAATATAAATTTTTGTTTTAATAGTTAAGGGTACCTTTAGATATTTGCATTTTAAGTAAATAACACTGGCGGGGGTCAAGTAACGGGGAGAGGGGTGGGTAGAAAGTAATATATGGGGTAGATAAAAGAAGTTGTTAAAGATTAAAGGGCTGGAGCACTTTCCCTATGAAGAAAGGTTGAAACGCTTGGGACTCTTTAGCTTGGAGAAACGTCAACTGCGGGGTGACATGATAGAGGTTTACAAGATAATGCATGGGATGGAAAAAGTAGAGAAAAGTACTTTTCTCCCTTTCTCACAATACAAGAACTCGTGGGCATTCGATGAAATTGCTGAGCAGACAGGTTAAAACGGATAAAAGGAAGTACTTCTTCACCCAAAGGGTGATTAACATGTGGAATTCACTGCCACAGGAGGTGGTGGCAGCCACAAGTATAGCCACCTTCAAGAAGGGTTTAGATAAAAATATGGAGTAGAGGTCCATCAGTGGCTATTAGCCACAGTGTATGTGTGTATATAAAATTTTTTGCCACTGTGTGACACAGAGTGTTGAACTTGATGGGCCGTTGGCCTGATCCAACATGGCTTCTCTTATGTTCTCTTATGTTCTTATGTAAGATATAGATTTATTACCATATGTTACCAATAAAATTGTTTTAACCGGATAAGAACATAACGGAAGCCATGCTGGATGAGGCCAATGGCCCATCCAGGCCAACACTCTGTACACACAGTGGCCAAAAAAACCCAGGTGCCATCGGGAGGTCCATCAGTGGGGCCAGGACACTAGAAGTCCTCACACTGTTGCCCCTCCCAAGCACCAAGAAGACAGAGCATCACTTGCCCCAGACAGAGAGTTCCAACAATACGCTGCGGCTACTAGCCGCTGATGGACCTCTGCTCCACATTGCATGTAAATTTTCTTTATTTTTGGTCAACTGTACAGCCCGGAATCTGGGTCACTGGACTTCCTCGATTGCTTTATTGCCTAGCCAGATGTTTACTAGGAAAGAAAAGCTTGCCCAAGCAACCCCCCCCCCAAGAATGGGTTCTGAACAGTGTTCCCTCTAAGCTGAGTTAGCGTGAGCTAGCTCACACATTTTTAGCCTTCAGCTCACACATTTTTTGTCTTAGCTCAGGAAGGATGACCCCCACCCCACCCTTCAGAGCATACTAAGTTATGCAGGAGCTCACAACTTTAATGCCAGTAGTTCACAAAGTAGAATTTTTTGCTCACAAGACTCTGCAGCTTAGAGGGAACGTGGGTTCTGAAATAACGTGACTTCGAAAGCAAATCCAGATGACTGACCATGAATCTTTTCCCTCCTCTTTCCAATATATACCATACTCCCTCATTGTTATGTTTTCAAGAGCTGGAAATGAGACAAATAACAAATTGCCAAATGTAGTATAGTAGGCTTGTATTCAGCTATGGCATTCCAAACATTTAAGTTTTCTTTAAGAGAGAGCAGCAATTTCTGCCAGTTACCCCCTCCCACTGCAGCCTATGGAATATCCCAAACTGGGGTATTTTGGGGTTGTTTTTTTAAAAAAAATTATTCTGTGCATACGTGTGTGCATGCGTGCATGCCTGGAAGTCAGGGCAACTTCTGGCAACCCCTACTGGAGAACAGAGGATGCTCAGAGGAGTGGTTTGCTACACACTGGCCGTTTTCCCACTTACCTTACCCCGGAGCGATGTCCCTCTTCACCGCGCTGCGTCTGTGCGGATTTCGCACAAACTGCTGCTCAGCACCAGGAAGAGCCGCGTAGCCCTGGGGCTTTTGTGTCGCAAATGTAAACCGCCAAAAAGCAGGTTTACATTTGCGACGCAAAAGCCCCGGGACTACGCGGCTCTTCCTGGTGCTGCGCAGCAGTTTGTGCGAAATCCGCGCAGACGCAGCGCGGTGAAGAGGGACGTCGCTCCGGGGTAAGGAAAGTGGGAAAACGGCCCCTGTCTTTGCCTCTCAACTTCTGGTATTCTGAGGAGGTCTCCAGTCCAAGTACTTGCCAGGGTTGGCCCAGCTTAGCTTCTGAGATCTGATGAGATTTGGCTTGTTTGGGCTATCCGGGTCAGGGCGAGTGCCTGAAATTGTTGTCGGGGGTGGGTGCAGCGAAGAACTTGTGTTCCTGGAAGAGCCTCACGCTCTGCTGGCAACAACACTCTGGTGATCCCTGGCTTTAGAAAGGTTCGGCTGTCCTCAACCAGAGCTGGGGCCTTTTCGGTCCTGGCCCCGACCTGGTGGAACTTTCTACCAGATATCAGGACCCTACAAGACCTTATGCGATTCTGCAGGACCTGTAAGACAGAGATGTTCTGCCAGGCTTTTGGCTGAGGGCAACAGTTTGTTACCAGGCTGGCACCTCTTCCCCTGCCCCCATCCCCAGATGCTAGTAAGCTTCCTCCCCCCACTACATTACACCCTGGTAGTCTAGGATGAAAAATTTACAGAAAGCTATCAAAGATTTCAGGTTTTCATGGCTGGTAACATCATTAGGGTTTGTAGAATCTTTCGGGATCAAGTGCCGTGTTCTACTGGAGAAAGTTTCCCTTCCAGACGTTTCGTTCTCAGCTGCGGAGAACATCCTCAGTGGCGTTGCAGCCGGAGCAGGCGCTCAGACCTTCTTGGCTGCTGTGCATTGAGTGGGGCCAGGGCTGCTGGAGAGCTGCTACTTCTAGGCTGGAGGGGGTGTGATGAAAGGACAATAGGTTTGTGGATGTGCCCATTGTTTGGTGGGGCTTCCTGGAAGGGTAGTGATAAGGAAACTGGCTGTTGAATGTGACCATTGTTCTGTGTTAATTGCTGGGAGGGTTGAAAGGGTTTTGAAGATAAGGAAGATGGTTGTTGACTGTGCTGATTGTTCTGTGGAATTTGCTGGTTGTTCTGAGACTTTCTGCAATTTATAGTCTGTAGGGTGTTTTGCAGAGCTGGGTACCAAGATTGGTGGATGAAAATGCCTTCTTCCTTTCTGTTAAAATTGTGCTGGTGTTTGTAAATCTCAATAGCTTCTCTGTTCAGGCGGGTATGATAATGTGAGACCATAGAAAGGACTTCAGTTCTTTCAAAGTGGATGACGTGGTCTCCTTCTTGAAGTGCATGTTCAGCTACAGAAAGCTGTCTGAGAGTTTTGTAATTTTAATCCATTTGTTGTATTGTTTTAACTCATCTATTGTTTTTGTACATGCTGTGCATCGCCCAGAGCCGGGTACAATGGGGCAATTAATTAAGTTTAATAAATAACAACAACCTGAAATTTTTGGGATCTGCTCTTTATACAGGCCTGTATCGAGGGTTAGCTGGGGAAATCCTCCAAATCTGGGGCTGGAAGCTGGGGAGAGCGGAGTTTGTGGATGGAAGAAGCTCATCGGGGATGTGATATCATGGAGCTCGCCCTCCACTGGGTCACCAGGTCCTCCCAGGTCACCAGCAGGGGATGGGGGGACAGCATTGCCAGATCCAGGTTTGGAAACTGCTGGAGACTTGGGGGTGGAATCTGGGGGCGGGGGGACAGAGAACTGATCTTTGTTGTCTGGAGATAAGCTGTAATTCTGGGTAGGGTTCCAATTTCCCCGCTGGGAGTGGGTTTCCCCAATTTTGGGTCCTCCGACCCACCACCATAGAACGGGTCAGCAGGGGAGGCCCGCCCCTGAAGATCACTGGTGCACGTGATGTTCTCAGGTTATTACGTAACCCATGAGCAATGCCATTGCATCAGGCACATTGTATGGGGGATGCTCTAAAATTTTTTGGGGGGGGAACTAACCATAGAGTCTCCCCCTCAAGTTCTACAGCATCCTTCGCTTGACATGCTTGGCACAATGACATCACCTTCCCAAGGAGGAGGAGTAGCATCCCCTGCCAGCAGCCGAGTAAGATCTGGCAGCCCTAATTCCAGGAGATACCCAGCTCCCACTTGGAAGCTGCCATCCCTACCTCCTGACATTTTCTCCAGTGGAACTTCTCTCTGTGGTCTTGAGAGCCATCCTAACTGTGGGAGAACTTTTGACCCAGCATAGAGTTTGGCATCCCCGTCCCTGTTTTTGGTCACTGTGTGACACAGAGTGTTCGACTGGATGGGCCATTGGCCTGATCCATCATGGCTTCTCTTATGTGACACAGAGTGTTGAACATATGAACATATGAAGCTGCCTTATACTGAATCAGACCTTGGGTCCATCAAAGTCAGTATTGTCTTCTCAGACTGGCAGCGGCTCTCCAGGGTCTCAAGCTGAGGTTTTTAACACCTATTTGCCTGGACCCTTTTTTGGAGATGCCAGGGATTGAACCTGGGACCTTCTGCTTCCCAAGCAGATGCTCCACCACTGAGCCACCATCCCTCCAGTGTTGGACTGGATGGGCCATTGGTCCGATCCGACATGGCTTCTCTTATGTGACACAGAGCGTTGGACTGGATGAACCACTGGCCTGATCCGACATGGCTTCTCTTATGTGACACAGAGCATTGGACTAGATGGGCCATTGGCCTGATCCGACATGGCTTCTCTTATGTGACACAGAGTGTTGGACCAGATGGGCCACTGGCCTGATCCAACATGGCTTCTCTTCTGTTCTTATGTGACAAAGAGTGTTAGACTGGATGGGCCACTGGCCTGATCCAACATGGCTTCTCTTATGTGACACAGAGCATTGGACTGGATGGGCCATTGGCCTGATCCAACATGGCTTCTGTGACACAGAGTGTTGGACTGGATGGGCCACTCGCCTGATCCAACATGGCTTCTCTTCTGTTCTTATGTGACACAGAGTGTTGGACTGGATGGGCCACTGGCCTGATCCAACATGGATTCTCTTCTGTTCCTATGGCTCTGCCTTTAAATGACACTGTAGCAGTAAAATATAATTTCCTTGCCAGATTACAGCTCTGGCAATTTTGTTTTGATGGAAAGCTGGAGATAAGGCCTGATATCGCAATTATTTATTAGGAATTCTCCTGAAGAGCTGTCAGAATGAGAAAATAAACCGTATTCTTAAAGGCTTCACTAGATTAGCCAAGGCCCCCGAGCTGAATTTCATGGTTTCCCTGGTTTTTCTTTTGAACATTTTTCTTGGGCGTTACACAGTCTGAGGCAAGAATGCAATTTCTCTCCCTGTCGCTTCCTGCAAAAGCTTTTCTCCTTTCTTCTTTACCTTTTCTCCCGTTTCTTCAAACAGAATAGACAGAATCCTTGTGTGCACTGTATATTTATAAGGGCTTCAAAATAAAAAAACAGGAAATAATTTACAACTTCAAAACACGTGGAGAGAGAAGAAGAAGAAGAGGAAAAAAACAATACTTGGGCACAGTGTTAAACTTTTACGTATATAATAGGCTGGAGTCTCCTGCTTAAATTTCAGCGTTATAGCATCCATGCCGCTAATAAATCATTCCTTGGCGCAATATATTTTCTACAGACCACTACAGTTAGTCTTTCCTTGATATTACCATGTAAATTATTAAGGCAGTTTCATACAATGCATCACCTTTATTCATTATTAAGGAGGCAGGCCGCAGATCTCCCATATTTTCACTTGGGGGCCATTAATAACGCAAAGAGAGTTAAGCGTGGCAGGACAAGAGGAAAGGCTGCAGAGGGAGAAAAGAGATCAGGAGCATTTCCTCTGCGGGGCCGAGAAAGCAAAATAAGCCTTCAGATGCACCGCAAAAGGCAACAACGGGCAATTAAGCCGCGCGAAGAGTCGCTCAAAGCGAGCAAAACGGATCTGCTGGACTCTCTTAAATTAATCTTCGGCAACGTTGCAGGGATGTCTGCGTTTGCTAGTTATTTGCTAGTCATTTTACTGAATTTATGCGCTGTCCTCCTCTTGAAGGTAGACCCGATGCAGTTTGCATCAGTCTTCTTTCCTCCATAGGACCCTCTTTGCTACTGGTGGGGGATAAAGGGGACTTACCAGGAGTAGTGGAGATATGCATCTGTCACCACAGCAGGGGCCTTTTATGACCCTTGGACCAAGTCACGCCAGGCCATCCTGTCTTCCACCATCCTCCGAAGTCTGCTCAAATTCGTGTTAGTTGCATCAGTAATGCCTGTCCAGCCATCACATCTTTTGCCGTCCCCTTCTTCTTTTGCCTTCTGTCTTTCTCAGCATCAGGATCTCCTCCAGGGAGTGCTCCCTTCTCATTTGGTGGCCCAAGTATTTGAGCTTCAGCTTCAGCATCTCACCTGGTCACAAATTAGGAGGTATTTATTAATAAGAAAGACAAGGGTGGTTGGGTGCTCTGGACCCTCCATACAGACCTTTACCAGAGTGATGGCAGCCAGTAGAAGGCCCTGCTAGGCCCCTGCTGTGTGACAGATGCACATCTCCACTCCATAGGTTTGCCATGACCCTCTTTGCAACTGGTGGGGATAAAGGGGACTCACCGGGGATCGAACGCAGGTCGTGAGCAGAGTTTAGGACTGCAGTACTGCAGCTTTAACACTCTGCGCCACGGGGCTCTTACATATCAGCTCAGCATCTACCTTAAAATGCTTCTGTAATTAGAATTGTCAAAAGAAAACCTTCCTCCCATCATACTTTTGAAATTACTTTCTCATATGTGGCCACAGCAGCATGAGGAAGATTTCCATCTGTCTGCTTGAAATGTTTTGGTTATTTTCCCCCTTTTTGTGGGGGGAAAATATTAGAAAGTTTGTCAAAGTTTGTTCAGCAAACTCTCACAGGGAGTTGGAACCATGGAGCCCAGAAGCAAGGTTTTTTTTTTTGGGGGGGGGTGGGAGAAGAAAGAGGACAATAAAATTTAGAAGTTCCAGAGTTCCACTCCTGTGAGCTCCTGCCCAAAATGAGGCATGTCAGAAACTCTATGATAAATTTGGCTTCTACAATAGAGTTTTTGTCCAAATATTAGAGAGTTGTTCCAATATTCTGGAAGCGATACCATCACTCCTTTTTGATGATTTGGTAGTTAACTGAGTACTCAAGGCTTACAATGCAGCAGAGTCCATCTGGAGCATGTGTGTAGCAGAAACAAAGTAACATATGGAGTCTCTTTTGATATTGGATTTGATATTGGATTTATATCCCGCCATCCACTCCAAATCTCAGAGTGGCTCACAATTTTCTTTACCTTCCTCCCCCACAACAGATACCCTGTGAGGTGGGTGGGGCTGAGAGGACTCTCACAGCAGCTGCCCTTTCAAGGACAACCTCTGCCAGACCTATGGTTGACCCAAGCCATTCCAGCAGGTGCAGGTTGAGGAGTGGGGAATCAAACTCAGTTCTCCAGATAAGAGCCCGCACACTTAACCACTACACCAAACTGGCTTTAATGAGAGTCCTTTTTATTTAAGGAACTCCATTTTAGACAGGATAGAGATAGAATTCTAATATAGTCTATCTAGCTAAGATGGATGGAGATAACAGGAGTATGTCTTACTCTCGTGTTGCCTAGATACACTCCTCCTTCCTAACCACAGTGCGGCCTACACCACCGCCACCGCTATGTTGAGGTCACTCATTGGATGTCCTGGAAGGCTGAAGTTTTATTTATTTTAAGAAAGATTTATCAAGTTTATTGTATGTTTATTAAGTAGCCAATATGTTACTCTAAAAACCATGCAGCAAGAAAGACTAGCTCAACTATCTAACACTTTCAGAGTGGCATCAGAAGGCACAAACCTCAAGTTTCAAAGTTACAGTCCAAAGCTCAGCAATTCTTTATACTGCTCTCAATTGCAGTTCGGTCGTTTAGGCTCTCAGTCCATCAGGGTCTCAGCTAGTCCCCTTGTCCTTTGGGGCTTAGCTGAATTATAGTTTTTGGCCAGCAACATCAGGTGAGGGTGACATTCAATCTGGACAAACTCTCCAAGGAAGCTTCTAGAAGATTACCTCATCACCCCGTCTCTCCTTCCCCTTGGATTGCCATGCTCCAGCGGGGAGTGGGTGGGAGGGAGCCTTCTAGGAGTGGAGCATGTGGAAGTGACACCATCACAATGGGGGCATTGTGTGGCGATGCTCCGCTTTGAGGGCAAAACTCTGCGGTAAAATTGCCCTCAAACCGGAGCATCGCCATGTGATATCATCTCATGTGATGTCATTGCAGTGGCAACGTTGCTGTTTGGGGCAGGCTTTCCCACCAACCAGATGGCCAGTGGTGGGCAGAAGCCCCCCAAAGTGAGAGATTTCTCAGTCCACCTGAAAAATAGGAACCCTTCCTACCCTACCCCCCTAATACACGCATCAGGTTCTCATGAGAAGCTAATCATTCCACCTCCTTCCCCATCCTTGAAGATGCTAACAACTGTACAGGCTGAGAGACCAATTAGTGACATCAGCAGAATGAAGTAGGTCCTTTCTATTCACAGTAACCACTGAGAAGAAATCAAGGTAACTTTGCCTCACATCATCTATTAAAGCTACCTCTCAGTTCGTTCTAGGGTTGCCAAGCCCCCAGGCTGAGCAGGTGTTCCCCCGCCCTGGAGGTTCCCAACCCACTGGCCCACATTGGGCTGGTAGGGGGACCTCCCCCGACATCGCTGGCATGATGAACATCACTTTGCGGGTGACATCGCACCAGTGACGGCATGTGCCGGCCACTCTAGGCATTTCCTGGAAGACTCTATGGTTTTCCCGGATGCTTTAGCAATTTGGGAGGGGGAAATTGTATGGTACCTATCGTACCATAGAGTTTTCCCCTCTCAAATTGCTAGCGCGTCCGGGAAAACCATAGAGTTTTCCTGGAAATGCCTAGAGCGGCTGGCACGCCTGCAAATGATGTCATCATGTCAACAAAGGAGGACACAGGGGGGCTTTGAAACCCTCGTTCATTCTAGGAAGAAACTCTCCTACCAAATTCAATAATTCCTATGGAAACCTCAAAACGAAGAAATGACAATAACTCTGAATCACATTATTGTACCAATGAACTTTTTAAAAATTGCAGCTGCTGCAGATGCACAGCTTGGAGGTAGCAGGTCAGATGAATAACAATGCTATTTATTAATGGTGTGATGCTGTGTTATAATAACAAGGATTCTTTTTTTAAAAAAAATGTGAGTCTTGCAACTGTTGCTATGAAGAAGAAACAAGCAACAGGCAGGGAGTTGAAAGGAACAGGAAAGATACACCAATCATGTTTGCAAGCACACGCACACACCCATCGCATCAAAGCACATGTCATTCTGCGGGTATCGGGCAACAGAACAAGAAAGGCCATTCACACTGTGGCAATTGCCGTTCCGTTGAACACACTTCAATCTTTTTTGTGTTGAATCAGACCAGGGCTTTTTTGGGTAGCAGGAACTCCTTGGCATATTAGGCCATAGGGTTTGCCAAGTCCATTCAAGAAATATCTGGGGACTTTGGGGTGGAGCCAGGAGACATTAGGGGTGGAGCCAGAATCAAGGCTGTGACAAGCATCATTGAACTCCAAAGGGAGTTCTGGCCCTCACATTTAAAGGGATGGCACACCTTTATCAATTCCTTCCTTCCATAGGAAATCATGAAGGATAGGGGCACCTTCTTTGGGGCTCATAGAATTGGACCCCCTGGTCCAATCCTTTGAAACTTGGGGGGTATTTTGGGGAGAGGCACTAGATGCTATACTGAAAATATGGTGCCTCTACCCAAAAACCAGCCCCCCCAGAGCCCCAGATACCCGCAGATCAATTCTCCATGATTTTCTATGGAAATAAATCTCTATAGGGAATAACAGAGTTCCCAGCAGATATTTCCCTCCCCTCCCCCTGCTTTCTGACGACCCTGAAGCGGGGGGAGGGCCTCCAAACCGGGGGATCCCCTGCCCCCACCTGGGGATTGGCAACCCTATTAGGCCACACACCCCTGATGTAGCCAGTCCTCCCGGAGCTTGTAGTAGGCCCTGTAATAATAATCATAAAAAGCCCTGAATCAGACCCCTGGTCCATCAAGGTCAGTATTGTCCACTCAGACTGGCAGTGACTCTCCAAGGGGACTCTCCAGTCTTTCACATCACCTGCTGCCTGGGCCTTTAAAGTAGAAGCTGGAGATTGAACCTGGGACCTTCTCAGGCCTTGGATTCAGCAGGAGCTCACAGGAGCGCAGCTCCTGAACCTTTCTGAGGGTTCCCCCTCCTCTTCCCCACCTTGTCCATCGAAAAATAGGTGCAGCTGCATAACAATCCCTGCATGAGCTCCACCACCTATTTTTCTACAAAACGACCCCTGGACCTTCTGCATGCCAAGCAGAGGTTCTTTCACTGAGCTACAGTCCCTCCCCTCTATGACACTAGCAAAAAACCAGGTCCTGGAAAAATTGAAAATCTAACAGGGACAAAAATAGGAGAACGACATGTGCCTGGAGCCACTGTTACAACTCGCCGTACGATTGTGCCACAGTTGACTAGCATGGAATCAGTCATAACATGAAATTCATGGCAGATCTTATGTATTTAGATGATGATGAAGATCCTGGATTTATATCCCGCCCCACACTCTGAATCTCAAAGTAGCTTAAAA
This sequence comes from Heteronotia binoei, assembly GCF_032191835.1. Lineage (NCBI taxonomy): Eukaryota > Metazoa > Chordata > Lepidosauria > Squamata > Gekkonidae > Heteronotia > Heteronotia binoei. The sequence goes on from NC_083228.1 coordinate 12,207,205, forward strand.
TCTCCTTTACTCCCCCCCCCCCCCCACACACAACAGACACCATGTCAGCAGTGTTTCCTCTAAGCTGACTTGGTGTGAGCTAGCTCGCAGTTCTTTAGTCTCTGGCTCACACATTTTTGTCTTAGCTCAGGAAAAATGGCCCCAGAGCAAACTCATTCATGCAGTAACTCGTAACTTTAATGCCAGTGGCTCACAAAGGAGAACCTTTGCTCACAAGACTTCACAGTTTAGAGGGAAGGTAAATGGAGCTGAGAGAGCTCTCTGAGGTAGGTGGGGCTGAGAGAGCTCTCACAGAAGCTGCTCTTTCAAGGACAGCTTTGTGATAGCTATGGCTGACCCAAGGCCATTCCAGCAGCTGCAAGTGGAGGAATGGGGAATCAAACCCGGTTCTCCCAGGTCAGAGTCCGTGCACTTAACCACTACACCAAACTGGCTCTTATTCATAGGATCATAGAGTTGGAAGGGACCTCCAGGGTCATCTAGTCCAACCCCCTGCACAATGCAGGAAACTCACAAATACCTCCCCCTAAATTCACAACATCTTCATTGCTGTCAGATGGCCATCCAGCCTCTGTTTAAAAACCTCCAAGGAAGGAGAGCCCACCACCTCTTGAGGAAGCCTGTTTTACTGAGGAACTGCTCTAACGGTCAGGAAGTTCTTCCTAATGTTGAGCTGGAAACTCTTCTGATTTAATTTCAACCCATTGGTTCTGGTCCTACCTTCCGAGGCTACAGAAAACAATTCCACACCATCCTCTATATGACAGCCCTTCAAGTATTTGAAGATGGTGATCATATCACCTCTCAGCTGCCTCCTCTCCTGGCTATACATGCCCAGCTCCTTCAACCTTTCTTCATAGGACTTGGTTTCCAGACCTTTCACCATCATTCATTTACTTCACTGATGCCCCACCCAAAGTGGGCTTATGTCATTCTCCTCTCCTCCATTTTATCCTCACAAGACCTCCATGAGGTAGGATAGGATGAGAGTGTGTGACTGGCCCATGGTCACTCAACAGGTTTCCATGGCAGAGTCTGAATTTGAACCTGGTTCTTCCAGATCCTAGTCAAACACTCAACCCACTCTGCCAGGATGACTCTCTTCAACCACATCAATTTTGAAGAAGAGTGAAGAGTGTCAACATCATCGATGACCTCCTTCGAATACAAACCAATGACCTTGTTGGGGTAGAAACTGTATATCTGTAAAACATAAAGGCTAGCAGAAAGGTTGAGGAGAGATGAAGAGCACATTTCCTTTTCATTGAACTGAAGATATCTTAGAGTGTGGCAATATTTGCCTTTCAAAGGCATTATTGGAAGCAGTTGAGGTGTTCTTTGACAATACAGTATGGCTTTCACAAAAGTCTTTGTTGTTTCCATGTGTTCCAAAAGATTAGACTTTGTGAAGGGAATAGTTTTCAAAATACCTTTAAACCAGATTCTGTTCTTTCTTATTTTCATTTGGGAAGATGTTTTTTCTGCTCATTTTTAGATGTTTCCTTCCATATCAGCTTTTCAAAACTTGTGGTTGATCTCTCTCTCTCAGTGTGTATGTGTGTGTGTGTGTGTACAGGGGTTTTTTTTTTAGCAGGAACGCACAGGAGCACACTTCCGGCTGGCTTGCCATCAGAGCGTGTGGCCTAATATGCAAATGAGTTCCTGCTGGGATTTTCCTACAAAAAAACCCCTACACATACACACACGGAAGAACAAGATTGGGTGGGGGGGAAGGGTAGTTTAAACTTTTCAGAGAAAAGTTTTGGATTTGGGTCCCGTGGAAAATAGCTTACCCCTTTGTTGTTGTCAGGGCTTTCTTTGTAGCAGGAGCTCCTTTGATAGATAGATAGATAGATAGATAGATAGATAGATAGATAGATAGATAGATAGATAGATAGATAGATAGATGAATTTGTCATTGTTCTCAACAAAAAGAGAGCAACGAAATGAGGTGCTCTTCCACAAACATACCAACACATCAAACACACATATTCATAAACCATTTAAATACATCTAAAACGGATAAACATTCATAAAACCATTAAAACCATTTAAACCATTAAATAAACATTCATAAAACCATTAAAACCATTTAAACCATGAAATACATCTAAAACAGATAATCCTTCATAACCCTGCATTTAACCTAACCACAGCACTTGGATAGAAACTGTCCTTAAATCTGTTTGTCCTAGCCTTCAACACTCTATATCGTCTACCTGATGGTAAGATCTCAAAAAGCAAATGGCCCAGATGTGTATGGTCCCTTAGGATCATTTGTATCTTCCTTTTACATGCCATATTATACAGATCCACCAATGAGGGGAGAGAACATCCACAAATCTTTTGTGCTCTTCTCGTCACTCTTTGGAGCACCCTTCTCTCTGCTTCCGTGCAGCTCCCAAACCACGCGCAGAGGCAATAAGATAAAATGCTCTCAATGGAACTACGATAAAAGGCATATTAAGCCACACACCCCTTTGCATATTAAGCCACACACCCCTGATGGAGCCAATCCTCCAAGAGCTTACAGGGCTCTTCGTACAGGGCCTACTGTAAGCTCCAGGAGGATTGGCTCCATCAGGGGTGTGTGGCCTAATATGCAAAAGAGTTCCTGCTACAAAAAAAGCCCTGGTTGTCGTTATTTATTCAATTTAATTAATTGTCCTTTCCAATTCACATCAAATGAAAATACATCAAAGCAGAACAATACAATTCAGTACGGTAAAACAATGGCAATAAAAGTTCCAGTCCCCAATGGCATTATGCTAATCATGTACATTTTCATCAGATTGTTGGAGCATATGGGGGGAGGGAAGGAGGAACACTTCTGGAGGGGGGGGGTGGGCCAAAAAATAGGCACCAATTATCACTGGCTTCTAGCAAAAGCCTCTAGAAAAAGCCTTGAGGAACATCTCTGCCTTACAGCCCCTGCAGAATTGTAAGAGATCCCAAAGGGTCTAGACCAGTGTTCCCTCTAAGCTGAGTTAGCATGAGCTAGCTCACAGATTTTTGTAACCTCCAGCTCACACATTTTTGTCTTCGCTCAGGAGGGGTGACCCCAGAGCACACTAATTTATGCAGGAGCTCACAACTTTAATGCCACCAGCTCACAACTTTAATGCCACCAGCTCACAACTTTAATGCCACCAGCTCACAAAGTAGAATTTTTGCTCACAAGACTCTGCAGCTTGAAGGAAACCATTGGTCTGGGCATCATTCGGCAGAGAGTTCCACCAGGTAGGGGCCAGGACTGGAAAAGCCCTGGCCCTAGTTAAGGCGAGTTGAGCTTCTTCGGGGCTGGGGATTACCAGCAAGTTGTCACCAGCAGAGTGCAACGCCCAACCAGGGACATAATGAAGATGGTCCCTTAGATATGTTGTCCTAGACTACTCAAGACCTTAACACCAAAACCTTGAACTTGACTTGGTACGAATGTTCCTTCTAAACTGTGGAGTGTTGTGAGCAAAAATTCTACTTTGTGAGCTACTGGCAATAAAATTGTGGGCTACAGGCACTAAAGTTGGGAGCTACTGCATCAATTAATGTGCTCTGGGGCCATTAGATCAGTTCCGCAGGGCCTGCAAGACCGCCCTCTTCAAACAGGCGTTCACTAATGATGGTACCAATGTTTACTGCTAAATTAGTCTAGGAATGTTTTAATCACTGATTGGTTTTAATGTGTTCTTAATGTTTTATTATTGTATTGTTCATTTTAAATGTTATAAGCCGCCCTGAGCCTGCTCTGGCGGGGGAGGGCGGGATATAAATAAAATTTTACATTACATTACATTTTTCCTGAGCTAAGACAAAAATGTGTCAGCTGGAGGCTAAAAAAATTGTGAGCTAGCTCACACTAACTCAGCTTAGAGGGAACAATGATCGGTACTCAGTCAGAAGCCTGTGTAAGTGGTTTGCAGCACAGGTTGTATATGTGCCATCTATGACATTCCTGACTTAGAGAGAGCCAGTTTGGTGTAGTGGTGAAGTATGCAGACTCTTATCTGGGAGAACCGGGTTTGATTCCCCACTCCTCCACTTGCACCTGCTGGAATGGCCTTGGGTCAGCCATAGCTCTGGCAGAGGTTGTCCTTGAAAGGGCAGCTGTTGGGAGAACCCTCTCAGTCCCACCCACCTCACAGGGTGTCTGTTGTGGGGGGAGAAGATATAGGAGGAGATTGTAAGCTGCTCTGAGTCTCTGATTCAGAGAGAAGGAAAAGGAAAGGTCCCCTGTGCAAGCACCAGTCGTTTCCAACTCTGGGGTAACGTTGTTTTTACGTTTTCAGGGCAGATTTTTTTACGGGGTGGTTTGCCATTGCTTTCCCCCAGTCATCTACACTCCCCCCCACACAGCAAGCTGGGTACTCATTTTACCGACCTCGGAAGGATGGAAGGCTGAGTCAACCTCAAGTCGGCTACCTGAAAACCCAGCTTGCACTGGGGATCGAATGCAGGTCATGACCAGAGCTTAGGACTGCAGTACTGCAGCTTTAACACTGCGCCACGGGGCTCTTTCAGAGAGAAGGGTGGGGTATAAATCTGCAGTCTTCTTCTTAACTTCTGTCTCTGGATTCTTCCCCTTGCGAATCCCAAGAAATCCCTGAAAATTCGGGTCCGACACAGAGAACTGTGAAAGTTCCTGATAACAACATTCCACACTTTCCCCTCTGGAGCTGCCTTATCTGGCAGGGGTGGCCAACAGCAGCTCTCCAGATGTTTTTTGCCTACAACTCCCATCAGCCCCAGCCATTGGCCATGCTGGCTGGGGCTGATGGGAGTTGTAGGCAAAAACATCCGGAGAGCTACTGTTGGCCACTCCTGTTATATGGAATAAGACCTTTGGTCTATCAACATCAGTACTGTCCACTCAGACTGGCAGTGACTTTCCAGCATCACAGGGGCTTTTACATCCGCTGCTTCCAGATCCTCTAACTGCAGATACCAAGGATGGAATCTGGGACCTTCTATGTGCCAAGCGGATTCTCTGCCCTTGAGCCACAGTTAACAGCACTTTGATAATTTTCTTACGGGTGAGCTGCCATGCTAGAGATAAAAAAAACCCCATAAAACATCTGGAAGGTTGCCTTCCTTGAGAAGGCGACTGTCTCTTCTACAATTTTAATTCTTAAAAAAAGTAACCTGCTGCGTTTTTTGCCAACTCTTGCGGTTGATTGACAGCAATTTGCTGGAGATTGAGCTGGTCATTTGTAGAGGCCAAGTGCAGTAGAAGTGTCTGGGGATCTGGCACAATTCCAGGGCCAGGATCTGAAATCTCTTGGAGACTTCAGACAACGTCTAACCTTAAGCACAGAGGGACAAGAATCCCTTCGACCTTTTAAAAAATTGCATGCAGTCCAACTCTTATTCAGAAGCCACTACTCTCAAAACATACCTTTCTTTTTTATCTTCTGAAGCATTAGAGGTGAATGGTCCAAGCTAGTTTGATCTCTAGTGGGTCTACCTAGGTGGGAACATGTGCGGCCTAGGCTGCGCGAGCTGCACTGGCTGCCAATTGTATACCGAGTCTGTTACAAGGTGCTGGTTATTACCTTTAAAGCCCTATATGGCCGAGGACCTGCCTACCTTAGGGACCGTCTCTCTCCATATGTTCCCCAGAGGGCACTGAGATCTAGTCCACAAAATCTACTGAAAAATCCCTGGGCCAGAGGAGGCCAAACTGAAAGTAACAAGGGAGCGGGCCTTCTCGATAACAGCACCCCAATGGTGGAACCAGCTGCCAGAGGAGATGCGGGCCCTGCGGGACCTCAATCAGTCCCGTAGGACTTGCAAAACCGTCCTTTTCCAGCTGGCATATTAAGATGGAACCATCGCATCGATAAGCTATGTTTACATGTATATTAAGAATGTAGCACTGTTAATTTATACTGTAATTTAAAATTTCAATTTCAATCTAATCGCTGTTTTTAGCCAATGTATTTTAATGGTTATGTTGTATTTATTGTTATGTACTGAGAACTGAGACGAGTTGAAGGCAACACTGTTTATTCAGTAGCACATTACAAGAGAGAACACGCGGGCCGGGCCCCGCTTATATACATGACCTGGAACTGCCCCCTCATCTGACCAGGCCAATCCTGGTCGGTCAAACTTCCCGCCACAGATCTTGATGGGCGAGGCGTCTGGCGAGCTACATCCGGGGACCCGGGGGTCGCCTTCAGTAACGATCGCCATGCTGCATACCCGCTTATGTTCAATACATAACACTCCTCCCCCCTAGCTCAGGACACATAGTCCCGCATGTAAGCGGGGGTCGTGCGCTCCCGGGTAGACCTCCTTGGGGTAGCTGGTGGAGTAAGCTGCCCTGAGCCTGCTTCAGTGGGGAGGGCGGGGTATAAATAAATTTTATTATTATTATTATTATTATTATTATTATTATTATTATTATTATTATTATTATTATTATTATTATTACTATCTCATCACATTTTGGAAGCTAAACAGGGTTGACCTTCATTAGTATGAGGATGGGAGACCACCAAGGAAGCCCAGGGTCACTATGCAGAGGCCCGGAATAGTAAACCACATCTGTTCACCTCTCGCCTTGAAAACACTCTGGGATTGCCGTATCAAAGCACTTTCCTTTTTAAGTTTTCCTTTCATGGCGTCTCCAGGTCCTCATGTCTGATGCCAACCAGCCCTCTTATCCCAGAAGAAAGTCTGTGCGGCCAGAAAACTCCAACGGCAGCTTGCTTCATCAACTGCGCTGGTCCCACTTGATGAGGCCACAGCGCTCTGATCTCTGTTGCCGGGATGCAAGTGAGGTCTGATCTCTTGCATTTTAAAATAGTGGCCCCGTCCTGTGGTTAGCGGGCAACTTGGCAAACTGAAAGCTGAATACATGCAAGAGAAATAAGAGAAGTAAGGTACAGCTTTTAGATCATCAGCATGATAATGGAGAAACAGAGGGTTACAATTAGGCCTCGGATTCAGTTGGAGCTCACAGGAGCACAGCTCCTGAACCTTTCGGAGAGTTCCACCTCCTCCTTTGGAGAGTTCCACTTCCTTGTCCATTGAATAGTATGTGCAGCTGCATAACAATCCCTGGATGAGCTCCACCACCTTTTTTTCTTCAAAACGACCCCTGGTTAAAACCATCACGCTGGCACAAGTCATGTGCTACCGTTTAGGGTTTCCAGATGTCCTCTTCTTATGGGAAGTGTCCTCCCATGTGTGTATGCGTGTGCCCTCTTTGGGGCTTAAAAAAACTGACAAAAATGTCCTTACTAGTAGTATGTGCGAAAAGGATCTAGGGGTCTTGATGGACCATACGCTGAACATAAGTCAACAGTGTGATGTGGTGGCTAAAAGGGCAAATGCAATTTTGGGCTGTATCAACAAAAGTATAGTGTCCAGATCACGTGAAGTGATGGTATCGCTTTATTCTGCTCTGGTAAGACCTCATCTGGAGTATTGTGTTTGGTTTTGGGCACCACATTTTAAGAAAGATATAGACAAGCTGGAATGGGTCCAGAGGAGGGCAATGAAGATGGTGAGAAGGAGTCTGGAGACCAAGTCCTATGAAGAAATGTTGAAGGAGCTGGACATGTTTAGCCTGGAGAGGAGGCAGCTGAGAGGTGATATGATCACCATCTTCAAGTACCTGAAGGGTAGTCATATAGAGGATGGGGTGGAATTGTTTTCTGTGGTCCCAGAAGGTAGGACCAGAACCAATGGGTTGAAATTAAACCAAAACAGTTTCCAGCTCAACATTAGGAAGACTTCCTGAGTGTTAGAGTGGTTCCTCAGTGGAACAGGCTTCCTCAGGAGATGGTGGGCTCTCCTTCCTTGGAGGTTTTGAAACAGAGGCTAGATGGCCATCTGACAGCAATGAAGATCCTGTGAATTTAGGGGGCGGTATTTGTGAATTTCCTGCATTGTGCAGGGAGTTGCACTAAATGACCCTGGAGGTCCTTTCCAACTTATAATTCCTCTTTTGAGGTTGGATGGTTAGGAGTATTGAGGACCAGCACAAGGGTTTCTGGCACCCTAGGCCCTGAGGAGCGTACACACCACTGTGCCACCCCACCACTCTCACCATCCTGGGTCTGTGCAGATCTGGGAAGGCAAGACGGCAGCGCGGGGGAGGCTCCCATCACCCCTGTAGGCAAGTGGCACCCTATGCAGCCACTTACCTGGTCTACTCTTACATGCTGGCACTGGAAATGTTGCTAGTTGGTTGCATTTCCCTCCCTCTGCTCCATCAAACAGTAGTAAGAACCTGGAGAAGCCTGCCCCAGGGAGCAACCTGGGAGCTATCGAAGCCTTTGAGAGAATATTAGAGAATATTCAGAGAAGAAGCTGAGCAGGGGAAGAGCGTGAGCCTTGTGCTAGGAGAGAACATGCAGAGAAGAAGCTGAACAAGCAGAGATGCCGCTCATATTTCTGCTCTGAGGAAGTCTACCAAAACAGGTGTCTGAGCAAGCCTGGCTGCAGAATCATGAGCTTTTATGCTCCTTGTTGACAGCCTGACACTAGTACAAGGAAGAACCAAAGGACATTTATTAACGATTGCGTTTTTTTGCATTGGATGATGCTTGAGATGAAGAGAGGCGCTTCAGATGATCGGACTATGCTTGTTAACATTGTAGAGTCACTTCTTGATGTTCATGCCTATGTGATTATAGAGTAGTGTATTAATATTGATCAAATGCTTTGAAAATTTTATATCACCCTTCATAAATATAGCATGGTTGTTAAGAATTATTTTCTATTCTATTCAACTGTGGCTCCAGAACTAACACTTTTGAGAGAAAAGGCTGAGGAAAGACCAAGGACACGAAACCATGAGGAATCCGGGGAATACCGTCCCTTACTCTCTCGTTTGGAATTTGTCTTTTCTTACTGGAAGTTGGAGGGCTTCACCCAAAGTCACCAGACATATGGAACAACATCGTGGAGGCGTTTGCCCCTGAAACACCGTATATTTACTTGAGAGTAGACTCTTTGGGGGAGAGCAGAGCACCCTGAATTCCAGTTCTGAGTGGTTACAAGGGATGTATGATTAACACATGTTTGTTGATTATGCACTAAATAGAGCATGTATATATACTAATAGTGTGAAGGTATTATTGTCACCTGGTGGTTATTTTCATTGATTTTCTATTGACACCAGAACCTGTTGAGAGCCAGTTTGGTGTAGTGGTTAAGTGCGTGGACTCTTATCTGGGAGAACCGGGTTTGATTCCCCACTCCTCCAGTTGCAGTTGCTGGAATGGCCTTAGATCAACCATAGCTCTCACAGAGTTGTCCTTGAAAGAACAGATACTGGGAGAGCTCTCTCAGCCCCACCCACTTCACAGGGTATCTGTTGTGGGGGAGGAAGATTCAGAGTGGAGTGTAGGATACAAATCCAATGTCTTCTTCTTATCATAGAATCATAGAGTTGGAAGGGACTCTTATCTGGGAGAACCAGGTTTGATTCCCCACTCCTCCAGTTGCAGCTGCTGGAATGGCCTTGGGTCAGCCAGAGCTCTCTTATCTGGGAGAACCAGGTTTGATTCCCCACTCCTCCAGTTGCAGCTGCTGGAATGGCTTTGAATGAGCCATAGCTCTGGCAGAGATTGTCCTTGAAAGTGCAGCTGCTGTGAGAACCCTCTCAGCCCCACCCACCTCACAGGGTGTCTGTTGTGGGGGGAGAAGATATAGGAGATAAAAATGCACTAGATATTGATCTGGGCTATTGTTCGCCCTGCTGTCACCATTCCATAACCCACATCACGACCGGCAGTGGGTTCCAGTCCCCGCACTCTGTCTTTCCCAGCTTCTTCCGGTGAACTTTCCTCTGCGTGCAGATCTTCAAGCCCATTTCTGCCCGAGAACCGGCAGCCCTATTTCTGTCATTCCAATTACGGCCACACAATTAATATCTCTGTAGGAGAGGCGGCATCGAACAAGAGCTCGAGACACAGTTCTATAAGCTCATTAGCGCTGGCAGATGAAAGGGCTGGAGAAATAATGCTTTCCCTGCCGTTGCTGGCTTTATTTGTACTATTGTTATTTTTTTACTGCTGACTTAATTTGTGTTTGGAGCATGCTTAGGCCGGCAGTTAGGAGAGCAGATTGGGACCTGTGAAGAGGGCCTCCGGTCGCAAGTCACACTGCTTCAGCATGCACTATTTCAAAGTCTTGCTCCTTGTCAGACTAGAAGTGCCTGTTTACTGCCGAGAGACGTGTAGCCAAAACTGCATCGATAAAAGCATTTAAAAAAGGGTTCTGGTTCAATCAGCTGAGTGTGGGAGCCTCACCTCGTTGTTTTCTGTCCTCTGTTTTCTGCCACTTTGCAGAATCCTCCTCAGTAGGAGAGATTTCCCTAGGTCAGGTGATCTTTGTGGAACAGGCCTCATTGCTTCAGGTTAAGCTGGGACTCTCTCAGTTTGTATTGGCTCCCACTTGGGTTGCAGCCACACAATTGGAGAGCCGGTTTGGTGTAGTGGTTAAGTGTGCGGACTCTTATCTGGGAGAACCAGGTTTGATTCCCCACTCCTCCACTTGCACCTGCTAGCATGGCCTTGGGTCAGCCATAGCTCTGGCAGAGGTTGTCCTTGAAAGGGCAGCTTCTGGGAGAGCCCTCTCAGCCCCACCCACCTCACAGGGTGTCTGTTGTGGGGGAGGAAGGTAAAGGAGATTGTGAGCCGCTCTGAGACTCTTCGGAGTGGAGGGCGGGATATAAATCCAATATCTTCTTCTTCTTCTTCTTCTTCTTCTTCTTCTTCAAGTCCCTCTGCCACTGCAGCGGGGGACTCCTCTTGCACGTGATGATGTCACTCGGAAGTGAAACCCTCACGCTGGGCATGTTGTGCCGGGGACACTCTAGGATTTGTGGTACCATAGAGTTTTACCGGGAATTCTAGAGCATCCCCATCACGCCATGCCTGGCGGGACAATGTCACTTCTGGGTACGAGGATCCCTCGGCGGCCTGCTCTACAAGCTATCAAAGTGTAGGGTACATTTTATGTGAGCATAAGAGAAAATTCTGGGTTCATTGAAACTCTCTCTCTGTAATTAACCAGTGACATCCACGCATGCGCATGAAAACTAGCACAGTGTGTGCGTGGGGGGAGGGGTAGGCAATCAACCAGAGGGAGAAAGCAATGGCCAGATGAGGAAGTGATGAAAGGGACAAAAATCTTGGGTACTAGGATGGTTGGGAAGGGTTATTCAGGTGATGGCAAGGGTTGGAGTAGTAAAATGAGAGGGAAGTAAAGCATGCACAATATTGTGGGTTCTATGCATTGAAGAGGCAAGGCGGTTGTAATAATCAGCTCTCTATTAGATATGGCATGATAGGTAGCTGCGGCATTGGGCCAACTATATACAGATAAGAGTTCCTGCACAAGCACGCTATTGGATCATTCAAACCAGCAGGGAGTCTCTGATTGGTGCAGGGCAGGAGGGATTTGGATACTTCTGCCTATTGTTCCTCGAATCCCCATTCGTATGGCTCCAATGAGCCAGGCAAGGAACACTTAATTCAGTCTTCACTTGAGTCCAGTACACAACAGCTTGTATTAATTTATTTTTTTTAAAGAAACAGCTGAGGGAAGGGGGGAGGACGGGAAAGAATGATGAGAGCACACCTGATTGTGGGGAGCAAGCCATGGTGAAGCAGGAATAGACAAAGGGGGGAAGAAACCACATGGGGGTTGCAAAAAAAAAGGAAGACAAGCCGTTAAGAGGGGAGAGGATGAGAAAAGGAGACAGCAGACCAAAGCGTATGAGAGGGGAAAGGGAACATTGTGGAACTGGAGATGGGTAGTGGTAAAGAGAGAAAGAGCCTGTTTGGTTTATTGGTTAAGTGTGTGGACTCTTATCTGGGAGAACCGGGTTTGATTTCCCACTCCCCCAGTTGCAGTTGCTGGAATGGCCTTAGATCAGCCATAGCTCTCACAGAGTTGTCCTTGAAAGAACAGATACTGGGAGAGCTCTCTCAGCCCCACCCACTTCACAGGGTATCTGTTGTGGGGGAGGAAGATTCAGAGTGGAGTGTAGGATACAAATCCAATGTCTTCTTCTTATCATAGAATCATAGAGTTGGAAGGGACCTCCAGGGTCATCTAGTCTAACCCCCTGCACAATGCAGGAAACCCACAAATACCTACCCCAAATTCACAGGATCTTCATTGTTGTCAGATGGCCATCTAGCCTCTGCTTAAAAACCTCCAAGGAAGGAGAGCCCACCACCTCCCGAGGAAGCCTGTTCCACTGAGGAATCGCTCTAATGGTCAGGAAGTTCTTCCTAATGTTGAGCTGGAAACTCTTCTGATTTAATTTCAACCCATTGGTTCTGGTCCTACCTTCTGGGGCCACAGAAAACAATTCCACACCATCCTCTATATGACAGCCCTTCAAGTACTTGAAGATGGTGATCATATCACCTCTCAGCTGCCTCTTCTCCAGGCTAAACATCCCCAGCTCCTTCAACCTTTCCTCATGGAACTCGGCCTCCGGACCCCTCTTCTTCTTCTTCTTCTTCTTCTTCTTCTTCTTCTTCTTCTTCTTCTTCTTCTTCTTCTTCTTCTTCTTCTTCTTCTTCTTCTTCTTCTTCTTCTTCTTCTTCTTCTTCTTCTTCTTCTTCTTCTTCTTCTTCTTCTTCTTCTAGTGGAGGGGGAGCCATTGAGAAGATGGGTGGAAAGGGGATATTAAAATTCCTGCCCACCAAATCCTTGTGATATTTACCTGTAACATCAACCTTTCCTCATGGAACTCGGCCTCCAGACCCCTCTTCTTCTTCTTCTTCTTCTTCTTCTTCTTCTTCTTCTTCTTCTTCTTCTTCTTCTTCTTCTTCTTCTTCTTCTTCTTCTTCTTCTTCTTCTTCTTCTTCTTCTTCTTCTAGTGGAGGGGGAGCCATTGAGAAGATGGGTGGAAAGGGGATATTAAGATTCCTGCCCACCAAGTCCTTGTGATATTTACCTGTAACATCAAACATTCCATTTTCTTCTTTGGTTCTTCCAACACGCTGCCTTTCATCAGAATCCGAAGCATCTGTTTACCCCCTCATGGAAAACTGTATACCACTTTATGTGAAAGGGAGTATAGTACGATATCTCAATGGTCATGGCTACAGCTCACATAAATGCCCCATTTTCTCTTCACTTGGCTGTCCCATAATCTCCTCATCCAGAGGATGCAGAGTGCAAAACGTTCATGAAAAACCAAGCGTGCTTTATGCATTCCTTCAGCCAACCCGGGGCGTTCTATTCAGCAAAATGGCCATGAAGAAACAGACCGCGGGTATGCCTTGTTCCAAGAATTTTTATGATTGCCTTTCACTGGCGTGTTCAATCCAAGGGTTGTTATTTTTGTGATGCTCAAACAGTAGGTGGGCTGGTGCCGTAGTTGTGGTTTCTGGAGTTAAGCGCTTCTATGTATTTTTGTAGCATTAAATGTAATGCAAAATTTAATCGTGCACAGGCAACTCAGAACATCAGACCAGCGCTGCTGGCACCAGGGCCCACACACCTCCCTCTCTGGACTATCACAGCGCTATCACAACATTACAACAGGGTTTTGGTCTCCGTATTTCAACACCAGTAGGACAAATGGCTCGGAGCGGTATTGCTGCTCTCAGCTCAGCAGGGGTCAGGTGACACAAGGGGGCCAATAAACTGCCCCTAAGAAGAATCTAGAAAGTTCCTTGGACTGCAAGAAGATCAAATTAGTCAATCTTAAGGGAAATCAATCCTAACTGTTCCCTGGAAGGTCAGATGCTGAAGCTGAAGCTCAAATCCTTTGGCCACCAAATGAGAAGGGAACACTCACTGGAAAAGATCCTGAGGCTGGGGAAGACAGAAGGCAAAAGAAGAAGGGGATGGCCGAAGATGAGATGGTTGGACAGTGTTACTGATGTAACATGAATTTGAGCAGACTTCGGAGGATGGTGGAAGACAGGAGGGCCTGGCGTGACTTTGTCCGTGGGGTCGCAAAGAGTCAAACTCAACTGTGTGACTGAACAACAGCAACAAGCCCTATAAAGCCAGTGATTCTGAGCTAATTCATCGGTCTAAATAACTTGACGCTCAGCTGCTGACTGATTAGGCCTGCCAGCCCCTGTCAGGTTGTTCCAAAGCCAGGGATCATTTTGTAGAAAAATAGGTGGTGGAGTTCATTAACATATTAGCATATGCCACCACCCCCCACCAGCCAAAAGCAACCCGATGTAAGAAAGGAGAGCCCCGGGCGAGTGAGGCCTACTTGGACTGGCTAGAGAAATAGCCAGCTCAAGCAGGCCTCATTCACCTGGGGTTCTCCTGGGACAGCCCCCCCATACAGTCAAAAGGCCAGCAAGCCACCCACCACCCAAATTTCTCCAGGGATTATTGAGAGCTGCTTAGGGCGTGGCAAAGCCCCTGGTGGCTGGCTGGCTGCCCGCTCTCCTAATCCAGGGATTGTTATGCAGCTGCACCTCCTATTCAATGGAGAAGGTAGGTGGGGAGGAGGAGGGGAAACCCTCAGAGTGGTTCAGGAGCTGTGCTCCTGTGAGCTGCTGCTGAATTCAAGGCCTGTCTAAAGCTATTATAAATACAGATCTATTGCCATTAGTGTGAATTCCCTGCACTTGTTCTGGTGGCAAGATTTAATTCATGGACACATTGAATGCCTTGGGTGAATGAGAGGATAAATCCTTCTGACAGGATTATGCTATTGCAACGCACTTTTACATCAAGCCCTCCGGAACTACTAATTGTAGATGGGAGGAGTTAACAGAAATGAAACCTCGTGATGAAGCGAATATTCACAAATATTTGAAATTCGGTAACATATATTTTAAGCCGGGGGTCCCCAACCTCTGGGCCACGGTACCAGTCCAGTCTGTGGCCTGTAAGCAACTGGGCCACGGAGCAAGACAGAGGTGCCGCATGGCCCCTTTCACCCACCCAGGGTCCAGGCAGACAAAAGAGGCAGTGCAGCCTTACTCGGAGGCGTCCCTTTTGCCCACCTGGAGCCCAAGCAAATGAAAGAGGCAGTGCAGCTTTGGAGTCAGGGAGAGCAGCCCTGTCACCCCTTCCACCTGCCTGGGAACCAGGCGGATGAAAGAGGCAGCACGACCTCGGTCCGCAGCCTTGGAGCAAGGCTACACCACCTCTTTTGTCTGACAGGGTCCTGGGAGGGCGGAAGGGGCAGCACAGAGGGGGAGGCAGAGTGAGGCAGAGCAGCCCCGTCACCCCTTCCACCTGTCTGGGATGCAGGAGGATGAAAGAGGCAGCACGACCTTGCTCCGCAGCCTTGGAGCAAGGCTACACCACCTCTTTTGTCTGACAGGGTCCTGGGAGGGCGGAAGGGGCAGCACAGAGGGGGAGGCAGAGTGAGGCAGAGCAGCCCCGTCACCCCTTCCACCTGCCTGGGATGCAAGAGGATGAAAGAGGCAGCACGACTTTGCTCCGCAGTCTCGGAGCAAGGCTACACCACTTCTTTTATCTGCCTGGGTCCTGGGTGGGTGGAAGCGGCAGCACAGAGCGGAAGGCAGATTGGCTGCTTCTGCAATCCAGCCACCTAGCAGGGGAGGTTGCTGAAGCAGCCCCAGTATCCCCCCATTTAAAGACCCTCATGGGGGAGCAGGAAAGGGGTGTGGGGGCACCCCGGGGCAGCAAAAAACCCAGCACCAACACCAACACCGGTCCATGGAAAAATTTTCTTCCACAAAACCGGTCCCTGGTGCCACTGTTTTAAGCCCTGCCCAGCCTAGCTCAATCTCATCAGCTCTGAGAAGCTAAGGAGGGTTGGACCAGGTTAGGATTTGGGTGGGAGACCACCAAGGACGCCCAGGGTTGCGATGCAGAGGCAGGCAAAGGCAAACCACATCTGAACCAATGCCTCTTTCATTGAAAACCCGCAGAGTTGTCATAAATCAGTTGCAGCTTGATTGCTAAAAGAAAGAAGAAGCAGCAAACATTTACTCCTGGATAAATGATTATTTGCAGCCCCGTGGCGCAGAGTGGTAAAGCTGCAGTCCTGAAGCCCTACGCTCTGTTCACGACCTGAGTTCGATCCCGGCAGAACCTGGGTTCAGGTAGCCGGCTTGAGGTTAACCTTTTCCCCACACAGCTTATATCGGAGTGACGTCCCTCTTCACCGCGCAGCATCTGCTCGGATTTCCCGCCTTCTTCTCCGCAGAAGCAGGAAGAGCCATGGCTTTTGCATCGCTAACGTAAACTGGCTTTTAGCGATTTACATTTGCAACGAAAAGGCCCCAGCACTTCCTGCTTCTGCGGAGCAGAAGGTGGGAAATCCGAGCAGATGCTGCGCGGTGAAGAGGGACGTCACTCCGATGTAAGCTGTGTGGGAAAACGGTTGTTGACTCAGCCTTCCATCCTTCCGAGGTTGGTAAAATGAGTACCCAGCTTGCTAGGGGGGTGGGTGGGGGGAACGTGGGGGGAAGGCAATGGCAAACCACCCCGTAAAAAGTCTGCCATGAAAACATCGCGATGCGATGTCACCCAGCGTCGAAAATGCTTTGACCTTTTTATCTCTTACCTTTTAATAAATGTTTTACTTGTTTTCACTCGTTTCACTTTTTGTAGGCTTTATATATGAAAGTCCTTAGATTACTATTTAATATATATTAAATGGGTACGGGGGACATAATGCCAACGATGGTGCCAAGTCTGAAATGCCTTTGAAAATCCCTCACCTTGAAAACCCCAGGAAAGGTCATTGTAAGTTAGTCGGAACTTGATGGCACACTTATTATTACATCCCAAAGGAATAGTACATTCAGAAATCCATATGCTGTTATATTTCTTTCCTCACCCTTATTTAGTATTGAGCAAAAATGTAATTTGCCTATGCATTTCCTTCACACAGCAAATACGTCTTCCAAGATATTTCCTTTTTGGGGGGTGGGGGAGGAGATGAGAATAGTATGTGTAGATACAGGGCTAATCAAATAGAGTTATTGCACAATACAGGGTCGCTGATTGGTACACTGTGATATGTGCAGTTACTTGGCTTAACTAAAGGAGGAATAGTGTGTATAGCTAGTGACATACTTTATCATGCACTAAAACTATGCGTCTTCCCGGCGCGGAAAGATGAGGGGTAAGAAATCCTTCAAGAAGCTTGGCAGCCCCCTGATCAATGTGACGGATTATCTTAATGGTGTCTACTGTAGCCCGTCCATCTGAAAAACATAGATTCCATTTCCAGTAGCCTCTTGCTCCATCAGATAACGTTATAGGAATGTTCGCAAAGCACGAGAGAGAGGGGGCAAGAATTAGGAGGCCGAGATTGTGGCAGGAAACTAATCAGCGATCTGATTTTCGCTCCTCCGGTACTGCAAGGTTGCCATTACTGATTAATGTTAATGGCAATCATGGTTATCACTGTCACATCGTTTGTTCTCTTGAATCACTGATATTATCCGGGTAAACACGACAGTTGAAAGGTTACATTCTGCTGCATGTATATAAATTGGGCTAATATTGAACTCTGGGACACTTTGGTACTTCTGGAAAGTTTGTGCCTAGGAGAGGACAATAACCCAGTTGTCTGGTTGCCGCAAACAGATTTGCTTGCATGTGTTCTTCAGAATCCCCCCCGCCCAAACCCAGACTAAGTGCATTTATTTATTTATGAAACATTTGTATCCCACTTTTCATCATTATTCAACGTGGAATCTTTGCTGTTAGATCCATATGTTATTATACCTTGTAATCTAATTATTGACTGAATTTTTAAAAAAAATTATACTTGCAGTTGGCCTTGCAAGAAAGGAGGAGGAGGAGGACGAGGTGGAGGAAGAGACACCTGTGAGGTGGGTGGGGCTGAAAAAGCTTTCACAGAAGCTGCCCTTTCAAGGACAACTCCTACGAGAGCTATGGCTGACCCAAGGCCATTTCAGCAAGTGCAAGTGGAGGAGTGGGGGAATCAAACCTGGCAAATAAATAAATAAATGAAGCTGCCTTTTGCTGAATCAGAGACTTGGTCCATCAAAGTTAGTATTTTCCACTCACACTGGCTGCAGCTCTTGAGGGTGCTGGAAAGAGGTCTTTCACATCACCTACTGCCTTGTTCTTTCAACTGCAGATGCTAGTGACGGAACCTGGGACCATCTGCATGGAAGCAGATGCTCTCCTACACGACTGGCCAGTGTTAGAAATGTCCCTGATATTTCACCAAACTTGGAAGCCGAAATAAATTCGGAGAGTTTCTAGTTAAGTGAAACGGATGAGCAATGATGAAATTACAAGTGTTTAAATGAGGGTTGCAAGATTTCTTGGGGTGGGGTGGGGTCACAAGTCGGGGCCAGCCCTAGACTGCCTGGCACCCTAGGCAAGTCTAACTTCTCCTCCCTCCCTGCACCGATAACATCACCGAGTCACATGAGGGACACCCGATTCAGTGCCCCCAGAAGGCCAATGCCCTAGGCAATTGCCTAGTTTGCCTAGTGGCAGGGCCGACCCTGCTACTAATTGATGCTAGATTTTGACTAAAGTGAAATTCAGAGTGAATGGTGAAAGCCACAGTTTGGGCAAACATCTTGATGAAATCAGCTCCTCTGGAGGTTTTCACAGATCCATAGTCAGGATCCAAACAGCCCGGGATTATGTGGACTTTGGTCTTGTCTTTCTTTAAACAGAAGATCCCTTAATAAAGCTGGAAGGGGTCTTACAGGCCACCCCTCCCCTTGTTCACTGCAGGAAATCAAAACAATTGAGATGCAGATGGGTGGTAGGTGGTACTTCAAAACCAATTTCCAATCTGCCATTGAAGACTTTTAACCAAAATGGTCAAAGGCGAAATGGCCAGAGTTCATTGGAGTCCCAGAAAACTGGAGTTCTCTCTGGGTCAAATTGAGAAGAAGTTGGTAGGCATGTCATTTATATCTACTCAGGCAGGTGGGGCAGGGCTGAGTCATTATCTTGTGGGAGCTTCCTGGGTTGTGACATGCTAATGGAGGAGCTTACCTGAGAGGGTTCTTTTGTATATGGATTGGCTATTGAAATTCTAATCTTATCTGTAGTGCTGTTGTAAGCTATAGGGCATTTTGTGTTTTTCAGGACTGGAAGCCATGTGCTATTCATTTTTAAACTTCCTTCCTTCCTGTTCTTCCCTCTTTCCTTCCTCAATTTGACCAAGAGAGAACTCCAGTTTTCTGCGTTACACCTCTGAGGATGCCAGTCACAGTTGCTGGCGAAAAATCAGGTCTCACAGTGCCACACAGCCCGGAAAACCGACAACAGCCAATTTTAACCAAAGATTAACAAATGTACACTGGATGAAACTCACTGTTTCGATTCCTACATAACATTTTTTTTTTTTTGGCTGTCAAGACACAAATGACTTAGGGCCGCTCAGTGGGGTTTTCAAGGCTAGAGTACATGCAGAGGTGATCTGCCATTGACTGCCTCTGTGTCAAGACCCTGGGATTCTTTGGTGGTCTCCCTTCCAAATACTGACCAGGGCCGAACCTGCTTAGCTTCCAAGATCTGATGAGATTGGGATAGCCTGGGCTATCTAGGTCAAGGCATAGGCAGTTAAAAACAACAACAATGCTGCATTACAGACTTTAAGAAACAAAAGTGCATAACTTCTATCTAAAACTTAACATACTGATGAAGTCTTAGGGCTATTGCAGTTGCTCTCCAGACAACAGAGATCAGTTTTCCTGGAGAAAATGGCGGCTTTGGACTCAATGGCATTGTACCCTGCTGAGGTCTCTGCCCTTCTCAGACTCCACCTCCCAAATCTTCAGGTGTTTCCCAACCCAGAGCTGGCAACCCGATGAAGTCTGCTTCTTGGATGAACGAGGTGAGCTGAAGAGTTGGCCAACTGCTTGTCCTATGCATGTTGACTTGAAAGGGTCCTCCTGCATTCTATGGGTATTGTTCCTGCATACCTTAAGGACTGCCTTTTTCCATATATGCCCCAGCGAGCACTTCGGTCCGGGTCTCAAAACTTGTTGACAGTCCCCAGCGTCAGGGAAGTTAGGCTTCAGTCAACTAGAGCCAGGGCCTTTTCCACGGCTGCACCTAGCTGGTGGAATGAGTTGCCGGAGGACATTAGGGCCCTGTGAGAGCTCCCACAGTTCTGCAGGGCCTGTAAAATGGCACTCTTTCACCTTGCTTTTTCATAAGGACAACTTACAGCAACAAATTAGGCCCATAAACTGGAATTTAACATCATTCTGGACTTCCTACCACGCTATGATGATTTGGGGTCCCTGGAAACATCTAAAATTGACTATCCAGTTATACTGCTACCATTACAATTTAATTATATGATGAAGATGATGATATTGGATTTCTATCTTGCCCTCCACTCCGAAGAGTCTCAGAGCGGCTCACAATCTCCTTTACCTTCCTCCCCCACAACAGACACCCTGTGAGGTGGGTGGGCTGGAGAGGGCTCTCACAGCAGCTGCCCTTTCAAGGACAACCTCTGCCAGAGCTATGGCGGACCCAAGGCCATGCTAGCAGCTGCAAGTGGAGGAGTGGGGAATCAAACCCGGTTCTCCCAGATAAGAGTCCGCACACTTAACCACTACACCAGACTGGCTCTCAGGAATAATTGTACTAGCATCTATTGTTATATTGTTTTAAACTGATATTTTAATATTGTTTTTATGTTTTATGTATTATCAATGTTTTTATCTTGTTTGGTCATTTTTTGACTCTAACCTGTGAGCCGCTCTGAGCCTGCCTTCAGTGGGGAGGGCGGGATATAAATAAACAAACAAACAAATAAATAAATAAATAAGATTGCATGTCCTTCTCCCTCCTCTACAGTGGTCAACATGCCTAATCCCATTGAAATAAATGGGATAAGGCACATCTAAGTCTCCAACGGATTAATCTATTAGAGTCTAGGGATGGGCACAAAGCAAAAAATGAACCTTGAGTTTAAACTGAGCTGGTTCATGGTTTGTTTCAAATTCCTTCATTTGGTTGCATCATCCCTAAACCCAAAAATGAACCCCTTTTTTCCCCATGGAGGTTCGGGTGGGTCATTTTTGCAGTTCATTCTCTAGACAGCCTGGCACTGATTCAATCAATTCCAAGGCAGTGCTCGGGGTGGACTTGCGGAGAGCTGTAGAAACACCCAAAGGAGTTGTCCATAGCTTGTTTGGCAGTTCTGGAAGCCAACCATGGAGCTCCCATTCTGATCTATAGGAGCAGATTATAGACCAGCATAATACCACAACCTGACTCAGCTGCTTTCACTTTGCAGCACAAAGAGTAAGCTGTCATGACAGTAAAAGTATATATTTTTTTCCTGAATGGCTGATTTAGGGAAAGTTTCGAGGGAGTCCTTTTCGCCCCACCTCTACCAGCTGGGAAGATGTTCCTTGCTTTGGTTCTAGGGACTGAACCCGGAGCTGAGCTTTCCTGGAAGCACCAGACTTGAGGGGCTATAACTTGGACATCCCAAATCCAATCATTGCCAAACTTGGAAGGCGGGTGGAGGAGAGTTTGTTGAAGAATCCCGGTGATCCTGACACCTCTAACTTGTTGAGGGGACTGTCCTACAACCTACCGAAACAAACAAATCAAACAAACCATGAAACGGTTGGGAAACGGAAAAGTTTGCGTAAATTCATGGTTCGTTGTTCATGCAAATGAACCGCGAACCACCATATTCCCAGTTCGTGCCCATCCGTGTTAGAGACCTATTTCAAGACTATAGTTTTTTTTTCCCCCCTCCAGGTTTGATTAATAAGCAAACTAACACATTCCCAAGATTCAAGATTGAGGTTGGTTTTAGGCTGAGATCTCATTTAACTTGAATTTACGGCTGTTAAAAAATGTGCTGAGAATGTGAGAAAATGTGATTGCGCTATAGCCACATTCATCAAGAGGACTATGTTGACTGAAACCCTTCTTCCTAACATAATATTTTCTATTTTTATTTCCTTATTTGCTTATTGGCATTCTCTATAGTCTGCCTTTCTCATGGGGATTCAAGATGGAATAAATATAATGCCAATGCAATCCACAAAATGGAACGTTCAAAAGGTCATTAGGGTTGTAGGACTCTGGATTCGGAAGCAGCCCAAAAGAACTGAAGCATAGCTAAGGGTATTAATAAGACAAAAAAAGGAGTGCAAACTTGCATATTATGATTCTAAAAGGTAAAGGTAGTCCCGACTCTGGGGTGACATTGCATCACGATGTTTTCACGGCAGACTTTTAATGCGATGGTTTGCCATTGCCTTCCCCAGTCATCTACACTTTACCCCCAGCAAGTTGGGGACTCATTTGACTGACCTCGGAAGGGTGGAAAGGCTGAGTCAACCTCGAGCTGGCGACCCGAAACCCATCTTCCACCGGGGATCGAACTCAGGTTGTGAGCAGAGCTTAGGACTGTAGTACTGCAGCTTTACCACTCTGTGCCACGGGGCTCTTCTATGATGCTACTTAGGGTAAGCCATACACAAAGGTATAGACCAGGGGTGGCCAACGGTAGCTCTCCAGATGTTTTTTGCCTACAACTCCTGTCAGCCCCAGCCATCAGCCATACTGGCTGGGACTGATGGCAGTTGTAGGCAAAAAAACATCTGGAGAGCTACCGTTGGTCACCCCTGATATAGACTACAGTCCCTTATTCATCCAAGTAAGTTGGTGAACCATTTTGTACAGTGCAACCATATTACCTGCACACACACAAAAGGCCTCAGTTTTGTATACTTTGTGGAAAGCCTGGAGAGTTGGAGCCTTCCTAACCTGCTCAGGCAGACCATTCTACAAGATGGAAGCCATCACAGAGAAAGCATGTCCACAGGATGTTGTTGATTTTGCCTATTTGCAGTCTGCAGGGTTGTCAGGTCTACTTACCCTGCTGGTGGTGGGTAGGGGGAGGAGCAAGAATTCTGGGAGTGGGAGGGTTGATTTTGCCTATTTGCAGTCTGCAGGGTTGTCAGGTCTACTTACCCTGCTGGTGGGGGGTAGGGGGAGGAGCAAGACTTCTGGGAGTGGGAGGGTGGGGTGACATCACTGTACACAATGTTGTCAGTGTGAGGATATCATGTGGATCTGATATCATCAGGCCAGGCACGTTGCATGCTGAAGCTCTAGCATTTTGGTCAAAACTCTATGGTGATGCCATTGTGCCAATGACACCAATGCATGAGGGGTCTGTTTGGGGGTGGGGCTGGCCAGAGGCAGATTGAAACCCCGGAAAGTGGTGGAACCCCCACCTCAACCAGGGGTCCAACAACCCTAGAGGGCTGGCACCTGCAGAAGGCCATATGGAATACATTTGATAATGTGAACTCTCACCTACGTTCCGGTCCAGCGGAGACCCAAATTTACCATCTCAGTGAGCCATTAGGTCATTATTAGGGTTTGTAGAATCTTTCGGGCTCAAGTGCCGTGTTCTACTGGAGAAAGTTTTTCTTCCAGACGTTTCGTTCTCAGCTGCGGAGAACATCCTCAGTGGCGTTGCAGCCGGAGCAGGCACTCTGACCTTCTTGGCTGCTGTGCATTGAGCCAAGAATCTTTGATATCATTAGGTCATTGTCTCTACTGTCATAGGAAATATGGTGAGTGAAGTTCATCTAAAGAATCGTGAAAGAAGGTTTATTAATGCTATAAAACGCTGCATGGTTTGATTACAGAGAAAACCCAGTAGGTACAATATATTGGATATAATAAGGCCAAATCCCTTTAGTTTCCCCCATTTATCTCATTCTGTCAGATACTTTATAAAAGACGGCTTCTGAGATCCCTTCCAGAGCCATTAGCCATGCAATCTAAAAGAGCAATGGCGAAAAATGTTATGGAAGAATAAATCTACAAATGAAACTGAGGATAGCGCTGGGGTGAGGAGATCGACACAACTGAGGATCTTTCTGATATGTGTCACGAGAACTGTCTTTTGCTGCGGGCTTTGAAGACATCCACTGCTTCCTCCATGATTGACACTTGTCGGCCTGCCATCACCGGTGAAGAACAACAGCGTCCAAACGAGATTAAATTCAGAGTCTTCTAACCCGTCTACCACAATTCACCTTTGCATTTCATCTTCTCACGGAAAGCCCTTTTGGATAAAATTACATAACGGATCTTATTTTAAATACCTCGCTGCTGTTCATTATTGTAGTTTTCTTTCCCTTTTCCCTCAGCAAAAACGGCACTCAGCTTAAAAAGCCATCAATCAGAAATCTGAAATGGGCAGTGGATTGCCCATCCAGTTTACCCTCCTCCGAGTGTCTCCCTGTTTACAACGTTGTTATTACCATTCTTCTCTTGTTTACCAATTCCCCCTTAGAAAACGTCTGCCCTTCAGAAGAGGTTATGGTCTAAACAGGAGAAACGATGCTTCTCTTGATATCGATAGAGCGCTGTGACAGACCTGAGAGCGAGGGCTCTGTGGTGAAAGGAATTTCTAGTCAGAGCTAGCTGGCTCTGTAATGGGCTCCTCTTTGGTAATTGATTCTTCTTTCTTCAGGAAAAAAAGACAAGCTGTCCAGTTCGCTGAAGAAAATGGAAATGACAGGCCATTCAACGATGCACTTCTGAGCAAGGAGGGTAAACTGGAGAGGCAAAAGGAAGCCATGGATCGAGAGTGCCCTTCTTGATGTGGAAGCTAGCTTGTATAAACTGACCTTGTATCTTAGTATCTTTCTTAACAGGCTTCATCATTATATTCAGTTCTCATTTGGGGCAGAGGTTCACAGGAGCAAGGGATGTCAAGTCATCAAAATGGCGGCACGCAAGCGGGGACACTCTATGCGCTTCTGGGAAAACTCTATCGTTTTCCTGGATGCTCTAGCCATTTGGGAGGTAAAACTCTACGGTACAATAGGTACCGTAGAGTTTTAACCTTCCAAATGGCTACAGCATCCAGGAAAGTCATAAGTCTTCCTGGAAACACCTAGAGCGGCCCGCGTGCGTGCCACCATTTTGATGATGTCACTTCCAGGTCATTTTGATGATGTCACTTCCAGGTCATGTCATTTCATTGCACGCACGCAAATGTCCCCGCCGGGGCTTGAGGAAGACTTGGCAACCCGAACAGGAGCAGAGCTCCAGAACCTCTACATTTTATTGTGCTCTTTCTTTCTTAAAAAAAGTAAAGGTAATCCCCTGTGCAAGCACCAGTCATTTCCAACTCTGGGGTGACATTGCTTTCACAACATATTCACAGCAGACTTTTTTATGGGGTGGTTTGCCATTGTCTTCCCCAGTCATCTACATCCCCCCCACCACAAGCTGGGTACTCGTTTTACTGACCTCAGAAGGATGGAAGGCTGAGTCAACCATCAGTCGGCTACCTGAACCCAGCTTCCGCCAGGATTGAACTCAAGTCATGAGCAGACAGCTCGAACTGCAGTACGACAACTTTACCACTCTGTGCCACAGGGCTCTTTCTTCCTTTCTTACCCCCCCCCCCAAAAAAAAAAATCTTATTTCTGGGCTGCATTATTCAAACCCCCTGTGAGAATTTTACTGAACTCCAATATTTGACAAAGTTTCTAATATTTCCCCCCACCAAAATTGGGAAATAGCCAAAATATAAAGGAGACAGATAGAAATCTTCCTCATGGCACTGTGGCCACACAGAAGAAAGTGTGGACTCTTATCTGGGAGAACCGGGTTTGATTCCCCACTCCTCCACTTGCAGCTGCTGGAATGGCCGTGGGTCAGCCATAGCTCTGGCAGAGGTTGTCCTTGAAAGGGCAGCTGCTGTGAGAGTCCTCTCAGCCCCACCCACCTCACAGGGTGCCTGTTGTGGGGGAGGAAGATAAAGGAGATTGTGAGCTGCTCTGAGCCTCTGAGATTCAGAGTGGAGGGCGGGTTAAAAAGCCAATATCTTCTTCTTAATAAATAAATAGCCTGATGGTGTGTAATACTGATGGTGTGCTGGCTAGAGTTGCCAACTCTGACTTTGGAAATTCCTGGTTATTTAGGGGCTGACACCTGAAGAGGGAAAGCAGTAGGGTTGCCAAGTCCAATTCAAGAAATATTTGGGGACTTTGAGGGTGGAGCCAGGAGACTTTGGGGGTAGAGCCAGGAGACATTAGGGGTGGAGCCAAGATCAAGGCTGTGACAAGCATCATTGAACTCCAAAGGGAGTTCTGGCCCTCACATTTAAAGGGACCGCACACCCTTTAAATGCTTTCCCTCCATTGGAAATACATACATACATAGACCTTTATTGGCATCAATACAAAAATACAGTATACCTTAAAACCAAGAGTGACATAATGGGATATAATAAAAGACCAGCAAAAGTCAAATAACATAAAATAGCTGTGGGCTATGCATGAGTAAAAGCCTCTCTGATTTGGATCGCAACCTGTAAAAAGCAAGCAACGTGAGTGGTAACAAAGTTGTGTTTCCCGTGAAGTAAAAGCGGGCCTTGGCATAGTCAGAAAGGCCTTGATGGTCAGAGAGCAGAGCATCTAGGTATTTTACTCGTGGACTGCTATAGAAAGGACAGTCCAGAAGAACATGAGGGACCGTTTCGATGACTCCTTGGCTACAAGGGCATCGTCTAAGATTGTGGGGGATTCTGTGGTATCTTCCAGAGAGAATGGCCGAAGGTAGTGCATTAAATCTAGCCAGCATGAATGCTCTTCTTTGGTGAGGGTCAGTTAAGGAGAGGAAATAGGGAGCTAATAGCCCAGGGGTCTGGGATAAACCCAGATAGCTTGGGGAGCTCCTATATGGATCAGTGCCTTTGATTACACTACTGAAGGCCTGCAATCCTTCTTTTTGAGGAAAATACTGGGATTACCCAATTGTGCTCCTTATGCTGCAATTTGCATTGGAAATATTGAAGGATAGGGGCACCCTCTTTTGGGGGCTCATAGGATTGGACCCCCTGGTCCAATCTTTTTGAAACTTGGAGGGTATTTTGAACAGAGGTACCGGATGTAGTCATGAAAATTTAGTTTCTCTACCTCAAAAACAGCCCCCACCCAGAACTCCTGATACTTGCAGATGAATTCTCCATTATACTCTAGGACAGGTGTCCTCAACCTTTTTAAATAGGGGGCCAGTTCACTGTCCCTCAGACTGTTGGAGGGCCGGGCTGCCGTTACTGTACAAGGCCGCGGGCCATCAGTTCTCCGTCTTCTGCATCTCTCTCCCTTCCCCACAACACACACCCTGGCCTGGGAACTCACCTCACCTCGGTATCACCTCACACTCTGTCTCCGCCACCTCAGCCCAGTGCCGGAAGTGTGCGTTGCTATCGCAAGTTTAGGTCGAATGTCACTTCTGGTCTGATTTTGCCATAACCCGGCGGGCCGCATAAACGTCCTCAGCGGGCTGCATCTGGCCTGCGGGCCGTAGGTTGAGGACCCCTGCTCTAGGAGAAGGGTCTCCATAGGGAATAATGGAGTGCCCAGCAGACATTTCCCCCTTCCCCCCTTTCTGATGACCCCGAAGTGGGGGGAGGGCCTCCAAACTGGGGGATCCCCTGTCCCCACCTGGGAATTGGCAACCCTAGAGAGCAAATGTTAAGGAGGGGAGGGACCTCAACAGCATACGATACCATAGAATTCACCCTTGAAAGCAGCCATTTTCTCCAGGAGAACTGTCCTCTGTAGTAGGGTTGCCAGCCTCCACATGGGCCATGGAGATCCCCTGGAATTACAACCGATCGCTGGACAACAAAGATCAGTTTCCCTGGAGAAAATGGCTGCTTTGGAGGGGGGACTGTATGGCGTTATTTATATTTTATTTCATTCTTATCTCACCCTTCTTGCAAGCAGGTTCAGGGTGGATTAGAACATGAAAGACTAGTAACAATAAAACCAATGATAAAACTATAAAAGATCCCAATAAACAAGATGAAAAGCCCCATGGTGCAGAGTGGTAAAGCTGCAGTACTGCAGTCCAAGTTCTCTGCTCATGACCTGAGTTCGAACCCGGCAGAAACTGGGTTCAGGTAGCCGGCTCAGGTTGACTCAGCCTTCCATCCTTCCGAGGTTGGTAAAATGAGCACCCAGCTTGGGGGGGGGGGGGGAGTGTAGATGACTGGGGAAGTCAAAGGCAAATCACCTCGTAAAAAGTCTGCTGTTAAAACGTCGTGATGCGACGTTACCCCAGAGTTGGAAACGACTGGTGCTTGCACAGGGGACCACCTTTATCTTTAGAAACAAGATGGCGTTCTAAAAATCATTACGCAGTGTTCCTGGCCCCATGGATGTCCCCCCTCTCCAAGCCCCGCCCTCTTCATGCTCCATCCCCAAATCTTCAGGGATATCCCAACTCAGAGCTGGCAACCTTAGTTCAGAAATTACATTGAAATGCTTTTCATGTCACAAATAGAGGAATCTTTTATTTTAAAAGGACGCCACAACTCCTCCCCGCGTCGAATCTAGCCCCATTTCATTCTTCACTGTTTCCTCCCGCTCTGAGCCATATTTCTGCTATTTATTTAAATGCGATATGCAGGCAGCATCTCTGCTGATTTGATGGGTCTTAATATCTTTTAGAGGCTGTTCCTGATTTTTTTCCCCCTTCATCCTTCTCTTTACTCTGTGTTCCAGGAGGAATTCTTTCTTCCGTTCTCAGGTTACATAAGATGAGCCTCATTCATATTCAAGGGAAAGTCAGTAGCATCACTGAGTTCTTCCCCCCCCCTCCCCGCTCTCTCCGCGCCCCCCTTTCAGTTCTGTGTTAGGGCTTATACAGTGTAGTGTGTATACCGAAATCTATTTTAACCATCCCCAACTTGAAATGACAACTTAATCATTGAGGGTGGGGGAGGGAAAAAGAATCCCACAACATACGCTTAATTAAATTTAGAGCAGCAGACTGGAAACTCTTCATTGGATAACTATTTGCAGCTAAATTTCCAGTAATTTTTACACTGATTATTCTTGGTTGCTGAGTGGAGAAGCTACATAATGACCCCCTTCTGATGAGGCGAGGGAAAAGACACTGGGGCTGTATTTCACCATTCTCCGAGTGTAAATGGTTACCAAACGACCGATATTCCAGCCTGGGCTCTCATCTGAGTAAAGAGCATTCCATCAGGCTGCAATGACATTTCAATTAGAACTCATTAAGGTTATTTGTTCCACGGAGCTGTTAAAAATAACGACAGGATGCCAATCCACTCCCAAGCGTTTGCTCCTCAGAGAGGGTTTGTTTGGGGGTTTTTTTTGGCAAGCACCTTGTCTTAAGTTTCACATTGAACTTTCCAGCGAGACCTCGGGATTACTTTTACCAGATTGTTCAGCATAGCCAGCAACCTCCCAGCCTCTGTGTACCACCCTTGATTTCCCATTGGGTTGGTGGATGTCAATGATGTCAAAACATCATTTCTGGTTGTGCCCGGAAATGATGTCATGCCGATCCAGTAATTCCCTGATTGAGGAAAACGCCCTGTGTGAAACAACGGTGACATCAGAGGGTGTGGCCTAATATGCAGATGATCCATGCTGGCCTTTTTCTGCAAAAAAAAAAAAAAGCACCCTTGTCTGAACTAATGGTCTAATATGGCTGGATAGGCTCTCCCAAACTAAAGAGCTTCAAGTGGATACTGGACAGCCACCTGGTGGGAATTTGGTAGCTTTGGATTTCCTGCTTTGAGGAAGGGACTGAATAGGCTGAGAAGTCTCCTTACAACTTCAGAACTGTTTTCCCCCTTCCTTGCCAGACTCTCTTTTGGAGCTGAATCAAATGTTCCAAGCCCTGAAGAGCACAAGTTAAGCATGGAAGGGGAAAAGGCCTACCTTGCCTCAGGGCTTTGTTTGTAGCAGGAATTCCTTTGCATCATTAGGCCAAATCCCTCTCATGTAACCCATCTTCCAAGAACTTACAAAGCTCTTAGTACACAGCCTACTGTAAACGCATGGAGGATTGGCTACATCAGGGGTGTGTGGCCTAATGTGCAAAGGAGTTCCTGCTACAAAAAAAGCCCAGCCTCTCCTTACTTGCACACGGTTGTTTAAAAATAAGTCCCTCCCACAACAATATTTATTTCCACATCAATAGCTTATCTTCTGCTTATCAGTGTTATTGGTTACTGCTATCTTATTTCTTGGTAGGGTTGCCAGGTCCCCCTGATAAGGGTTGGAATTCTAGCAGGAGCTCCTTTGCATATTAGGCCACACACCCCTGATGTAGCCAGTCCTCCAAGATCTTACAAAAAAGAGCCTTATAAGCTCTTGGAGGATTGGCTACATCAGGGGGTATGTGGCCTAATATGCAAAGGAGCTCCTGCTAGAATACTACCCCTGCTGCTGACCACTAGCAGGGGTAGAGTTGCCAAGCCCTCGGGCCAGGCGGGGTTCTCCCACCCTGGAAGTTCCCAACCCACCAGCCCACATTGGGCTGGCAGGGGGGACCTCCCGCAACATCATCGGCATGATGACATCACCCTCAAGTGATGTCATTGCACCGGCAAAGGCACACGCCAGTCGCTCTTGGCATTTCCAGGAAAACTCTATGGTTTTCCCGGAAGTCTAGCAATTTGGGAGGGAAAATGCTATGGTACAATAGGTACCATAGAGTTTCTCCCTCCCAAATTGCTAGAGCATCCAGGAAAACCATAGAGTTTTCCCAGAAATGCCTAGAGCAGCCGACATGCGATGTCACCAGCACGATGACATCACTTGTGGCTGATGTCATCGTGCTGCACACATGAAGCACATGTGTCATGACCCAGATGAGGGTGTCACCTGACGCTGCCACCACTCTGAATTTATGGTCCCTTGGGAAGGCCCAAAGTACCCTCCCAAGCCCAACAAAAAAACTGCCCTTTTTAGCTGAGAAACACAGGCGTGAGGACCAGGCAGAGAACATTAAAAAGATTAAGGTTTATTAATACAGGGATGGGTATTTAAACAAGGCTCGGTGCTTAACAGGTATAACAGTGGATAAAGGAAAATGAAAGTAAACCCTAACGTGGCTACCTGTACTCCCCCTAGCCTGTTAGTCGTCTAGGCCCACAGCCCTTTCCCCCAGGCCGACTGCCTGTGACTCACGCTACCTTCTGAGTGAGGGATCCTTCTCTCAGCCCCAGACTGTCCTCCCAGCCTGACTCTTTGAGAGAAAAGAATACAGTTCCACAGCCCACATAGTTTATGTATCAATCCCCTCACACAATCCCTGGACAATGATTGGTTACAGTGGGCACCAAGCATTTTGGAGATTGTAGGCTGCGTCTGCTTTCTACTCCCACACTGGTCTCTAGGCCTAGGCCTCCCTAGGCCTTGTCTCCTAGTCCTGCACAGATCATGACAGAGTGTGAAAACAATTCCCCACCAGATGCCGCAGGGGACTTGGCAACCCTAAGCAGGGGATGCGGGAGTGGATTTACCAGGACCAGGTTAGGAAGCTCCTGGATATTTGGGAACAGAGCCTAGAAACCACAAGGACCTCAGTGGGAAACAATGCCTCAGACTCCACCCTCCAAAGTACCCAAGGGTACTGATGTCTATAGACTGATCTCTGTCGCTGTAATTCCAGCGGATCCTAGGTCCCACCTGGAGGCCAGGATTCCTGTTTCTTGATTTGCCAAATTCCCAGGGATTATCAGGCAAGCCAGCAGTTTAGCAACACATAGAACAGGAATGATCTCTCTTTTCTTAAATTTGACAGGGAGGACATCTTGGCTGGTGGGTACAAGCCCCAGAATAGCCCTGTCCACATGTTATAGGGCTGCCAAGCCCCCGGTCTGGGCAGGGGTTCTCCCGCCTTGGAGGTTCCCTACCCAACGGCCCACATTGGGCATTTCCGGGAAAACTCTATGGTTTTCCCGGATGCTCTAGCAATTTGGGACGGAAAACTCTTGTAGGTGACATCATTGCCTGCAAAAAAAAGTCCCCCTCCAGAGGTTGCAGGGGACTTGACAACCCTAAATGGGCTGATGGGTTGGGAATAGGGTTGCCAAGTCCAATTCAAGAAATATCTGGGGACTTTGGGGGTGGAGCCAGGAGACTTTGGGGCGGAGCCAGCAACAAGGGTGTCACAAGCATAATTGAACTCCAAGGGAGTTCTGGCCATCACATTTAAAGGGACAGCACACTTTTTAAAATATCTTCCTTCCATAGGAAATAATGAAGGATAGGGGCACCTTCTTTTGGGACTCATAGAATTGGACCCCCTGGTCCAATCGTTTTCAAACTTGGGGGGGGGGGGGTACTTTGGGGAGAGGCACTAGATACTATACTGAAAATATGGTGCCTCTACCTTAAAAAACAGCTCCCCCAGAGCCCTCGAAACCTCCAGATCAATTCCCCATTATACCCTATGACAATCGATCTCCACTTAGGGAATAATGAAGTGCTCAGCAGACGTTTCCCTCCCCCCCCCACTCTATTTCTGGTGACTCTGAAGTGAGGGATTGGCCTCTCTACTCACGAGTTGCAGCCAACTTTTTCCAAGTAACACAGACACCCCATCCCAAGAGGAAGCCTTTCCAATCGGAGACTGGAGCCTCCGAAGGGGGAAAGTCACATGGTGGCTTTAGGGGCAGGGCTTCCCCCTGCCGGCCAGCTGACTGGAGGCGGGAAGGAGCCTGGGAAAGTGGAAGAGCCCCCACTGGGACCTGGGGATTGGCAAGCTTAGCTGGGAACCTCCAGGGCGGGAGAACCCTCACCTGGCCCGGGAACATGGCAGCTCTAATATGAATCTAGTTTGTGAGTAACTAGACTTCATCGGCTGCATTCCATGACTTGGAAGGAGGGGGAATCCAGATATTCTGTGTGTGTTTTTTAGACTGTTTGCTGTTTCCTTTTTTAGTTGCTTTGAAGGCAAAACAAACTCTAGGTATTTGTTTAAGCGGCAGCAGCCATAATGGAAAAATCAATACACCATGATTAACTTTGAATGGAGCATCCACGAAACCAGGGGGAAAGATTTGTGCTTCATAGTGGTTAATTATTACCGATTGAAATGGAATGTTTCCAAATTGTTACTTGACTCATATTTAAGTTGTCAACGGGGATACGAGCCTCAGGGTGACACCTGCTCTTCAGTGTGTGACAGCTTGGGAAAGCGGTGATCCTTTTAGGCTTTCCCCAGACGCTCATCACGAGAGCGCGAAAGAAGAACTAGAAAGAGAGAGTCCGTTTAACTTTGCTAAAAACAAGCAAACTGCAATCTTTCTTTTTCAAGCCTGCCTGACATCCTTTAAAATGCCTGCCTGCCGTCCTTTAAAAAGAAAATAACACACATCTCAATATACGCTGGAGTTCGTTTCAACAGACTGAAGAGACTGCAGTTCTCTCATAAGGAAAGGATTGTTCTTGTGGCAATATTCAGCGCGTACAGTGGGGTTGGGCAAAAAGCAGCTCAATCGCTGACTGAGCATGCAGGCTGGGGGCGGGGGCCTGCAAGCAGGGGGGGAACCGGTGAAAAAAGCCAGCTCAGGGCCCCTAAAGGCATGGAGGCCCATAGACCAGTGCCAACTTGGCCTATTTTTAATACCCTGCTCATGGGTAAAAACCATAGAGGGTCAGCTCCAAGGATTGGCACTTCCAGGGTCAGCTCCAAGTAATGTTGCCATCCCTGGGTTGAGGAATCCCCGGAGATTTTGGGGGTAGACCGTGGAGATGGTGGGATTTGGGCAGGGGAGGAGCCTCAGTGTGGTATAATGCCACAGACTCCACCTTCCAAAGCCGCCATTTTCCCCAGGGAACAGATCTCTGTCATCTGAAAATTAGTGGTTACCTAGAGATCTCCAGTCTCCACCTACCCTAGACGCAATCCCGCCACATTTTCATGCTCTGAGATGAGCAGCGAGTGGTTAAGTGGTCAAATGCATCATCGCTCAAACTGGAAGTTAAGGTGAGCAGCTCCCCACTGGTGCAAACCAGCACTGTGGGGTTAGGCAGTTCAGTGATGTGAACAATGAGCTTTATTAGATAACTCATTGCATCGTCCAGCAAACTAGAAGTCATGCTGAGGAGCACTCTGGTGCTGCACGCGGGCATTGTAGGGCCAGGCCGTTCAGGGATACAACCAATGGTCTTTATTAGATAACCCGTTGCATCATCCGGCAAACTGGAGGGCTAGCTGAGCAGACATCGCTGTGCTCCAAGACAGCATAGGAGGGCCGTTTGGCTGGATGAAGCAAACAAGGTGTGTAATTAGTTCACCAACCCCATCGTCTCCTGAACTGGAAGTTCAGGTGAGGAGAAGAAGAGCCAGTTTGGGGAAGCGATTAAGTGTGTGGACTCTGGGAGAACCGGGTTTGA
Organism: Heteronotia binoei; assembly: GCF_032191835.1. Classification (NCBI taxonomy): domain Eukaryota; kingdom Metazoa; phylum Chordata; class Lepidosauria; order Squamata; family Gekkonidae; genus Heteronotia; species Heteronotia binoei. The sequence continues at coordinate 12,241,326 of NC_083228.1, forward strand.
TGCCCCGCTCCTTGTCAGACAAGGGGATCTCAAATCAACCAGTCCTTGGAACTGATACAGAGTTAGGCTTTATTTGATAATCCATACACAGAGCGACGAAACATTGGGACTGATACCCTGTAGCAGTTGGGGTCAAGCTTTAAGGGGTATACGTCAAAGGTTTACTACACAAAGCCACAATGCAAAACATTGCTGAACTGAGGTGCTAAGATTCACACGGGTTTTCCCTCTTATCTGTTGTTGCTGGTTACTTCTCAGAGACGGCCAAATGGTCGCCCCTGAGGCGCTTTCTCTTCAAAGGGCAATTGCTGTTGTTAGTAGGGGGAGGGAGGAATGTTCACATCAAGCACTAGCAACAATCTGCATTCTCTACTTTGATATGCAAGGCCTTTTCTCATGGTTAGTAACATTGGTTCAAAATGGCTACCGTTCAGCTAAACATACATTTCAGTACAGGTTACATTGTCTGACACTCCTCCATTTGCACCTGCTGGAATGGCCTTGGCTCAGCCATAGCTCTCGCAGAGGTCGTCCTTGAAAGGGCAGCTGCTGGGAGGGCCCTCTCAGCCCTACCCACCTCACAGGGTGTCTGTTGCGGGGGGAGAAGACAGGAGATTGTAACTCGTTCGGAGTCTCTGATTCAGAGAGAAGGGCGGGGTATAAATCTGTGGTCTTCTTCTTCTTACATGCCAGCACTGTAGGGCCAGGTAATTCATCTGATGCAAACCATGGGCTTTATTAGATAACTGATTCTAATTCTACTACCCATCAGCTTCATGGAATGCCTTGAACTTTTAGTATTTGGGGATAGGGAAAAATAGTTGGTTTGTGATTGGTTTGCGCATCCAGGTGTGTTGGGGAAGAGATTATCTTGGGGCTATGCAATGCAGATTGAGCCCTTAGTTTAGGATTGCCAAATCTGGGTTGAGAAATACCCGGAGATTCCAGGGGTAAAGTCTGGGGAGGCATGTCTGGAGGAGGGGAGGGATCTCAACAGGGTACAGCGTATTAGAGTCCAACTTCCAAAGCAGCCATTTTCTCTGGGAGAACCAATCACTATTGACTGGAGATCGGTTGTAATAGCAGGAAATCTCCAGTCCAGGCCACACCTGGAGGTGACACCTCTTACCTTAATTGCTTAAGAAGCATGTTGGGAGAGTGACAGAGGGATTAGATATTGCATCTCTTGGCACAGTTTTGATGTAGAAGCTAGGATGTGCAAAGCTAGTGGTAAAGCAGGCCAAGCACAAAGATAAGAGTGTCAAGCATGTGGGTTCAATGACGAGTCAAGTTTGATACAAAACTACATTTATTGATATACCGATACTTTCTCCTGGACCAGGTTTTGAGAGTGATACTAAAGATACATTGATACAATATTTTAAGACCTACTTCAAAGGATTCCAAAGGGTGGGGGAGAAGGATGCGCTCTAACACATAAACTATCATAAATGTCTGCATTCTCACAGTGTTATCAGTACTCCGTCCTTGCTTTCCCCAGATGTTCTACACTCCCATACAGGAATGTATGGGAAGGTGCTGATTACTCTTTCTCAAGTTAGTTTCATTTATCTCTATTCTACTTCACAAGAAATAAAGCAAGAAGGGGGAGGGGGGGAAGAATAACAGAGCTAATAGGCTTTGGTCCTCCATGATACTTCACAGGCCAGTTTTATGGAGGACCCTAAAACAATTAATTACCAGTGGAATTCTACCATGCTTGACAAAGAGTGTAGTTGTCGAAACTAATGACAGTAGCCTTTAAAATATTTTTATTGAATATTAATATAGAACTACACATCCAGAACAACAATACGACAATCTAGAACAAAAAAAAATAATGCACATCCATTATTTTTTTAAAAATACCAATATTCTAGATTAACAACAACTTCGAGTTGGTTGACAACATAAAAAGTCATAGTGACAATGGAGAAATGTTTTCTCCCCCATCCCTTTTTTTTTTAAAAAAAGAATTTATAAAAAAACATATATGAAGCAAAAAATAAACTCAGTATATAACATTAATTGAGTATCGAAGAAAATTCTGGTCTAGATGCAAGATCATCTAATACCGGAAACCAAACTGCCACAAAAGATTAATTGTAAGGATAGGAACATAAGAGAAGCCATGTTGGATCAGGCCAATGGCCCACCCAGTCCAACACTCTGTCACATAAGAACATAAGAGAAGCCATGTTGGATCAGGCCAATGGCCCACCCAGTCCAACACTCTGTATCGCACAGTGACCAAAAAACCTCAAGTGCTATCAGGAGGTTCACCAATGGGGCCAGGACACTAGAAGCCCTCTCACTATGCACCCCCCCAAGCACCAAGAATACAGAGCATCACTGCCACAGACAGAGAGTTCCAACAATAAGCTGTGGCTAATAGCCACTGATGGATCTCTGCTCCATATGTTTATCCAATCTCCTCTTGAAGCTGTCTATGCTTGTATCAGATTCATGTTGATTTAAAGAGTCTATAATTTTATCTAATATGCATGTCTTGTACCTTCTACAGCCAATCTGTAGAAGTTAATATTTTTGTAGACTTCCAATATTTCACTGTTACCAATCTAGCTGCTGATGTTATTTTTTTTTTTCCTATTGGTTCTAAAACATGCGGATTTAGTGTATGTCCAAACCATAGATTCATAACCAACAATTCCAGACAGCAGCCTTTTTGGCCACTTGTTCATTACAAACTGCACAAAAAAGGTTTTGAAATTTTGATGGTAAAGATCAGCCCTTAATAAACTTCCTTCAACCCATCTGCACTCCGGGCGTTTTGTGGCTTCATTTCTCGGTGTGGGCGTGATCAGATTTAACAAGACGCTGCTGATTTGCGGGAAGTATAACCTGGCTCTCCGGGGGCTTATGGCAGCGTGAATCGGAAGCCATTGGGTGAGCACTTTAAAGGGCATGCTCTTTTAAGATTCAGAAAAGCCTGGAGTACGCGGTGAAGCTTCCCGAGATACGAGCCTCCAAAATGACATGCAAATTACAGGCCTGCCCAGGAGAGTGGTGTTGTGGAAATGGTAATAGGAAGATCCATATTTATTATATCTCAACGACTTCTTTCATTTTACAACTAAAGAGATATATTTCATAAGTGCCTGGCCTGCCAATCTCAATGGAGACGTGAACGACGGTTGTATTCTTTCTTGGTCAGAGAACTGCTCGCAAATAACAACTCCCGGGCAAGCAGAGTCGACGCATAACTCTAGGTAACAGTGCAGTTGTTCTGAAATCAGGTTAGAAGAAGAAGATATTGGATTTATATCCCACCCTCCACTCCAAAGAGTCTCAGAGCGGCTCACAATCTCCTTTACCTTCCTCCCCTACAACAGACACCCTGTGAGGTAGATGAAGATATTAGATTTATATCCCGCACTCCACTCCGAAGAGTCTCAGAGCGGCTCACAATCTCCTTTACCTTCCTCCCCTACAACAGACACCCTGTGAGGTAGATGAAGATATTGGATTTATATCCCGCCCTCTACTTCAAAGAGTCTCAGAGCGGCTCACAATCTCCTTTACTTTCCTCCCCCACAACAGACACCCTGTGAGGAGGGTGGGGCTGGAGAGGGCTCTCACAGCAGCTGCCCTTTCAAGGACAGAGTCTCAGAGCAGCTCACAATCTCCTTTACCTTCCTCCCCCACAACAGACACCCTGTGAGGTGGGTGGGGCTGAGAGGGCTCTCACAGCAACTACCCTTTCAAGGACAACCTCTGCCAGAGCTATGGCTGACCCAAGGCCATTCCAGCAGCTGCAAGTGGAAGAGTGGGGAATCAAACCCGGTGCTCCCAGATAAGAGTCCGTACACTTAACCACCACACCAAACTGGCTCTCCTTAGGGTTTCCTTTCCTTCCACTAGGGGCAGAGGATCCTCTTCTTTGGGTACGCCCACCAGAGTATTTGAGTTGGCTTGCAGGGGGACTTACTAGCAGCAAATTGAGGCCTAGGCCTCCATCGCTGGTGACTCAGTGTTCTCAGTTCTGGAGCACATTAGCACAGCTCATTTGCATATGCCCACACACCCCTGACATCACCGGATGGTGTAGTAAATTATATCGGCTCAACATCTACCTTAAAATGTTTTTTGAATTAGAATTAGGGTTGCCAATCCCCAGGTGGGGCAGACCCTCCCCCCGCTTCAGGGTCATCAGAAAGCGGAGGGGGGGGGAGGGAAATGTCTGCTGGGCACTCATTATTCCCTATTGAGACTGATTCCCATAGGAAATAATTGAGAATTGATTTGAGAATATCTGGGGCTCTGGGGGGGGGGCTGTTTTTAGAGGTCAAAGCACCAATTTTTCAGCACAGCATTCAACACCTCTCCTCAAAAGACCCTCCAAGTTTCAAAAAGTTTGGACCGGGGGGTCCAATTCTATGAGCCCCAAAAGAAGGTGCCCCTACCCTTCATTATTTCCAACAAAGGGAAAGCATTTAAAGGGGGTGTGGTCTCTTTCAATGTGATTGCCAGAACTCCCTTTGGAGTTCAATTATGATTGTCACAACCTTTCTTCTGGCTCCACCCCCAATATCTCCTGGCTCCACCCCCAAAGTCTCCTGGCTCCATCCCCAAAGTCCCCAGATATTTCTTGAATTGGACTTGGCAACCCCAATTAGAATTGCCCTAATAAAACCTTACTCCCATCATACCTTGTAGATTACTTTCTCCTCTGTGGCCACAGTGGCATGAGAAAGATTTCAATCTGTCTGCTTTATATGCTTTGGTTATTTCCCCATTTTTTGTGGGGGGGGGGGAATATTAGAAAGTTGGTCAAATCTTAGAGTTCAGCAAAATTCTCACAGGGGGTGTGAACAATGGAGTCCAGAAGCAAATTTTTTTTGGGGGGGGGGGGGAGGAAGAAAGCACAATAAAATGTAGAGGTTCCGGAACTCTGGTCCTGTGACCTCCTGCCCAAAATGAGACCTGATGTTATGGCACCATACCCCATAACTGCCCCCAGTCTCCAGCTCAAATGCTACTGGCTAGCCCGCCTAGCTATGCTAGCTTTCCATGTGAGCTTTCCTATCAAGTGTGATTTTCCCCTCCTCCAAATGAAAAGCAAACCCAAATCCTTTTATGCTTCCCTTCTTGCCACTTCTCTGGAACAGCGAAAATAAACTCGGTGTCTCCCCAGATATAAGACTTGATCTTTTCTAACAAATACTGTTTGGCAGACTGGGCAAAACAAACCTCCATCCCAGCTCTTCCTTCTCACTGATTGCGCTATGAAGTTTCCACTCCTTGCCTTCTCCAAGCGATCTTTCAGCCTATAAATAATTCGGCGCTATCGTCTATTAATGTGTATTATCTGTCAGCGTCGCAGTCCCTCTGCTGCGTTCCCGGGCTTGTGGGAAAAGTCCAAAAGTGGTGAGCGCTCGACTTGCCGCCTCCCTCGGAAGCAGAAGCTCATTTGGCCGCACGCTGTGGGAATTCTGTTCCTGACTCCAGGCTCTGGAGAAGTGCTCCATTTCTCTCTCGAATCACATGGCCTCTTCTGTGAGGTTAATCCCAATGTCTCGAGGAGCTGATTCTCCACAGGCCACCTTCCGGCTCAAATGCAAATGCGTGGACACAATTGAATAACACGACGGCATCTGTTAAAAGGGAATGGCAGCCATCGGAAACGTAAGGAAAACGACAGTGCTTCAAAGACTGCCACATGCAATGTTTTTCACAGGAACCAGAGCTGTGGCTCTGGCCTTCTCCTACAAAGTCTTGGCGGCTTCGTTGTATCTGCCGACTTCTGAAAAATCAAAGGGAGAGGCTTGGGCTCCCACTGGCAAGGAAATCGAGGCATATATTTAGACATGCCTGTGGCCAACTGCTTTAATCTAGTTAGTAGTGGGGAGCTGGATATGAATTTTGCCATATAGCTCCTCGTAAATAACTAGATGTATAACAACCAGGCCCTGAATTCAGCAGGAACTCACAGGAGCAGAGCTCCTGAACCTTTCTGAGGGTTCCCCCTCCTCCCCCCCCATGACCTAACTTGTCCATTGAATAGTAGGTGCAGCTGCATAACAGTTCTCGAATGAGCTCCACCACCTATTTTTCTACAAAATGACCCCCGATAACAACACTGGAAGCATCTAACATCAAGGAGTCCGCAACAGTGGGATGCATTTGTTAAATTGTTCAGCTCGGAGGGAGGAGAGCTGCGTTCAAATCCTGATTTTTGGCAGGAAGCTCTTTCAGTTGCCTTTGGCCAGGTGTTTCTTCTCAGCCCATTTTTCCTTGCAAGGTTGTTGTGAACATAACAGGAGAAAGGCCAGCGTGTGATGCTCTGGAGGAAAAATGGGACACAAAGGAGCCGCCATCTACTATACGATTATGGAACCATCTAAACTGGCAGAACCAGCGCCAAACAAGTTTACTGCTGCCAGATTTATTCTATGTAATGAATTATGTATTTTAAATATTTTAACTTAATTAACTGGTTTTTATGTTTAATTTCTTTAATTGTTAAATTTTAAAGTTTTATCCTTTGTTAAATATGTGAAATGTTGTTAGCCGCCCTGAGCCGCCTAGGCGGGGAGGGCGGGATATAAATGTAAATATAAATAAATAAATAAATAAATACAAACTTGACTGTTTCTAGAAATGGAGTGTACCTGAAAACTGGATTGCTAACTTTTATATATTTATGTACTTCACTTATACCCTGCCCAACGGAGGCAATGAAGCAGTTATTTCCAGATTTGTGTGTCCTGAGAGACTCTGGTTGGCATGTCTTCAAAAATCAATCCACCATATTTCATAGAATCATAGAGTTGGACAGGACCTGCAGGGTCATCTAGTCCAACCCCCTGCACAATGCAGGAAACTCACAAACACCTCCTCCCTCAATTCACAGAATCTTCATCGCTGTCAGATGGCCATCTAAGCTCTGTTGAAAAACCTCCAAGGAAGGAGAGCCCACCACCCCCGAGGAAGCCTGTTCCACTGAGGAATCACTCTAATGGTCAGGAAGTTCTTCCTAATGTTGAGCTGGAAACTCTTTTGATTTAATTTCAACCCATTATTTCTGGTCCTACCTTCCGGGGCCACAGAAAACAATTCCACCCCATCCTCTATATGACAGTCCTTCAAGTATTTGAAGATGGTGAACATATCACCTCTCAGCCGCCTCCTCTCCAGGCTAAACATGCCCAGCTCCTTCAACCTTTCCTCATAGGACTTGGTCTCCAGACCCCTCACCATCTTCGTCTTCCTCCTCTTTGATACACCCACCATCACTTATTTACTTCATTTGTACTTCACCTTTCCCCCCGATGGAAACTCAAATCCCAGAATTATACCTGATCTCTAAACTGCAGAGATCTGTTCTCCTGCAGATAGGGTTGCCAGCCCCCAGGTCCTGGGTGGGAATTCCCCAGTTTTGGGGGCTTCACCCTGCCGCAGATGAGCGGGATAGGGCGGGGTATCAATCTAAAAATTAACTTAAATTAAAATTAAATTAAAGCAGCTTACATTATTCTCCTCTCCCCCATTTCATCCTCACAACAACACTGTGAGGTAGATTTGGTGGAGAGTGCGTGACTGTCCTAAGGTCACTCAGGAAACTTTCATGTAAGGTTGCCAGCTCCTACCTTTCTGCCGGTGGGGGATCGATGGGCCTTTCCTGGAGTTTTTAATCTGATTTTACCATAGAGTTTTGCCCCAAAACTAAAGGGTTGCCATATAACATTGGAGGGGTGATGATGTCACTTCCTGGCAATGCCACAGTGCTGCATTTCTGTGAATTTGTGGGTGGGGTTTCCCTCAATGCCCAATAGCAAGGAGGAACCTGCAAAAGTAGGGGACCCCCTTCCAGACTAGGGGGCTGGCAACATTCATAAAACACCAGATATCTCCCTTGTATCATGAAAAAACAATGTACTTAATATCGCCAACACATAAATAATACACAAAACGCTAGTATTACTTATGAGAAAAAATCAAAATGCTGTAACATACACACTGTTGCCAATAGGCTGCGGGCGTCTATTTTTGATCTGGTAGGCTTCCCCTATTGGCACTGTCACCCGTGCTATAAAATGGATTCTCATCTGCCGTCTCTATGAGATATCACGATGTGAGATGCCAGGCTGGGCAATACGTGACGATACGATAAACTTCTCTGAGTGCTGTTCTTAAAATGTTTTTTATTGCATTTTATTGTTTTATCCTATGTTGTACTACGCCTTGAGCCCTACGGGGAATGGGAGGAATAGAAATATGCTAAAATAAGATAGATAAAATAGATAAATGCAATATCAAGAATAACATAAACCAAACCGCCAAGTTCCAATACAGTTCCAGGCTTCCAAGGAATATGTCAAGACTTGTACGACACTCAAAGGTGATATAAATAAATTCTCCGGCTGTGCATAAAGGATTCTGGATATTGTATTTATTGGCAACAGTGTGCGTGTTACATCATTCTGATTTTTTTCTCATAAGCAGGATTTTTTTTTTTTGAGCAGGAATGCACAGGAACGCAGTTCCAGCCGGCTTGGTGTCAGGAGGTGTGGTCTAATATGCAAATGGATGACGGTAGGGCATTTTCTACCAAAAAAGCCCTGTGTGAAACAGTGGTGATATCAGGGGGTGTAGCCTAATAGGCAAATGAGTTCCTGCTGGGCTTTTTCCTACCAAAAAAGCCCTGGCTATGGCTGACCCAAGACCATTCTAGCAGCTGCAAGTGGAGGAGTGGGGAATCAAACCCGGTTCTCCCAGATAAGAGTCCACACACTTAACCACTACACCAAACTGGCTCTCGAGGACAACTCCTGCAACAGCTATGGCTGACCCAAGACCATTCTAGCAGCTGCAAGTGGAGGAGTGGGGAATCAAACCCGGTTCTCCCAGATAAGAGTCCACACACTTAACCACTACACCAAACTGGCTCAATACTAACTCCTACTCATATGTGTATCCCAACAGCGGTGGGCCTTGGCTGAGTTGTGGGGGAGGGGCTCAGTTTACTGGGAGTCAAATTGTTTGGGAAACATAATGCAAGGTCGGACCTCCCACCCCACACTTACCTCCAAGAAAACAGAGGCCATTGGCCACATCAAGGGAAACATCCAGGAAAGGCTACAAAGAGGAAGACCCTAAGACAACCAGGGACAGGTTACTGGCAGGAGCTGGAGAGGGAAGGGGGATGTTGCAAACCTCCTTCCTTGCTCTTTTCAGAGGCTTTCCCTCAACAAGCCGTACTAAGGAAAACTTGGGCTCCAGACTAATGCTGGAGTCTGACAAACATACCATTTTTTAAAAGAAGACTGCAGGTTTATACCCCACCCTCCTCTCTGAATCAGACTCAAAGCGGCTTACAATCTCCTATATTTTCTCAACCCACAACAGACACCCTGTGAGGTGGGTGGGGCTGAGAGGGCTCTCCTAGCAGCTGCCCTTTCAAGGACAACCTCTGCCAGAGCTCTGGCTGACCCAAGGCCATGCTAGCAGGTGAAAGTGGAGGAGTGGGGAATCAAACCCGGTTCTCCCAGATAAGAGTCTGCACACTTAACCACTGCACCCAACTGGCTCTGATTCAGTATAAGGCAATTTCACGTGTTTACTAAAATTCCCAACTTTTAAGGTCTGCCTTTGCAATGCATGCCTGAGTTGATATCATCTAAAATAGCCAGAAGAACGGTTTGTTTATTTTTTGGTAGAAAAAAGTTATGCAAGGTTTTTGGAACTGGTAGAAAAAGCCCAGCAGGAACTCATTTGCCTATTAGGCCACACCCCCTGGCATCACCAACGGTTCACACAGGGATTGTTTTGTAGAAAAAGCCCAGCAGGAACACATTCGCATATTACGCCACACCTCCTGACATTATCATTGTTTCGCACAGGACTTTTTTGTAGAAAAAGCCCAGCAGGAACACACATTTGTATATTAGGCCACACCCCCTGACACTAAGCTAGCTGGAACTGCGTTCCTGTGCGTTCCTGCTAAAGAAAAAAAGCCCTCATTCCAAGCATTTCCCATGTTCCCATCACTGAGCTTTGGCATCACACCTCTCAACAATATAGCGAATTAGAACGAATCTATACAATAATGTGTGTGTGTGTGTTTCTTTATTTTTCAGGGTGAAAAAAGCAAGGTCAGTCTTTTTTATTTCCAATGTCTCTCTCTCTCTCTCTCTCTCTCTTTTTGCCATTCTGCTTTCATCGACTGCCCGGCATTAGAAAAGCAGCTTTGTTTGTGTCATTTTACACAGCCGAAGACATTATCGTCCTACTATCTCGGTAATTCAGCCCAACCGAATAATCACTTGGAAGTTTCATCAGTCACGTTCCGAGGATTCTGAATAAATGCTGAGGGCGAAGGCACATTTGTGTTGTTGGGGCGAACGGAGCTATGAATGATGCCTGTCGTCTCCGACTCGGCTTCCATTAGCATAGTAACCGTTGCAGAAATATTTTCATTTGTTCAGATGAGTTTCTCAAAAAGGTGTTTGGGGGCAGGGGGTGTGGAGAGAAAAGCTTTGAGGCTTTGCTGCACAAACAAGGAAACTGGACCCTTACAACCTCTTCTGGCCCTCTGACAGAAACGGGATTGCCAGCTGCTGGATGGATGTGCAGTTCAGTTTATTATTATAGTCACTGACCAAAACATTTTAGCCATCTAGAACAGTGGCCCCCAACCTTTTTGGCCCCAGGACTGGCCTGCCAACCGTGGCCCCAGGGCTTGCAGGGTGGGGGCACCCAATTCGGCCTCCTCCCCGCGGCGCCTCCTCCTCCCCATTTTCCTCTTCCCACACAGCCTCGCCACCCCCTCCCCTGCACAGCCTTGCTGCCCCCATTTTCACAATTTTAAAGCAAGGGAATAGGCCATGAAGCGCCTCCCAGGATGAACCCCCCCCCGGCCAATCAGGTGATTGGAGGGGGAAACACGGCAGCAGCAGTGAGTGACCTGCTGAAAAAGTGACACTCCCAGCGCCGCTCTTTCGCCACTACTGCCGCGTTTTCCCCTCCGATCACCTGATTGGCCGAGGGGGGGGGGTCTGCCTGGGAGGCGCTTAACGGCCTCTTCCCCGACCTTAAAATGGTGAGAATCAGGGGCAGAGGAGGCACTGGGGGGGGGCAGCAAGACTGCACGGGGAGGGGAGCAGTGAGGCTGTGTGGCCCTTTGGAAACAGGCCGCGACCCAGTACCAGTCCCCAGCCTGGGTTTTAGGAACCCCTGATCTGGAACAACCTTAAAAGCACCTTATCAAAAGTCCCACAAAGAATCTGCATATTAAAATTTGATGACTTGAGAATTATACCAGTAAAAAAAGAATTTAAAGGATTATTGTTTAACCCTTTAAACCATTTTTAAAAGTCACTTTAAAATTTGCTAAAAGATTTACAGTTTGGCTTGTCTCGCTTTTTGCATTCTTTATAAACCTGGGAACAGAACCTAGCCACCTGTCTTGTTGTTTGGTGGTTCCTGCCCGACAGAAGATAATCTAATTTGAGTTTATTTGATCTGCCAGGGAACCTTTCCAACAGCAAGCTGATAATTTCTCTTTGGCACACCGTATGAAAAGAACAATTACAAAATATATATGCTCCAGAGAATCTATTTCAGGCTGGGGACAGGAACAGAGACTGGGTGGGTGTAACACTGGGGACCAGTGTTGCCTCTAAGCTGAGTTAGTGTGAGCTAGTTTTTTAGCCTTTGGCTTACACATTTTTGTCTTAGCTCAGTAAAATGACTCAGGAGCAGTGTACCCTCTAAGTTAGTGTGACCTAGCTCACAGATTTTTATCCTCCAGCTCACACATTTTCGCCTTAGCTCAGAAAAAAATGGCCCCAGAGCACAATAATTTATGCAGTAGCTCACAACTTTAATGCCAGCAGCTCACAACTTTAATGCCAGCAGCTCACAAAGTAGAATTTTTGCTCGCAAGACTCCACAGCTTGACCTTGATGGACCAGGGATCTGATTCAGTATAAGGCAACTTCATGTGTACATAATGTTTCAACAGACACTTCCAACCCAAGTAGACACCACTGAGTTTGAGCACATCAATAGTCTAGCATGGCTTGAGGCGTAACTGTCCATAGTCAGTCTTCATTCTGTTGGGTCTAGTTTAGGATGGCTGGACTGGTTAGGCAGCTATCCTCACCTTCACTTAGCAGAGTGCTCTTTCTGAGCTTCAGCACAGCAGCATGGACTGGTCCATTGGTTGCCCCACTATCTCACAAACTGCACAGAGGGCCTTTGCGTTAAATTAAGAAACCAATAGTGGTGGATTTATTTAAAAGAAAGGTAACACACAAATATTGTGGAGAGAGAAGAGTGACTAAGCTATTCTATCTAACTGGATGGCTTTGGATTGTAGTAGGCCATCTGCATAGTTCAGTTCAGGAGGAGAGACGCCAGGCTGTTCCTCCTGATGCATGCAAGGAAGAAGAAGGAAGAGGAGAAGTAGAAGAAGGAGGTTTCATGAGATTACATGCTACCAATCAGAGAGGGTGAGTGATAGTAGAATAGACAGGAAGGAGACTGATACTGTCCTAGCTATCTGTCTAGCCTTATGGAGTTTGTAGTCTTTGAAAACTGAGTAAGAGCCAGTCTGTTCTAACATATTCCACCTAGAAATTAAATACATTTGCTTCTACCCTCGCTCTGTTTGGATAGTGACCATTCTTGGGGATTGTGAGTATTTAGAGAGCCAGTTTGGTGTAGTGGTTAAGTATGCGAACTCTTATCGGGAAGAACCGGGTTTGATTCCCCATTCCTCCACTTGCAGTTGTTGGAATGGCCTTGGGTCAGCCATAGCTCTGGCAAAGGTTGTGCTTGAAAGGGCAGCTGCTGTGAAAGCCCTCTCAGCCCCACCCACCTCACAGGGTGTCTGTTGTGGGGGAGGAAGATAAAGGAGATTGTGAGCTGCTCTGAGACTCTGAGATTCGGCGGGGAGGGCGGGATATAAATCCAATGTTGTCTTCTTTTTAGCGACTATAAGGCAAATGACAATTTCTTTGACAATCATATTTGTCGTCCAATGGTATTTTTGGCAACTTCTTCTGAGGCTGATGTAGCAATTCTCCATATTTTATCATTCCTGACAGCTGACATGCGGAAGTCAACAGATGGTCCTACGTGACTTATAACAGTCATGTTTGACGGTCCCCGACAGCTATCGCTCGTCTGCACTCTGACAGCTGTCTTACAGTAGCGTTTAGCAACCATTGTTCTTCTAACACCCTTCATTTAACTGGTCCAAAAATTTCCCTTGAAGCAATGTGAAACAAGTATCTTTTAAATGCAGAAGTCACATTTCAAAAATCAAATCCAGTGACTGAACTTTGAAAACTGAACTGTTTTTGTTTTTGTTTTTTTAATTCTCTCAAAAATCCATTTCTGTCAGGAAGAAAGTCTTTACATTTAGGTCAAAAGCTTCAAAGAAAAGATGGACGCTACAGACATGAAGGGAAATAAAAAATGAAATAGCACTTGTCATAATTAGGGTTGCCAGGTCTGGGGTGAAAAATACCTGGAGACTTTGGGGTTGGATCTGGGAGAGGGCGGGGTTTGGGGAGGGGAGGGGCCTCAGAATGGTACAATGCCCTAGAGCAGTGGTCCCCAACCTTTTTGGCACTAGGGACCAGTTTTGTGGAAGACAATTTTTCCATGGACCGGGGACTCTTATCTGAGAGAACTGAGTTTGATTCCCCACTCCTGCACTTGCAGCTGCTGGAATGGCCTTGGGTCAGCCATAGCTCTTGCAGAGCTGTCCTTGAAAGGGCAGCTTCCGAGAGAGCTCTCTCAGCCCCACCCACTTCAAAGGGTGTCTGTTGTGGGGGAGGAAGATAAAGGAGATTGTGAGCTACTCTGAGATTCGGAGTGGAGGGCAGGGTATAAATCCAACGCCGTCTTCTTCTTCTTATTATTATTATTATATTGTAATGAAATAATTATACAACTCATGGCCCGGTTGCTAACAGGCCAAGGTCTGGTACCAGTCCACAACCTGCGGGTTGGGGACCCCTGCCCTAGAGTCCACCCATCCAAGCAGCCATTTTCTCCAGGGGAGCTGATCTCTGCCAGCTGGAGAGCAGTTGGAAAAGCGGGAGATCTCCAGGCCTCACCTGGAGGCTGGCAACCCTGGTCACACTTCCAGAGGCCTCAGACCATGAGTCAGTTGTGGCTCCGTGGCACACTTTACCTTAATCAACAGCTGTTCCTCCAAAGCACCCTAGCCCTCTGCAGCCCTAACCCTAACCCTTCAGCAGATTGACTGAACACGCAGGGAGGGACTACGGGCACTAGCCCGTTGACCCTGACTCCATCCAGTGCTAGATTAAACCCTGTGGAGGCCCCTAGACAGTCAGAATCTTGGAGTCCCCCCTTGCAAATTACCTGAGCTGCCCGCCCCATTGCCCGTTGCCCCCACTGCAGCCTGCAAGCACCTTCTCAAAAGCCCCTTTGACAAAGCTGCAGGGGAGAGGCAGACAGAGGCAAACTTGGCGATTATTTATTTATTATTTATTTCATTCGATTTATATCCTGCCCTACCCCACCAAAGCGGGCTAGTAGCAGCCTCGTCAGGCAAATCGGGCAAAGAGCAGCTCAGTTACTGGCTCCGCTTGCAGGATCTGAAGGCTGCAAGCAGGGGGGGAAACTAGGGGGGAAAGCTAGCCCGGGGCCCCTAAAGGCATGGGGGCCCATAGGCCAGCGCCTACATGGTCTAATTGTTAATCCAGCCCTGGCCCCATCTCCATGCGATCGTCAGATTGCCTGTATGGTGCAAACACTGGAAACAACTGGTGCTTGCACAGGGAACTGCCTAACTAGGAACCCAGAAATATAATCTATCCCCCCAGCTTGGAGAGATTGTAGAGGAGCAGGCTGTAGGGCAAGGTTCCCCTTGCATTTAGTGTGTGTAGCTTGCAGGGGGTCCATTCGAGACACTTTTAAACCTGCACCTGGCATTTCCCCAAAAAGCACTCCTGTTGAGTTTGCAATACCACAGTCGCAGTGGTTTTTCTAGGCTTGCAACAATGCTCCCCCCGCCCCTTCAGTTTCTCCGGGGCATTGATTCTGTTTTGCGAGGCCTCTATTGTTTTTGCATTCCCCCCCCCCCTCTACTGGAAGCAATGGAAGATGTGGACATCTTTGTTGGGGGCTCAAATCCTGTTCAATTCAATCTTCACCAAACTTGGAGAGCAGGTTCTTGTCAGCTGGACATGTCCTGTGAGTTTGTTGTCTCTATCATGATGGGAGGGGGCACATTCTACCACATCGTAAACCTCACAAACCAAACTGGTTTATTTAATATCTGAAAGTTCATTATGGTTCGTGGTTTGTGAACCGGGCACACCATGAAGTGAACCAAACCACAGTTTCCCAGTTTATGCCCATCTCTATTCACGAATATCAAAAGAAATGTATTTACAAACACACACTTGTTGATACTCCAAATAGGTAGGGTTGCCCACCTCCAGATGGGGTCAGGAGATCTCCCACAATTATAACTGCTCTCCAAATTGATCTCCAGAGATCAGTTCCCCTGGAGAAAATGTCTGTTTTGGAGGGCAGACTTGTATGGCATCACACCCAGCTGTCGTCCCTCCCCAAACCCACCCTTCTCCGGTTCTACTCACAAACATCCCGGAATTCCTCAAAGCCTGATTTGACAATCCTACTAATAGTGTAAACATCTTCACAGTAAGTAAGCACCACCTGTCTTGCTCCAGCGTTTTTAACTGTCCCACCAATCAAAGACGCTCATCTGGTGGGCTCACAAGAGAGGGCCTTTCCAGTGCCAGCCCCACAATTATAAAACAGCTTCCACAGGGAGGCGCACCTGCGCTATATTGGGTTAATCCTAAATAAAACTGTCTTCAACTGATTCTTGAAGATTGACAGTGAGGGGGGCTGGTGCACCTCCCTGTGGAACTACATGAGGTTAGAAGAGCCCCATGGCGCAGAGTATTAAAACTGCAGTCCTAAGCTCTGCTCACGACCTGAGTTCGATCCCAGCAGAAGCTGGGTTCAGGTAGCTGGCTTTCATTCTTCTGAGGTCGGTAAAAACCCAGCTTGCTGGGGGGGAAGTGTAGATGACTGGGGAAGGCAATGGCAAACCACCCCGTAAAAAGTCTGCCGTGAAAAACATTGTGAAAGCAACATCACCCCAGAGTCAGAAACGACTGGTGCTTGCACAGGGGACTACCTTTTTTACACTGGGTTAATTTAGTTTTTTTATGTGTTGTTGTTGCTGTTATTTCATTAGATTTGCCAATCACCTTATACATAAAATACATATAAAATCAGTACTGCGGTTCGAAGTTGAGTTTTTAAATAATGATCTTTTATGTGTCTTTATAAGAACATAAGAGAAGCCATGTTGGATCAGGCCAACGGGCCATCAAGTCCAACACTCTGTGTCACACAGTGGCAAAAAATTTTATATACACACATACACTGTGGCTAATAGCCACTGATGGACCTGTGCTCCATATTTTTATCTAAACTCTTCTTATATTGTATATAACATATTATATATAACAGTTATATTATAACTGTTATATAGTTTGTAGTGGTTTTTTTTAAAATGGTTTTATTTGTATTGTAAGCCACCTTGAGATCTGCAATGGAGAAAGGTAACTTTAATGTTTTAAATATAAAAAAAATGCAAAGCACTGCCTAATAGAGAGAACTGTGCTTTTCCTCTCTCTCTTTTTGGCTTCTTTTTCCCATCACAAAACTTTCCTTTTGTGATCCAACACAAACTTTCAGGTTCTTGAAAATATAGCTGAATATTTAATATCATCAGAGTATATTGTCCTCCGAGAGCATTACGTGCTTTCCTCTGAATCACAGGTTAGGGAGGGAAACACGTTTTGGGTATCTGTCCTGTAGATTTTGAGACTGGGGGGAAGGTCTGACTGATTTGCTTCTTACATCAGCATTGCATTTTTATAAAGAGCATTAAAATTTTCATCAGGCTTTTTCCTTTCAGGTCCCGCGTTGGGACACTCGCTTGAAGAAAAACCCCTTTCTCTCTGCATATCTTTAGAGAGAGAGAGAAAGGCCTTTTTTGATAACAGATGATTAGCACACTGCAGCCTTCAAAGCGGGTGTTATGAGCATTCATTTTGTGATGGAAGAACAAAAATTCTACCTGGGGGTCTGAAACAAGGCTCTAGATCTGTCCTTTACCCTTCGGAATAATGGAAGTGTCGGCACAATTCTCTTCGCATTTAAGCTGCAAAGCTGAAGGAAAAGAAAGGAGAATGAACTGCAAGTCCTTACTGACAGTTCTTTACAGTGCACTCGATTAACATAGTTGAAAAAAAGCGTGCTGTACATCGTGTTCTAGGAATGCAAACTGCATTGGGGTGAACAGGGAGGTCCCGCACCGGCTGCTCTAGGCACTTCCAGGAAAACTCAGTGGTTTTCCCAGACGCTCCAGCAATTTGGGAGGGAAAACTCTATGGTGCAATAGGAACCATAGAGTTTTACTCTCCCAAATTGCTAGAAGATCCAGGGAAACCATAGAGTTTCCCCGGAAGTACCTAGAGCAGCCGGCGCAGGATGTCACCGGTGTGATGACATCACGTCCGGGTGACATCATGATGCCATGCGCACAAAGTGTGCATGAAACAAGTCCCCTGCTGGAGCCCGCAGGGGACTTGGCAACCTAGTGACTATCAAGCCAAATATGTCTGCGTTCTTTCAAAGTACTGACTTGAAAAACCTCCTGTAGGAAGAGAACAACGCTTGAATCCAGCGTCATCTTTAAGGCCAAAAAAGTTTTATTCAAGGTATGAGCTTTCATGCGCACACACACACTTCCTCAGATACAATGAAATGGAATTTACCAGTCCATACATATAGAGGCAGAGGGTGAGTAGTAAATTAGTATTACAGGGCAGGCAGGAGTCCAAGCCCAAGAAGCCAAGGTGAGACTCCAGTTTTAGAGTCAAGAGCTGAGACAGACATGACTCAAGGATTGTCCAAAAGGCATAGTCAGGCACCCCAAAGGTTCCTCATAAGGAGGGATCCCAGAGCCAAGAAACAAGGTCAAGAGCCAGTCTAGAGTCGCACAAGCAAGGCAACGCTCAATGCCAAGGTTAGTCCAATATCAGAAATTGCATTAATAAATATTTGTGTAGTGATAAAATACGGTGATCAATATAATATCTTATTTGTTACATAGAATCAAGAAGAAGAATTGATGATTTACACATTGTGATGTGAATGATAACATCATTGTAAGGTCAGTCAGTCAGTCAGTCAGTTTAATACGGCTCTAGGCCAATCAACAACAACAACACAACACATCGATAACAATACAACAACAACAACACCAAGCTAAAATATCACATAACAATATAATAACTATGTACAACCATCAAAGTAGTAATAAAAATATCTGATATAGGCAATACTTAACTAAGGGCAACTTTCTTTCAAATACAAGCAGTGTTAAATTTCTTCCTGTCAAGGTCGGAAACATATAGGAACTTAGCAAGGTCCAGGGAAAGTTGATCACACCTGTCCCCTAGGAGGAAGTGCAAGACTTGGGCCTGATTTAAAGATTCAGCTAACATTAAGTGGTTCCGCAGAAGTTTGTACCTTACCTCTGTATGGAAAAGACAGTTCAGAATAAGATGGGGAACAGTATCAACCTCCTCCAGGCCGCACGGACAGATCCTGTCTTCTAGCGGAATCTTATGGAAACGGCCCCTCAGAACTGCTGTGTCCAGAATGTAAGGTCAGCCTGGATTAAAAACTGTATTATCAGTTTTTGAATTAATTTCCGTATACTAATTTTATTAATTGATTGCTAATATTACTTTCTTTAGCCTGGCCACTGTTGAAGATTTGTAAAAGGAACTGAAATGGAGAACTTGGGCTAAGACATTATCCACAGGGGACCGGATTTCCATTTTTTGATTGCCTAGTGTCTGTGTTATTTTGGTTTGGATATTGTATTGCGCTGTTACAGACGCTCCATATTGGTTTGGAATACTATGGTCGCCGAATCAACAGTTATGTTTAGTTTATTCACAACCTAAGCCAGCATTTAAAACATGAAAGTCATACAAAATTAAAAATGAATGACCATAAAATCGTACATAAAAAGCATAAAATGCTGTTGAAAACGACAAATGTGACAGAATATGGTAGTTACAGCAAACAGATTGGCGAAGGTGTTCAGCCGTTTCCTGACTGAATTATTAGAGTTTTCCTTATTCTTGTGGCAAGCCAGCCAAATTTTGCTAATTTGTATGTAACCTCAGGGTTCTTATCATCGAGTAGATTCTTAAGGCGTTGTAGTTTTTGACTACTGGTAAAAGGCACGGCCGTGGAAAATGGAAGCACTTTGTGATATTCATTATAAGCCTCACAGTCAAATATGACACGGACTAAAGATTTGATACCATCATTGCAGCAGGGACATAATCGCTCTTGGAATGGCACTTTTTTGTATCTCGCCTCCACCACCGCTGAAGGGAGAACGCCCCGCCTCATAAGAGTAAACGTTCTCCTATATTTACATATATAACGATATTCAACAGTAGAATGACTTGTTGCTTCCACATCTAACAACCTCCCTTGTCTGGTTTTTACAGGCATGCGCCCAAGGATCAAAACTTACAACCAGTTATTTGGGAGTAACTGCAACTATTCAAGCAGCCGTCATCAGGCAAGGAAATGAGCCCTTTGTCATTTCTCCTGTAGTCCTGCTGTTGTAGCCTCTGTCCATGCCCTCAAAGGGTGTGGGTTATGCTGGAGGGCTGGAAACAATTAACTTAGTTTCATCTGTTGACTCAGGGCTGAAGAATGCTGGTGGCTTTGCAAAAAATGAATTGTTGGCAGGGCTCTTTTTCTAGCAGGAGCTCCTCTGCATATTAGGCCACACCCCCTGATGTAGCCAATCTTCCTGGAGCTTACAGTAGGCCCTGTATGAAGAGCCCTCTAAGTTCTTGGAGGATTGGCTGCATCGGGGGAGGGCGTGGCCTAATATGCAGAGGAACCCTTGCCAGAAAAGGAGCCCTGACTGTTGGTCACTATTCCTAATCCAACAACAATACCCTCTCTGATCACAGCAGTATCACAGTTCCACATCACCTCGTATGTGGATACATAAGTAAGTTATTGTTTCTGTTCATACTTCCTTTCTCCTAATAGATCCTCAACACTACTTATAAAGAAGTTGCACTTCAACCAGTTATGAATTGCAATGTACGCACAACATTGACTGGGGAATATGACAAAGATCAGATATCTTGAGCAGAAGGACCTCAGGTGTACAAAGCTGGGAAAGAAATGTTATGCGCAGAAACAAAGTCATAGATCAAAGATTTCAGGTTTTCACGGCTGGCATCATCATTAGGGTTTGTAGACTCTTTCGGGCTCAAGTGCCGTGTTCTACTGGAGAAAGTTTTCCTTCCAGACGTTTCGTTCTCAGCTACGCCACTGAGGATGTTCTCCGCAGCTGAGAACGAAACGTCTGGAAGAAAAACTTTCTCCAGTAGAACACGGCACTTCAGCCCGAAAGATTCTACAAACCCTAAAGTCATAGATTTCATGCATCTCTAGATTTGAGGACCAGGTGAGAAACAGGCAGAAAAAATTGGGAGTATCGTTTAACTTAGTCATAGGTGAAGTTGTATAGAAAGAAAATCAGATTGTGAATGTTTGTGAATTATTGTACGTGCCTTTTGGGCGTGATTTGTATGTTAATTAGAAAACCCAGTGGTGGCTCATTCTTGAGCTGACGGTAGGCAGCAGTACGGCAAAATTCAGTCTGCTGTGAACAATCTAAATCAAGCACATTCTTCCAAGGTATTTTCCTTATTAAAGTAATCTGACGGGCACTGATGCCAAATCTGTTTCCAATAGAAAGTGCTAGAAGCAGTTGCATTTTATTCTACACAGGAATCATTTCATTAAAAAAGAGGTGCTGGAGCTCATTAGCACAACTCATTTGCATATGCCACACACCCTTGACATCACTGGAAGGTGGACTAAATTATAACAGCTCAGCATCTACCTTAACATGCTTCCTGAATTAGAACTGTCATAATAGAATTTTACGCCCATCATACCTTTTAAATTACTTTCTCCTGTGTGGCCACAGTGGCACGAGGAAGATTTCCATCTGTGCTTTATATGTTTTGGTTATTTTCCCTTTTTTGTGTGTGGGGAAAATATTAGAACGTTTGTCAGATCTTAGAGTTCAGCAAAGTGCTCACAGGGGGTTTGAAGAATGTCACCATGCAATGTCCCCGGCATGATGAGTCACCCAAAAGTAATGTCATCATGTCAGATATGTCAGATATGTTGTACAGCAATGTTCTTGTTTGGGGGTAGGATTTCCCCCACTGGCCAGCTGGCAACTTGAGTAGTTTCATTGAAACAGATGGGACTTTTGTTGTTGTTTAGTCGCACAGTCGAATCCGACTTTGTGACCCCATGGACAAAGTCATGCCAGGCCCTCCCGTTTTCCAAAGTCTGCTCAAATTCGTGTTTGTTACATCAGTAACGCTGTCCAGCCATCTCAACTTTTGCCGTCCCCTTCTTCTTTTGCCTTCTGTCTTTCCCAGCATCAGGGGCTTCTCCAGTGAGGGCTCCCTTCTCATTTGGTGGCCAAAGTATTGGAGCTTCAGCTTCAGCATCTGACTTTCCAGGGAAGAGTCTGGGTTGATATCCCTTAGGACTGACTGATTGGATCTTCTTGCAGTCCAAGGGACTCTCAAGAGTCTTCTCCAGCACCACGGCTCAAAAGCATCTATTCTTCTGTGCTCGGCCTTCCTTATGGTCCAGCTCTCACAGCCATACGTTACTACTGGGAATACCATCGCTTTGACTATATGGACTTTTGTTGGCAGGGTGATGTCTCTACTTTTTATTATATTGCCCAGGTTTGCTATAGCTGTCCTCCCAAGGAGCAAACGTCTTTTAATTTCATGGCTACAGTCACCATCTGCAGTGATCTTGGACTAGGGTGGCCAGACCGTCCCGGTCTCCCGGGACATTCCCGGATCTGGCCACCCAATCCCGGATCCCGGGCTGCCTATACCGGGACCATTAAAGGTCCCGGTTTAGGCAGCCCAGGAGCCGGTGGGCCGCGGGCGGGGAAGGCGGGGAGTGAGGGAGGGAGCGTCCCTGCGCCTGCGCAGGGCCCCTGCGCACGCGCAGGGACGCTCCCACCCTCACTCCCCGCCTTCCCCGCCCGCGCGCGGGGGCCCGGCGGCAGTGGTGGAGGCCTCTCCGTGGCCTCCGCTGGTCGCTGGAAGCCCTCCAGAGACTCTGGAGGGCCTCCAGCGACCAGCGGAGGCCGCGGAGAGGCCGCGGGGCACCCGGCGCTGGTCCCGGAAGGCCTTCCAGAGCCTCTGGAAGGCCTTCGGGGACCAGCGCCGGCCAGCGAAGGCTTCCCCGCGGCCTCCGCTGGTCCCTGGAGGCCCTCCAGAGTCTCTGGAGGGCCTCCAGGGACCAGCGGAGGCCGCGGGGAGGCCGCGGGGACCAGCGCCGGCCAGCGAAGGCTTCCCCGCGGCCTCCGCTGGTCCCTGGAGGCCCTCCAGAGTCTCTGGAGGGCCTCCAGGGACCAGCGGAGGCCGCGGGTGAGGCCGCGGGGCACCCGGCGCTGGTCCCGGAAGGCCTTCCAGAGCCTCTGGAAGGCCTTCCGGGACCAGCGCCGGCCAGCGAAGGCTTCCCCGCGGCCTCCGCTGGTCCCTGGAGGCCCTCCAGAGTCTCTGGAGGGCCTCCAGGGACCAGCGGAGGCCGCGGGGAGGCCGCGGGGCACCCGGCGCTGGTCCCGGAAGGCCTTCCAGAGGCTCTGGAAGGCCTTCGGGGACCAGCGCCGGCCAGCGAAGGCTTCCCCGCGGCCTCCGCTGGTCCCTGGAGGCCCTCCAGAGTCTCTGGAGGGCCTCCAGGGACCAGCGGAGGCCGCGGGGAAGCCGCGGGGCACCCGGCGCTGGTCCCGGAAGGCCTTCCAGAGCCTCTGGAAGGCCTTCCGGGACCAGCGCCGGCCAGCGAAGGCTTCCCCGCGGCCTCCGCTGGTCCCTGGAGGCCCTCCAGAGTCTCTGGAGGGCCTCCAGGGACCAGCGGAGGCCGCGGGGAAGCCGCGGGGCACCCGGTGCTGGTCCCGGAAGGCCTTCCAGAGCCTCTGGAAGGCCTTCGGGGACCAGCGCCGGCCAGCGAAGGCTTCCCCGCGGCCTCCGCTGGTCCCTGGAGGCCCTCCAGAGTCTCTGGAGGGCCTCCAGGGACCAGCGGAGGCCGTGGGGAGGCCGCGGGGCACCCGGCGCTGGTCCCGGAAGGCCTTCCAGAGGCTCTGGAAGGCCTTCGGGGACCAGCGCCGGCCAGCGAAGGCTTCCCCGCGGCCTCCGCTGGTCCCTGGAGGCCCTCCAGAGTCTCTGGAGGGCCTCCAGGGACCAGCGGAGGCCGTGGGGAAGCCGCGGGGCACCCGGCGCTGGTCCCGGAAGGCCTTCCAGAGGCTCTGGAAGGCCTTCCGGGACCAGCGCCGGCCAGCGAAGGCTTCCCCGCGGCCTCCGCTGGTCCCTGGAGGCCCTCCAGAGTCTCTGGAGGGCCTCCAGGGACCAGCGGAGGCCGCGGGGAAGCCGCGGGGCACCCGGCGCTGGTCCCGGAAGGCCTTCCAGAGCCTCTGGAAGGCCTTCGGGGACCAGCGCCGGCCAGCGAAGGCTTCCCCGCGGCCTCCGCTGGTCCCTGGAGGCCCTCCAGAGTCTCTGGAGGGCCTCCAGGGACCAGCGGAGGCCGCGGGGAAGCCGCGGAGCAGCCGGCGCTGGTCCCTGGAGGCCTCCAGAGGCCAGCGCCGGTATCGGAGAGGCCCGGCGCTGGTCCCTGGAGGCCTCCAGAGGCCAGCCCCGGCAGCTCCCTCCCTCCCTCGCCGCGAGGCCGCCGCCGGAGGACTCCCCGCCGCCGCCGCCGCTGGATCCGCCGCCCTGGATTAAGGTAAGGGGGCCGAAAGTGGGGGGGGGGCGGGGGGCGGCCTTCCTTTCTTCCCTCCCTCCTCCCTTCCTTCCTTCCTTCCTTTCTTCCTTCCTTCCTTCCTTCCTTCCCTCACTCCCTTCCCTTCCTTCCTTCCTTCCCTCCCTCCCTCCTCCCTTTCTTCCTTTCTTCCTTCCTTCCCTCACTCCCTTCCCTTCCTTCCTTCCCTCCCTCCTCCCTCCCTCCCTTTCTTCCTTCCTTCCCTCCCTCCCTTGCCTTCCTTCCTTCCCTCCCTCCTCCCTTCCTTTCTTCCTTCCTTCCTTCCCTCCCTCCCCCCTTCCTTCCTTCCTTCCTTCCCTCCCTCCCCCTTCCTTCCTTCCTTCCCTCCCTCCCTCCCCCTTCCTTCCTTCCCTCCTTCCTTCCTTCCTTCCTTCCTTCCTTCCTTCCTTCCTTCCTTCCTTCCTTCCTTCCTTCCTTCCTTCCTTCCTTCCTTCCTTCCTTCCTTCCTTCCTTCCTTCCTTCCCTCCCTTCCTTCCTTCCTTCCTCCCTCCCTTCCCTCCCTTCCTTCCTTCCTTCCTTCCCTCCCTCCCTTCTTCCTTTCTTCCCTTCTTCCCTTCCTCCCTTTCTCCCTTCCTTCCTTCCTTCCCTCCCTCCCTCCTTATGTTGTTATGTGATGCAGAGTGTTGGACTGGATGGGCCACTGGCCTGATCCAACAGGGCTTCTCTTATGTTCTTATGTGACGCAGAGTGTTGGACTGGATGGGCCACTGGCCTGATCCAACAGGGCTTCTCTTATGTTCTTATGTGATGCAGAGTGTTGGACTGGATGGGCCACTGGCCTGATCCAACAGGGCTTCTCTTATGTTCTTATGTGACGCAGAGTGTTGGACTGGATGGGCCGGCCACTGGCCTGATCCAACAGGGCTTCTCTTATGTTCTTATGTGACGCAGAGTGTTGGACTGGATGGGCCACTGGCCTGATCCAACAGGGCTTCTCTTATGTTGTTATGTGATGCAGAGTGTTGGACTGGATGGGCCACTGGCCTGATCCAACAGGGCTTCTCTTATGTTGTTATGTGACGCAGAGTGTTGGACTGGATGGGCCACTGGCCTGATCCAACAGGGCTTCTCTTATGTTGTTATGTGATGCAGAGTGTTGGACTGGATGGGCCACTGGCCTGATCCAACAGGGCTTCTCTTATGTTGTTATGTGATGCAGAGTGTTGGACTGGATGGGCCACTGGCCTGATCCAACAGGGCTTCTCTTATGTTATTATGTGACGCAGAGTGTTGGACTGGAGGGGCCACTGGCCTGATGCAACAGGGCTTCTCTTATGTGACAATACTGACTTTGGTGGACCCAAGCACTGATTCAGTGTAAGGGAGCTTTGCGTTTGTGTCTTCTAGTGCAATTTTGTTCTCAGATCCTGTATTTACTTCATCAGTATATGGGATAAGGCACTTTCTCAACTGTGCTGCATAATGCAGCCTATTTATTTTGTCCTGTTGGCTCTGTTGGCTCTATCTGCGCCACCTTCATCACTTTCGGGGTGTGGATCCCCCAGTGGAGTGGTCTCCCGACTCCCTCCGCCGGCTGTTTCTGATAGCCCTGCGCCCCCTCTTTCATTTGATATGTGTCCCGTGCGGGTGCCACCCTCCCGCCGGGAGATGCCGCAAAATGAGCCCCCTTGAGGCTTATGGCGGCAGGGCTCGGGGGAAGCGAGCTAGACTGCTGTTCTTTTGAGGGGTTATAGAGTGTTTCGAGCCCGTCCCTGTGGCATCGGTCCCATCATTGTGGGGCCCAGGGGGCCGGCGCAGCGGCACGCTGAAGCAGCCTGTCGGTCACTTCCAGGTTCCTGTCCTGCATCTTGACCGGTGTTATTAGTGACAGGCTGCTTCGGCGTGCCGCTGCGCCGGCCCCCTTGGTCCCACAACGATGGGACCGATGCCACAGGGACGGGCTCGAAACACTCTATAACCCCTCAAAAGAACAGCAGTCTAGCTCGCTTCCCCCGAGCCCTGCCGCCATAAGCCTCAAGGGGGCTCATTTTGCGGCATCTCCCGGCGGGAGGGTGGCACCCGCACGGGACACATATCAAATGAAAGAGGGGGCGCAGGGCTATCAGAAACAGTCGGCGGAGGGAGTCGGGAGACCACCCCACTGGGGGATCCACACCCCGAAAGTGATGAAGGTGGCGCAGATAGAGCCAACAGAGCCAACAGGACAAAATAAATAGGCTGCATTATGCAGCACAGTTGAGAAAGTGCCTTATCCCATATACTGATGAAGTATATACAGGATTTGAGAACAAAATTGTTTCCGGCGGTGATATTTGGGGGATTTTTGGGGACGTCACAGGAAGTGCTGTGAAGTCACTTCCTGTTTCCGGCAGGTGACGCGGGGGAAATGATGTCACAGGAAGTGATGCCACTTCCTGTTTCCGGTGGTGGCATGACATCACCGGAAGTGACGTCACCGGAAGTGACGTCACTTCCTGTTTCCGGCGGCACCCCCCCCCCCCCGTGTCCCTGGCTGGCCTTCAGACATTATGGTCACCCTACTTGGACCCTAGAAATGTGAAGTCTGTCACTACTTCCATGTCTTCCCCTTCTATTTGCCAAGGTGTGATAGGGCTGGATGCCATGATCTTAGGTTTTTTGATGTTGAGTTTCAAGTCTACTTTTGTGCTTTCCTCTTTCATCCTCAACAAGAGGTTCTTTAGGTCCTCCTCACTTTCTGCCATTAGAGTAGTGTCATCTGCATATCTGAGGTTGTTGATGTTTTCCCCGGCAATCTTAATTTCGGCTTCTGTTTCATCCAGGCCAGCATTCCGCATGATGTACTCTGCATATAAATTACATAAGCAGGGCCTACTCAGATGGGACTACTCTGTAGTAAATAGGAAAAGGCTCATACCATTTCTGACACAGTGTCCGGCCCCAGCTTCAGTTGAGTTAAAAGGGGAAGGAAGCGAGTTTGTCAGTCTCTCTGTTCTACCAGGCGAACTGAATGCAAACCCAACGCAATGATGACTGAACATGAAGTTTTCAAATGATAACACGCCCGAGGAAGAGGAATAGAAGAGAGAAACGACAGTCGTGGCCTGGCGTTGTGCCAGCCCTGCATATTTCTACCTTCTGGTGACAACGCAAATGGCACGAGTTGACCACAAATGGTTCATGTTTCCACAGCTCTGCAAAAATCTCCTTTAAAATGTGATATGGTCCTCGGCAGTGTTATGCAGCATAATGCGCTCTGATGTGATTGGCTCTGTCATATGGACATTTCACAGCAGGAGCAGTCATCCAAAGAACACTTTTCCGTTAGAGGAAATGTTCACTTGAAAGCGTCTCCTCCTTAAATGCGGATTTTTAAATAACAATAATAAAAAACCCCTCAGAGTAAGTGCAGAAAACTCCACTTTAAACAGTCATTGAAATTTGCATTTGGGCTGGCTTGTGGCTTGTGTTAAAGAGTTTGACAAGAGAATTAAGCTGTCTTGGGAGGTGTGGAAGGCAGTGATTCCCAATGTAACACCTATAGGTGCTGCTGAACTCACCTATGGGCTTATTGGCATCCGTTCACTTCTTGAGCCTTGGGGAATAAATGTATGGGCCTTGAAAGGAACAGAAAGAACAAGGCAGAGAGCTTCTCTCTCTCTCTTGCTTCCTTCTGCATCACAGCTTGCTTTGCCAGACTCTCTCAATCGCAGAGGGAAGCTACTGAACAAAGCCTCTCTTCCTTCTATTGGCTGAGGCTCCTCCCCTTCCTGGTCCTCAGGGGAAGTAAGGAAAGAGCCAGAGCTTACTTTGCCCAATTCCCTGGAACCCATGGGAGAGATACAAAGAAAGCACCTTTAAGACCAACGAGTGCTAATCTTTTAAGCATATTCACGTTAAGTTTTTTTTTTTAAAGTGTTTGTCTGTGTTCTTTATAAAGTTTATATCCCTGCTTCCTGGCATTACATTTTATGATACACACGGCCCAGTCCAACAAGGTCTTATTTATGTCAGATCCGGCCCTCATAACACATGGGTTTGACACCCCTGCCATAGATTCTACCCTATGAAACCCTCATTTTCTCCAGGGGAACTGATCTCTGGAGATGAGTTATAATTCCTTGGGATCCCCAAGTCTAGGCTTCCCAATCCCCAGGTCCCAGAGGGGGATCCCCTGGTTTTACAGGTTTCCCCCCTCCCCCAGCCAGCTGGCCGACAGGGGAAGCCCCACCCCCATAGCCATCATGCACCTCCATGAACGATTCCCATAGGGAATGATGGAGAATTGATCTGCGGGTATCGAGGGCTCTGGGGGGCTGTTTTTTGAGATAGGGGCACCAAATTTCCAGTATAGCATCTAGTGCCTCTCCCCAAAATACCTCCCAAGTTTCAAAAAGATTAGACCAGGGGGTCCAATTTTATGAGCCCCAAAAGAAGGAGCCCCCATCCTTCATTATTTCCTATAGAAGGAAGGCATTTAAAAAGATGTGCAGTCCCTTTAAATGTGATGGCCAAAACTCCCTTGAAGTTCAATTATGCTTGTCACACCCTTGCTCTTGGCTCCGCCCCAATGTCTCCTGGCTCCACCCCCAAAGTCTCCTGGCTCCACCCCCAAAGTCCCCAGATATTTCTTGAATTGGACTTGGCAACCCTACCCAGGTCCCATCTGGAAGCTGGGATCCTTACATGGCGAAACTGATTCTAAATTAATGATCACAGAGAGGAAGTAGCAATCTCACATCTGTAGCATAAAATAGCTTGCGGGATTGTGACTGCAATGTCAGCATTCTGCCTGGCTCTTCAGAATCTTCTTGGAGCTACAATTTGCTTTTGGTGAAGATGGTAAGAAAAAAGAGAGGGAGAGAGAGGTGATCTCACACCATATATTGTTCACATGAAAAGGAAGAAGGAGTGAAAGCAATAAGAAAAAGAGACCATCGGCTTGCTAAAAAGGACAGTCACACTTTTTTTTTCTCTCTCCTCTGAAAGGAAAATAATTTCTCCAACAAGGTAGTACTGGGATATGGGCTACCAGTTGGATTATTACAATTCTTTTCTTAAAAAATGGCACATTGGTTTCTTGTTATGATGAAGAAAAATTCTCCCATAAATTTTAGTGGACCAGGCCTCATTTGGGGCAGGAACTCACAGGAGCAGAGCTCCAGAACCTCTAAATTTTATTGTGCTCTTTCTTTCTTACTTCCCCTTCAACGCTTGCTTCTGGGCTCCATTGTTCAACCCCGCCTGTGAGAATTTTGCTGAACTCGAAGATGCAACAAACTTTCTAATATTTTTCCCCACATAACCAAATAACACATAAACAAATAACCAAAACATATAAAGCAGACAGATGGAAATCTTCATTAGACCACTGTGGCCACAGAGCAGAAAGAATAGTTTGCTTTTCTTGCATAGATCAATGAAAAACCCTCCGCTAGTTCATCTATTCCAGGGGTGGCCAATGGTAGCTCTCCAGATGTTTTTTGCCTACAACTCCCATCAGTCCCAGCCAGCATGGCCAATGGCTGGGGCTGATGGGAGTTGTAGGCAAAAAAACATCTGGAGAGCTACCGTTGGCCACCCCTGATCTATTCCAACTAAATATCTTCATTTTGTTTTGTATTGATGTACTCGGACTATACTTTGTAAAGGTTAAAATGTGATTTTGGTGTCATCTTACAACACACACACATATGTATACATACACACACACACATATATTTTTATTTATTATTGATTTTGACTCTAGTTTTTCAGTGGTATTGCTGTATATATTATACCTGTTTTTTCGGAAATAATAAAATGTGAGTTATTAAAAAAAAAAAAAGCACGATGGGAGTAAAGGTTTTATTATGACAATTCTAATTCAAGAAGCATTTTAAGGTAGATGCTGAGCCGATATAGTTTAGTCTACCTTCCGGTGATGTCAGGGGGTGTGGCATATGCAAATGAGTTATGCTAATGAGTTTTGCTAAGGAGCTCCGGCACCTCTTTTTCTACAAAATGGCCCCTGTAGTGGACCTTTTGGAAATGGACTACGGTTCAAAGGCAGAGAACTTGGACGGCATACAGAAGGTTCCAGGTTCATTCTCTGGCATTTCCAATTAAAAGGATCCTGTAAAGATTGATGTGAAAGACCTCTATGTGTGACCCTGGAGAGTCCCTGCTCGTCACAGTAGACAGCCTTGACCTTGATGGACAGATATCCTGACATGAGTTCCTTTCTAATAGTCATGTGGGCAAAGCACTGTATGTTATTTCACAGAAGCAGAATTTCCCAGGTTTTCTACTAGGGTTGCCAAGTCCAATTCAAGAAATATCTGGTGACTTTGGGGGTGGAGCCAAGAGACATTGCGGGTGCAGCCAGGAGCCAGGTCGTGACAAGCAGAATTGATCTCCAAAGGGAACTCTGGCCACCACATTTAAAGGAACCGGACACCATTGGAAATAATGAAGGATAGGGGCACTTTCTTTGGGGGCTCATAGAATTGGACCCCCTGGTTCAATCCTTTTGACACTTGGAGGGTATTTTGAGGAGAGGCACTGGATGTTACGCTGAAAATGTGGTGCCTTTAAAAAAAAAAACAAACAGCCCCTCCAGAGCCCCAGATACCTGCAGATCAATTCTCCATTGTACCCTATGGGAATTGGTCAGCATAGGGAATAATGGAGTGCCCAGCATGTCCCTCCCTCCTCCCCGCTTTTTGATAACCCTGAAGCGGGGGGTGGGCCTCCAAACCATGAGATCCCCTGCCCCCACCTGGGGATTGGCAACCCTATTTTCTACACCTTGGTATATAAGTGTATACAACATTCATATTTAAAGTGCTGGTGAGTTTGTTAGTTCCAAGCTGATTCTCAAAGAAGTGCGATAGTGGATTATCTTTCTCCTTCCTGTAAAACCAGCTTAATTGGCCCATATTTTGTACAATTAACTCCACCTTTTCTGCATCCATGTATCCACGGAAACTGTCTGTAAACCGATTTCTGCCCCCCCCCCCCATGTAAGACAATTTTCCCTAGCTGAGAATACTTGATCCCTGATTTCCAAACAATTCCCCAAGGACTACTGCTAGGGGGTATATGAATACACCATTTCCCCCTTTTTAGGCATCATATGCAAAGCTTTTTTGTAGCAGGAACTCCTTTGCAAACTCCTAAAGCTTACAGTGGGCCCTGTACTAAGCTTCTGGAGGATTGGCTACATCAGGGGTTGTGTGGTCTAATATACAAAGGAGTTCCGGCTACAAAAAAAAAAAGCCCTGATCATATGTATTTCATTTGGCAGCATTTTTGGTCAAGTCCTTCCTAGTTTTCCTGGTTTGTGTCTTATGCCATCCCATAAAGAGAGCTGTCACTCTCCAAAGCTTTTCCCCTGGAAATCTTAATGGTCTTTAAGATACTACTGAACTCGAGTCTTACGTTTTAGTACATAAAAACATGGCTGCGCCCCTAAAAAGCACTACCTTGCAGCATCTATAGCTCACTTACATATTATGCACAGTTTATATGCAAAAAAAATTGGCAAATTGAATATCCGTTTTGCTTTTGGATCTCATTAGTTTGGTCAGGGGAAAGGAGACGACTTTTTCTTGGTTGGCAAGAAACGTGAATTTTCCATTTATGAACACATGAATTAGATCCATGGTCCACCAAAGTCAGTACTGTCTACTCCTCTCGGCAGTGGGTCTTCAGGGTCTCAGGCTGAGGACCTCCACATCTGCTCCTTATCAAAGATGCTGGGGATGGAATCAGAGATACGGGTGCCAAACCCCTGGGCCGGGCAGGAGTTCTTCCACCCTGGAGGTTCCCAACCCGCCGGCCCACATTGGGCCAACAGGGGGAGCTTCCCCCGACATTGCCAGCCGCTATAGGTGTTTCCGGGAAAACTCTATGGTTTTCCCGGACACTCTAGCAATTTGGGAGGGAAATCTCTATAGCCGCGGGGGACTTGGCAACCCTAATCGGAGACCTTCTGCATACCAAAGCAGATGCTCTACCATTGAGCCATGGTCTCTCCGCAGAGAGCTCATGGAACTCAATACCACCTCTAGCCATACGTCTAAGATAAGGGCTGATTCATATGAAAACTGCCATGAAATTTTTGTATGGACATGGAATGGGAGTTCTGTTTCCCTTTTAAAAAAAACCCTCTGTTTTTTTTTAATTTAATTAATTAATTAAATTCCATTTATATCCCGCCCTCTCTGCCGAGGCGGGCTCAGGGGGGCTTACATGCTCATGCGTATAATAATAATAATAATAATATTTTATTTTTATATCCCGCCCTCCCCGCCAGGCGGGCTCAGGGCGGCTAACAGACATGGGAGTCCCATGATTCACATAAAACAACATAACAGACATGGGAGTCCCATGATTCACATAAAACAACATAACAATTTAAATATATCAATTACCAATAAGTTATTTAAAATAGGTAAAACATATAAAATAGGTGCTAAAATGCTGTAGTCGTAATGTACACAAGATGGCTAGATGTCCGCTCGTTAAGTTAATCAGGTTCTATCTCGAAAGCCAGCTGGAAAAGAAATGTTTTGCAAGCCCTGCGGAATTGGTTCAGGTCCCGCAGGGCTCGCACCATCTCTGGAAGGTCGTTCCACCAACGAGGGGCTATCACCGAGAAGGCCTGCTCCCTAGTAGCCTTCAACCTAACTTCTCTTGGCCCAGGGATTGTTAGTAAGTTCTGAGAACTAGACCTCAGTGCTCTCTGGGGCACATATGGGGAGAGGCGGTCCTTTAGGTAGGCAGGTCCTCAGCATGAATATAAAGCATACAAAAGCATAAAAACCATAAAACCGTTTAAAACATAAAAGTTAACCTTCGGATGCTATGGTCTTAAATTCAAAGCTACGTTCTCTGTTAACAGATCTTAGATGTTCCTTCCCGCTGCTGCTTCAGAGCAGCTTGCAAGAGGTGGTCCAGACGTTCCTTGAGGACTGTGGTGCCCAACGATCTAGTTTGCGAATGCTTGGCGGAAGAGTGCCGTCTTACAGGCCCTGCGGAACTGTATGAGCTCTTTGTGCCTATTATTATTCACAAAGACAGGAAATGCTCCACTGATCAATTCCATGCATAATCATGAGTTGGCCGTTGCCACTGGTCATCACAATGCAACTTAAGCACACAAACAAAATGCAAATCACCTCATTTATTTGCTTGTTTGTTGAGTTCATTTATATTTATTTATTACAACTTGTTTATTATTTATTAAAATATTGATACCCTGCCTTTCTGCTTGGCTCTTTGACTTTGTTGCAGAGAGATGAAGTAGCTTGCCATAATTAAAAAAAAAAAAAGTGCGATACGCAGAGGCTAACAAAATCATATATATATATATATATATATATATATATATATATAAACCTTAAAACTGTAGCAGTATTGCTTTTATAAAAACGCCGTCTTCAACGGTTCTTTTTTTCCCCCCACATCCCTGCATTAAAAATAAATGAATACACAACATTCTGGAGACAAGCTTATTCTAAGGAAGCAGAGAATTTTGGCTAAGATCAAGTGTGAATTTTATGCGTATTGCTAAATTATGGTCAGGTGGTCAGCTGCAGTACTGAAGTCCAAGCTCTGTTCACAACCTGATTTCGATCCTGGCAGAAGCTGGGTTCAGGTAGGCGGCTCAAGGCTTGACTCAGCCTTCCATTCTTCTTCTTTTTTTCAATAACAATTTTTATTTTTTTTAATCAAACAATTACTTATACATAAAAAGTAGGTATTATTCCATACCAAATTGTTAGCAAATTAGCCGTATGTCCATCATACTACATTAAATAAAAATTAACTTGTCTTGTTACTTATACAAAGTGTTAAAACAAAATTAGCTAATACAAATAATATTTTTCTATTATATTAGGAATCTCACCTTGAGTCCTTAAATATTCTAAAATAGGAAACCAAATTACTACAAACGTATTAGTTTGAAAGGAATTTTGTATTGATTTTACGTTAGACGTTATTGTGCTCATTAAGTAAAGATTCCATAATTTTTTTATGCCATAGATTTAAAGATGGTTGCTGTTCACTTTCCCAAAGGAGAGCGATACATGATTTTGCTGCATATAGCAACATAGTTATCCTTTCATAAGTAGCTCTAGATACTATATAATGAGGCCTTCCATTCTTCTGAGGTCAGTAAAAAGTACCCAGCTTGCTGGGGGAAAGTGTAGATGACTGGGGAAGGCAATGGCAAACCACCCTTTAAAAAGTCTGCCAACAAAATGTCATGATGTGACATCACCCCATGGGTTGGTAATGGCTTGCACAGGGGACTACCTTTACTTTTACCTTTTTTGAAAGTTGTCCGGAGATATTTACTGTAAAGCTTTCTGGTCGCTACCTCCAATAATGACATTCTATATGTAACGAACATATCTCTGTATGACATCTGAGCCCAGATTATGTCTTATTCAGGCTAACATTTATAGGACATCATGCAGAAAAGAATTTCCCTTTTGGGATAAGAGCAAGGGTGCAATATAAAACTCAATATTCAGTGTTCTCCAATCTCCGACATACCCCAGAGACACACAGAGTGACAGGTATCCAATGGAACATCAGACTATCCGCTATCCGCACAAGAGGGTTGTGTAATTTGAAACGTTATGCCTGTAAATGCCTTCTTAAAAGAAGAGAAGGTGAAGGTCAGAAATTATAACTGCCAAGACTGACTGGATGTAATGAGTCTATATAGTCTGAGGGAAAATACTGACCCAGTCATCAGAATAACTAGGTAGAATGTTCAACTATCTAATTAATTTGTTTATTTTACAGAATTCATACCCTGCCTTTCAGCCCTCAAAAAGGCCACCAAAGTAGTGGCTAAAAAATTAAAACATACATAAACTCACACCCCCAAAACCATTAAACCCAGCAAAGAAAAATATCATTAGAATACTTAAAACCAAAGCTAAAATACAGCATCCTCTTAAGAAGAAGAAGATTGCAGATTTATACCCCCGGTCCCCCGGCCTTCTCTCTGAATCAGAGACTCAGAGTGGCTTACAATCTCCTATATCTTCTCCTCCCACAACAGACACCCTGTGAGGTGGGTGGGGCTGAGAGAGCTCTCACAGCAGCTGCCCTTTCAAGGACAGCTCCTGCAATAGCTATGGCTGACCCAAGGCCATTCCAGCAGGTGCAAGTGGAGGAGTGGGGAATCAAACCCGATTCTCCCAGATAAGAGTCCATACACTTAACCACTGCACCAAACTGGCTCTCTAAGCAGGTTTTGATCAGGATCAACAGATGCATAGTATCCCAATAATGTGGGATTGCTCTACTATGCTCTGGTTAGATGTCACCCAGAATATTCTGTTCAGTTTTGGACATCATATTTTAAGAAGGATATAGATAAGCTGGAACATATCCAGAAGAAGGCAGTGAAGATGATGGGTGGTGTGGAGACCAAATCCTATGAGGAAAGGTTGAAGGTGCTTGGAATCTTTAGTCTGGAGAAGACATGACTGAGAGGTGATATGATAATTATCTTCAAATACTTGAAAAACTTTCATATAGTGGATCGCGTGGGGTTGTTTTCTGTCACCCTAAAAGGTCGGACCAGAACCAACACTACCACAGGTGGTGGAGGTACCTACAAGCATAGACGACTTCAAGAGGGGATTGGATAAATGTATGAAGCAGAGGTCCATCAGTGGCTATTAGCCACAAGGTATAGATGGAACTCTCTGTCTGGGGCATGTGATGCTCTGTATTCTTGGTGCTTGGGGGGGGGGGGCAACGGAGGGCTTCTAGTGTCCTGGCCCCACTGGTGGACCTCTTGATGGCACCTGGGTTTTTTGGCCACTGTGTGACAGAGCGTTGGACCGGATGGGCCACTGGCCTGATCCAACTTGGTTTCTCTTATGATCTTATGTTTAACAGGCTGACATTATATCAGAAGACTTTTTTGTCTAAACATTAGGAAGAACTTTCCAGACAGAGTGGTTTCTCAGTGGAACAGGCTTCCTGGGGTGGAGTGGGGGGCTTCTCCTTCTTTGGAGGTTTTTAAATGGAGTCTAGATGGCCATCTGACGGCAAGGTTGATTCTCTGAACTTAGGCAGATCATGAGAAGGGGGGCAGGAAAGATTGCATTTGTAGCCCTTTCTTACACACCCAGGGTAATGCTGATCACCACTATGGGGTCAGGCAGCAATTTTTCTCCAGGCCAGTCTGGCCAGGAATCCTGGAGGGTTTTTTGCCATCGTCTGGAAATGGAAGAAGATATTGGATTTATATCCCGCCCTCCACTCCAAAGAGTCACTGTGTGGGGGGGGGGCGCAGGGTCACTGTGTGTGGGGGGGTGGGGGGGAAGTATCTGTCAGGCCCGGTGTGTGGGAGTAGACAAAGTAGGCACTTGCCTAGGGTGCCACTTGGCCTAGGGGGCACCACTGGGTGCTCCCTCCCCAACGCGTGACTCTGGCTCTTGACCGCTGTCACCTTGTCCTCTCCCACTACCAAGCTGACCTCCACAAAGCCAAGCCACCGCCCCCCATCTCCCCAGTGTGCGACTTGGCCTCATCCTGTCCCACCACCCTCCTTCCCGCTGTGGCCAGCAAGCACTTATTCTCACATTTATATATATATATATATATAACTTATATATAACTTATCAATTTTTTTTAAAAAAATTAACAATCCGTAAATTAAAAATAAGAAAAGTTTCAAGTTTGGCACTCTTCATTTCCCCTGTTTTTTAAGAAAGGAGAGTCAGTTTGGTGTAGTGGTTAAGTGTGCGGACTCTTATCTGGGAGAACCGGGTTTGATTCCCCACTCCTCCACTTGCACCTGCTGGGATGGCCTTGGGTCAGCCATAGCTCTGGCAGAGGTTGTCCTTGAAAGGGCAGATGCTGTGAGAGCCCTCTCCAGCCCCACCCACCTCACAGGGTGTCTGTTGTGGGGGGGGGAGGTAAAGGAGATTATGAGCTGCTCTGAGACTCTTTGGAGTGGAGGGCGGGATATAAATCCAATATCTTCATCTACCTCATAGGTTGTCTGTTGTGGGGGGGGGAAGGTAAAGGAGATTGTGAGCCACTCTGAGACTCTTCGGAGTGGAGGGCGGGATATAAATCCAATATCTTCATCTACCTCACAGGGTGTCTGTTGTGGGGGAGGAAGGGAAAGGAGATTGTGAGCTGCTCTGAAACTCTTTGGAGTGGAGGGCGGGATATAAATCCAATATCTTCATCTCCCTCACAGGGTGTCTGTTATGGGGGGGGGGGAAGGTAAAGGAGATTGTGAGGCGCTCTGAGACTCTTCGGAGTGGAGGGCGGGATATAAATCCAATATCTTCATCTACCTCGCAGGGTGTCTGTTGGGGGGGAGGAAGGGAAAGGAGATTGTGAGCCGCTCTGAAACTCTTTGGAGTGGAGGGCGGGATATATATCCAATATCTTCATCTACCTCACAGGGTATCTGTTGTATGGGGGGGGGGAGGTAAAGGAGATTGTAAGCCACTCTGAGACTCTTCGGGATATAAATCCAATATCTTCATCTACCTCACAGGGTGTCTGTTGTGGGGGGGGAAGGTAAAGGAAATTGTGAGCCGCTCTGAGACTCTTCGGAGTGGAGGGCAGGATATAAATCCAATATCTTCATCTACCTCACAGGGTGTCTGTTGTGGGGGGGGGGAGGTAAAGGAGATTGTGAGCCGCTCTGAGACTCTTCGGAGTGGAGGGCGGGATATAAATCCAATATCTTCTTCTAGTGGGTGACTTGCCAAGGGCGCCAGAAAGTCTAGCACCAGCCCTGGTATCAGTGCATTTCCTGCATTGTGCAGGGGGTTGGACTAGATGACCCCGGATGTAATGTCTGATTCTATGATTCTAGGTCTATTCAGAAGTCTACTCAGTGGAATACTCCCAGGGAAGTATTCTTAGTATTGCACTCTCGGTCATCTATGGTTACAGGCAGGGGTTGTTTTGCAGAAAAAGAGATGGCGGAGCTCATTAGCATAACTCATAGGTGGCGGAGCTCATTAGCATAACAAATTAGTATATGCCGCTGCCACCCCCCCAGCCAATTCAAGAAGGGAGAGCCCTGGGCGAGTGAGGCCTGCTTGGACTGGCTAGAGTTCCAGCCAGCCCAAGCAGGCCTTGCTCATCTGGGGCTTTCCTGAGCCTCCCCCCCAACCACAGTCAAAGGGTTGCAAGCCACCCGCACTGCCCAAGATCCCATAAGAAGTGGAGAAAGGGTGGTGTGGGCTTCTCCAGGGGTTAATGAGGGCTGCTGGGGGCGCGGCAAAGCCCCTTGTGGCTGGCCGGCTGCCCACTCTCCTAATCCAGGGATTGTTATGCAGCTGCACCTACTATTCAATGGACAAGGTAGGTGGGGAGGAGAGGGAGAACCCTCAGCAAGGTTCAGGAGCTGTGCTCCTGTGAGCTCCTGCTGAATCTGAGGCTTGGTTATAGGCATGTGGTTACAGTGGCTGCAATTCAGTGGTGGAGCCTCCGCTTGGCATGCAAAGGGTTCTGCATTTAATGCCCAGAATCTCCAGTAAAAGGACCAGACAACTGGTAACGTGAAGGACCGCATCCTGAGACCTTGATGTTCCTTCTTGCTAGAGGAAAAAGAGATTGCCCCCCCCCCCCCCCAAAAATAGAAGTGATATAGTTTGTTAGCCAGGATGGAGAAGCTCCTCTCATAGCTCATCTATGAGGTATGAGAGCCGGTTTGGAGCAGTGGTTAAGAGCGGTGGGCTCTATTCTGGAGAACCAGGTTTGATTCCCCACTTTTCTACATGAAGCCAGTTTGGTTACTTTGGGTCGGTCATAGCTCTCTCAGGGCCAGTTTGGTGTAATGGTTCAGTGTCTGGGAGAACCGGGTTTGATTCCCCACTCCTCCACTTGCAGCTGCTGGAATGGCCTTGGGTCAGCCATAGCTCTGGCAGGAGTTGTCCTTGAAAAAGCAACTGCTATGAGAGCCCTCTCAGTCCCACCCACCTCACAGGGTGTCTGTTGTGGGGGGGGGGGAGAAGATATAGGAGATTGTAAGCTGCTCTGAGTCTCTGATTCAGAGAGAAGGGCGGGGTTTAAATCTGCAGTCTTCTTTTTCTCAGCCCCACCTACCTCACAGGGTGTTTGTTGTGGGGAGTGAAAGGGAAGGTAAGTTGCTCTTAGACTCCTTCAGTGGGGTATAAAAAAACAACTCTGCTCCTCCTCCTTTGTTGCCCTAAGGATGTACGTACACAGCTTCTCCTATGCCACCAGTGGCTGATCCCGAGAGGCAGTGTCTGTTGAGTATTGTGTCTCAGCCAAGACCTTCCAGAAATCAAAGCCCTCCCAATTGTACTGCTGAAAGCATTTTCTTGGTTGGCTGGAAACCTCACTGGCTCTTCATCATAGAATCACAGAGCTGAAAGAGACCACCAGGGTCATCTAGTCCAATCCCCTGCACAATGCAGGAAACTCATAAATACCTCCTAAATTCACAGGACTTTCATTACTGTCAGATGGCCATCCAGCCTCGGTTTAAAAACATCCAAGGAAGGAGAGCCCACCACCTCCCGAGGAAGCCTGTTCCACTGAGGAACCGCTCCAACGGTTAGGAAGTTCTTCCTAATGTTGAGCCAGAAACTCTTTTTGATTTAATTTCAACCCATTGGTTCTGGTCCTACCTTCTGGGCCACAGAAAACAATTCCTCACCATCCTCTGTATGACAGCTCTTCCAAGTATTTGAAGATGGTGATCCTATCACCTCTCAGCCGCCTCCTCTCCAGGCTAAACATGCCCACCTCCTTCAACCTTTCTTCATAGGATTTGGTCTCCAGACCCCTCATGGTGAAGTTCTCACAAGGAATAAAAGAAAATATATTTTGGGGGATCTGAGCTTATCTTGGAACATTTCCTTTGACAATGGAATTCATTCCTAGCTTATTCAGTACCTGCAAGCATAGCCCCCAATTTTTAATTCTGTATTTATGAATTGAACCCTTATTTTTAACCTGTAATAATGAGGTTCCTCACCTCAGGACTGCTCAGAAATGGGTAGCGTGGAGGGACGGCGTCAGCAAATTAATATTCAAGCGTTTCAAATATTGTCGGTGACTTCCATTTTCCCCCTGTACTAATTATTGCTATTGCTTTACATTGGGAATTGTTCGGTGAATGGAAATGAATAAAATATAGTGATCACCCAAGGGGAAAAAAATAAAAATTGGGAGTGCATTTGAGAAGAACCGAAACTTGGGAGGGGCGCATCGTCTGGTTTAACAGCATTAGGGAAAATATATGATTGAGGCCCAAGCAACAAAGACTGATTTTTCAAAGAAACCCGACTGGGGAGTTTCAACTTATTTTGCTATTGTTCAGTCGAGTGTTTCCAGCTGTCCCACTGCGCAAATCATGTTCAATCCTTAATGCAAATAGATTCAGTTCCAATTCATTTCATCGACGTGTTTTACTTATTTGTATCCTGTGGAGTCTTTCTTCCAGATCCCGCTATCGGTTCCCTTGACTTCATCGCTTTTCGTTTTCCCGTTTCTTCATTTGCCCGCCGCAGAAACAAACGAGATGATCTAACTGCCAATAAGGTAGACTTGACTTAGAGTGCTATTTCTGTGGAATGATAATGGAAAGGTGCTATTAATACTGCATTTAAAAAAAAAAAAAAAGAGGAGGGGGGTAGAACCTGAATGATGTGGCATTGATTAATTTTGAACAGGGGTGGCCAAACTGTGGCTTGGGAGTCACATGTGGTTCTTTTACACATACTGTGTGGCTCTCAAAGACCCCACCTCCCTGTTGGCCAGCTTGGAGAATGCTTTCTTTCCACCTCTCCCTTCCTCCCATCTATTTTCCTTCCTTCCTTCCTTCCTTCCTTCCTTCCTTCCTTCCTTCCTTCCTTCCTTCCTTCCTTCCTTCCTTCCTTCCTTCCTTCCTTCCTTCCTTCCTTCCTTCCTTCCTTCCTTCCTTCCTGTCTTGCGGCTCTCAAACATCTGACATTCATGTCTTACAGCTCTCAGACATCTGCTGCTTATTTTATGTGGCTCTTACATTAGAATGTTTGGCCACCCCTGATTTTGAATTTTGGAAATGGTCCCAGTCAGAATTGCTGTGGTTTTATTCCTTAAACAAGCTCTGTTTCCCTTCTCTCTATATTCATCTCATTGCTTTACTTATATGGCCAGAATCACATGAATTATGCTGAGTTGGACCCTTGGTCCATCTCATAGACTGGGAAGGTCTCTCCAGGGTCTCAGACAGAAGTTTTTCACATTGCCTTTGGAGTTTCTGGGGGCTGAACTTGGGACCTTCTGCATGCCAAGCAGGTGCTCTGCCCCTGAGCCACAGCCCCTTCGGGGTTGGGAGGCATTGCATACATTTGGGGTAGGGCTGCCAAGCTCCTGCTGGGGGTTCGAGTTCCACCGGTTTGGGTGCCCCAATCCGCCATCGTGGAGCAGGCCACTGGGAGGATCCCCACCTCCAAAGAACCCCATCATCACACAATGAGCCCAATACAATGATGTCACCCAGAAGTGATGTCATCATTCCGGGCATGTCACGCAGAAGATTCTCTAGCACTCGGGTGAAAATTCTATGGTACCATAGAGTTTACACCCAAATCCTAGAGTGTCCCCGGCAACGCCAAGGTAAGACTTGGCAACCCTAATTTGAGGAAAGGTTGTGGTTCATTGGCTGAGCAGCTGCTTTCCATGCAGAAGGGGCAAGGATCAACCCTTGGTTTTTCCACTGGAAATGGTTTTGTAGTAGGTGATGTGAAAGACCTCTGCCTAAGACACTGGAGATGCTCTGGCAGTCAAAGCAGACTAGAGCAGGGGTGGCCAAACTTGCTTAACCTGAGAGCCACATAGAATGATCATCAGGTGTTTGAGAGCCGCAAGACATGAACATCAGATGGCTGAGGGAGGGAGGGAAGGAAGGTAAATAGATAGATGATGAGAGAGAGAGAGGATAGATGATAGAGAGATGACAGACAGACAGACAGACAGACAGACAGACAGACAGACAGACAGACAGACAGACAGACAGACAGACAGACAGACAGACAGACAGACAGACAGATAGATAGATAGATAGATAGATAGATAGATAGATAGATAGATAGATAGATAGATAGATAGATAGATAGATAGATAGGGAGGGTGGGTGGGTGGGTGGGTGAGAGGGAGGAATGGATGGATAGATAGATAGATAGATAGATAGATAGATAGA
The DNA here is from genome assembly GCF_032191835.1 of Heteronotia binoei. Classification (NCBI taxonomy): domain Eukaryota; kingdom Metazoa; phylum Chordata; class Lepidosauria; order Squamata; family Gekkonidae; genus Heteronotia; species Heteronotia binoei. The sequence continues at coordinate 12,283,432 of NC_083228.1, forward strand.
TAGATAGATAGATAGATAGATAGATAGATAGATAGATAGATAGATAGATAGATAGGCAGGTAGAAGGCAACTTTAACTTTAAATGCATCCTCCAATCCGCTGGTTGGCTTGGCTTGGAGAAGTGATTTAAAGAGGCAAATGCCTTCTCCAAGCCGGCTGACAGGGTGATGGAAGCTTCGAGAGCCACACAATATGTGTGAAAAAGCCACACGTGGCTCCCGAGCCACAGTTTAGCCACCGTTGACTAGAGTGACTTGGATGGTCCAAGGGTCAAACTCAGTATAAGGCAGCTCCATGAGTCCAGATCTTCAGAGCTGTCAAAAATCTGGGGCACTGACCATGACAACAAGATGGAGAGCCCACACACAGTCAAATCCTTTTGGTTCTTCAGGCATTTAGAAGTTATAAAGCTAGCCTCTTGTAAAGCTAGAACAGTAAATCTGTTCAGCTAGCCAGAATCTTTGAATAGTGAGGATGTACATACTGTCCTTCTCCTATAACATAGGCTTGCCAGTCCCCAGGTACCAGTGGGGGATCCCCTGGTTTTACAGGCTCCTTCCTGCCACCAGCCAGCTGGTTGGTGGGGGGATGTCCAGCCCCAATGGCCACCATGTGACTTTATATTTTGGTAGGCTTAGAGGAAGCCTGCAAACTGCCTGTGTTTTGAACTGTGTGTGTACCTTTAAATTCTGTGGTCAGTACTTGAATGGGAAACCAAGAGGAAAGTTGAATGGGTGAGTGAGCAAGCAGAGCCATGTGGGTCTTCCTGGTGAGTGTGTAAAAGGAATAGAAGAGAGCAGAGTCTCTTGGTTTGGAGGAAAACTCCACCCCCTAGGTTGATCTGCTTCTGTTTTCCTGTTAGTCTGAAGAAGTTGGTTGAAATATAGCAGATGGTTACATTCAGCAGCTTCAGTGAGTAAATTGCCCCAGTGATATCACAAAAGTATGAGCTTGCAAAATGCATTTATTTTAGCTGCTTTGTGAGTGTGTATGGGTGTGTTCACTTTCATTGAATGGAAATGCAGCCAGCTGCTGGGGAACAAGGAAATGAAGACTGTATTCAAGGGAAGCAGCATGCAATTACACATTCTCTGTTACCTTTCTCCCACAACGAGACACATTTTGGATTGTTTGGTCACAAGTGACCAGCTCCTGGACTGTAACGCTTCTGTGCTCTTTGTACACCATGGGGATATGGCCCAAACTGGTAGGTCATTGAGCATCTCTGATAAGGACTATACACCAATCTGAGAAGGACCCCAAAAATACTGTTGGGCCCCAAAGTGGCTAGCTAATCCCACATTGACTAACTCAAGCCTTGGTGGTCAAGTAACTCCAAATGATTTAATCCACATTTGTGAGAGGTGGATCATGCTGAAAAAATTCACACCTTTGTCTCTCCCCATTGGCCTGGATGCAGACCATTCTCTATGTTAGACAGGGCTTTCTTTGCAGAAAAATCCCAGCATAATTTGCATATTAGGCCACACCCCCAGACATCACCATTGTTTCAAACAGGACTTTCTTTGTAGTAAAAGCCCATCAGGAACTCATTTGCAAGTCTCCACTTGTCCCCGGATGGAACCAGGCTGCTGGTGCTTAAAATAAAAAAGGTGGCAGAGCAGTTTTTAAACTAAATCTTGGGGGAAAGCCGACAGGAGATGAAATGTCTCTGGTTCGGGAGGACTCGTCTCAAAGAGATGAAGGGTTGGCTGCTATTTTTCTGCTGGGTAATGGATCAGAGTTGTCCACTGTGATGGTGACAAACAGTATGGACTGTTTGCCAGAGTCTCGAGGCGGCAGGAGGAAGATGGTGGGCCTAGCTTGCCTGGGAAATTATAGATGTTTGTATGCAAATGCTAGAAGTGTTGGAAGTAAAATTGGTGAATTGGAATGTTTAGTGTTGGGAGAAAACATAGACATTGTGGGAATTTCAGAAACTTGGTGGAATGAGGAGAATCAGTGGGACACGGTGATTCCTAGATATAAGTTATATCGGAAGGATAGGGAGGGAAGGGTTGGAGGTGGGGTGGCTCTGTATGTCAGAGAGGATATATGGTCCAGTAAGACTGAGGTCAGAGAATTAGATTCACTTTTAGAAATGCTTTGGGTTGAAATAGAGGGCCCAAAAGGAAATTTAACTATGGGAGTTTGTTATCACCCACCAAATCAAAAGAGAGAGGATGATTATAATATGATGGAAGGCTTAAAGATAGCGGCTAAACGTAAAAACTGTGTCGTAATAGGTGATTTCAACTACCCGCAGATTGATTGGGTCAATATGTGTTCTGGTGGAGAGAAAGAGATTGAGTTTCTTGATGCTCTCAATGACTGTGCTATGGAGCAGAGGGTCTCAGAACCTACCAGGGGTGGGGCGATCCTGGATTTGGTCCTAAGTAATGCCCAAGACTTGGTGAGAGATGTAAAAGTGATTGCGCCGCTTGGGAGCAGTGACCATAATGTTATTGATTTCACCGTTTGTATAAATAGGGAGTTGCCCAAAAAGAGTGTTAGACTGGATGGGCCATTGGCCTGATCTAACTTTGCTTCTTATATTCTTATATTAGGCTACACCCCTGATGTCACCATCGTTTCAGAAGGACAGGGCTTTTGCACTGATTAATTACATGATCCTTGCCAATCAGGACCCACCCAAAGACTCATGACTGTTTCTCCACCCTCTCGATATGATCCCCGGAGAATCACTGCAAGTTTTGAGCCTGAAAAATGTTTTGCCTAGCAAAACTGCCCTGTTTTGACTTAGCACTAATTGGCGACGACACAAGTTTACATCCTTTCCTATGCACCAGACCTCTGCGATGGGAAATATCTCTTCTGCTGTTATGTTCATAAGCCGTAGCGATCATTATTCTGCTTGCCTGTCCTAAATCATAAAGAAAAGGAAGACTGCCAGCCACAACACTATTATCCCAGTGGGAATCCCCTTGCAAAGAAAATGGAAGATAAAGCAGTGATTTTTTTTTTAAAGGCAAGAAATAAAGAAGGATAAAACAATAAAAGGCTGCAGGGACTTTATTGGAAGAAAGGTTTTTGAGTTTTTTCCTTTAAAAAAGTACATTTAATGCCCTGTGAAGAAAATGCATTCTTGCTGAAGGACATTTCCTAGATCTGAAAATGAGAAATTAAATTGCTTCCTGATATTTTGATTGTTATCAGCTTGGAGACAGTTGCGGAGGTTTAATACTGAAATATCCATTTCCCCTATAATCTCTCCTGTCCTTTTAACATTTCTGACAGATCTCTGTCTTTGGCCTTGTGGACGTTTCCTTCATAAAAAAAAAGGAAGGGAAATAATTTTGCATTCTGGGTTAAGTCCTAATGGAAAATGCCGTGGTCTTCAGATTTTTTTGGAAACCTATTTTCTGAGGTAACTGTTGGATGTCCCATTGTGAAATTGCGGAGAAATAGGAAATAAACAATTAAAAACCAACAGGAATATCGGAATCGCTTGTGGCATAGGATAGGGTAAGATGAAATCTAGACTCTTTGTTTTGGTGTGGTGGTTAAGTGTACAGACTCTTATCTGGGAGAATTGGGTTTGATTCCCCACTCCTCCACTTGCAGCTGCTGGAATGGGCTTGGGTCAGCCATAGCTCTCGCACAGCTGTTCTTGAAAGGGCAGCTGCTGTAAGAGCTCTCTCAGCCCCACCTACCTCACAGGGTGTATGTTGTGGGGGAGGTAGATAAAGGAGATTGTGAGCCACTCTGAGATTTGGAGTGGAGGGCGGGATATTAATCCATTGTATTATTCTTATTCTTATTGTTATTACATTGCAATATATAATGAAATAATTATACAACTCACAGCCCGGTTGCTAACAGGCCATGGACTGGCACCGATCCATGGTCCAGGGGTTGAGGACCCCTGATATAGAGGAATATAATCTGCTACAAATGAAAAACAAGACTCCATCAATTAATTTTTGTTTATATTGTTTTCCTTTGATATAATTGCAACTTAAAAATAGGACCTGAAGCAAATAGAAACTATCAGAGGTAATAAAATCCATAAATTATTTAATAATAACAAACTCCATCTTCAGCTTTGTCACTGTCGCCCTGCATTTCTGTGTGGCAGCCAGAGTCGCCAAATGACAGCTGGGCCAGGGCCTTTTTGATCCGGGCCCCTACTTAGTGGAATGAGCTCCCGCTGGAGATCCGGGCCCTGCGGGACTTATCTAGCTTTCAAAGGGCTTGTAAGACGGAGCTCTTCCACCAGGCTTTCAATTAATCCAACGGGCCTCCTTTGAAAGTCATCACTTCCCCCAGCGTTTCCCCATTATGCTGTTGTGCTACGCTGTTAGTTATCAGCCACATGCTGTTGAGTGGCTTTGCAGTTTGTCTGTACAATTGTTTACTGTGCTGCTCCTGTTTTTTGGAATGCTTGTTTTTATGATACTATTTTAACTCTGTTGTTTTGCTGTTGTAAACCGGAATAGGGAGGGATATAAATCCAACAATTAAATGAAATTAAAATTCCTGGAGATTTTGAGGGGGGAGCCTGGTGAAGGGGTGGAATTTGGGGAAGGACATCGGTGGGGTACAAGGCCGTAGAGTTCACCCTTCAAAGCAGCCATTTTCTCCATGGGAATTGGTCTCCTTTAATCTGGAGATCACTTTTAATTCTGGGAGATCTTCAGACACACCTGCAGGCTAGCAACTTGAATGGCAGCTTTGTCCTTCCAAGCAAGGCCTGTCATTAGCTATCTCCTTTATATAAGACCTAAGAGGCCCGTGGCACAGAGTGTTAAAGCTGCAGTACTGCAGTCCTAAGCTCTTCTCACAACCTGAGTTCGATCCCCGGTGGAAGCTGAGTTTTCAGGTAGTCGGCTCGAGGTTGACTCAGCCTTCCATCCTTCCAAGGTTGGTAAAATGAGTACCCAGCTTTCTGAGGGGAAAGTGTAGATGACTGGGGAAGGCAATGGGGCAAACCACCCTGTAAAAAGTCTGCCGTGAAAACGTTGTGAAAGCAATGTCACCTCAGAATCGAAAACGACTGGTGCTTGCACAGGGGACTTTTCTTTATATAAGACACATTCTACAATCAATAAGGCTTAGGCTTCCCTCCCCAGTATCTGTGATTGTGATTGTGGGGGGGGGGGGGTTATTCCCTCCTAGCTTTCTGGTGAGACTGTAAGACAGAGGCATTATGGATGTTTATGAGCAGCCTAAACCTGGGCAGAAATAGAATATCTTTCTAGGAAGGCATAAGAGGGAGGGAAGTTGGCATGGTATAGACTGGTCTCATCAGAACTTGGAAGCTAAGCAGAGTTGGTACTTGAATGAGAGACCACCAAGGACAGCTCCTTGGTGGACAGCCAGTTTGGTGTAGTGGTCAAGCGCGTGGACACTTATCTGGGAGAACCGGGTTTGATTCCCCACTTGCAGCTACTGGAATGGCCTTGCATTAGCCATAGCTCTCATAGGAGTTGTCCTTGAAAGGCCAGCTTCTGTAAAAGCTCTCTCAGCCCCGCCCACCTCACAGGGTATCTGTTGTGGGGGAAGAAGATAAAGGAGATTGTAAGCTGCTTTGAGTCTTTGATTCAGAGAAGGGCAGGGTATAAATCTTATTGGGCCATACGTCCCTCATTTAGCCAATCCCCCTAGAGCTTACAGGGCTCTTTGTACAGGGCCTACTGTAAGCTCCAATGGGATTGGCTACATCTGTGGGGTGTGGTCTAATATGTAAAGGAGTTCCTGCTACAAAAAGAAGAAAAAAACAGGGTTTTGGTAGATATGTAAATATTGTAAATATCCAGATCTCTGTAAGTGCTGCTGCAAGCTCTAAATGGCCAGTATAATTTATAATAAAATAAAGTAGGTGTGGAAGATTCCAGGCTTTCTCTCTTTTATCCCATTAACTCTTATTAGATTTTCACCTTCCTTCCAACTCAGTGTGAATAATTAAATGACTCAGTCGCTGGCCCTCGTAAGAATTTCTGGACATCTTGACGGTCGGGCACCGTTCAATTACTTTCAGGCCAAGTTTCTCCCATTGCTGCTTTATCATCATCCTTCAAGGCAGATAATGAGCATTTAAAAAAAAAAAACAAAAAAAACTTTCCCCAAGTATTTAACTTGTCAGCCTTCGCATCATTACAACAGTTTTGAGGAGATCAATGGGGGCAAATTAATCTTACTGGTACAGTATAATCAGGTTCAAAGCAATTCTCGCCTTCAGAGCTTTCTCCAAATTATTCTTTTGATGTAATCACTATTTAGGCCACTGGCTTGAAGGGACTGATAAAGGGAAATGCCAAATTGCTCTCCCAGCGGCTCATGCTAAAGATTTCTAAATAGAAGGAGCTCAGTAGGTCAACAAGTGTTTTTCTACGGCGGGTATACACAGAGACTTTTTTGTTAACCAATAATACGGTAAAGCCTATAATTAAAGAAAACAAAGCCAGGGGAGAGGAGAAAGGGCAAAGTGAAGAACTGGCAGGGGAAACGCAAGGTGGCAATGGCGCAGATGTATCTGTTCTCCTTGATGTGCGGGAACTTGAAAAGGAAACAGCGGCGTCTTCTGCTAGGTTACGGAGTGCCCCGGAGGTTGGTGCGTCACTAGTCTTTTAAGTTTTAAAAACCAGGCTGAACTAACCACTTTTTTTGTTCTTCTTTCCCCTCCTCTTTTTCTCTCCTGGGCCTATTGCAGGATAAGCAGACGGCAGCAGGCAAAAGACAAAGATCCAGCATGAGGCGTATCGACTCATTCAAGAAAGAAGAAGATATTGGATTTATATCTCACCCTTCACTTTGAATCTCAGAGACTCAGAGCAGCTCACAATCTCCTTTATCTCCTTCCCCCAAAACAGACACCCTGTGAGGTGGGTGGGGCTGAGAGGGCACTCACGGCAGCTGCCCTTTCAAAGATAACTCCTACAAGGAAAGGAAAGGTCCCCTGTGCCAAAAGGGGATGCTCCCTCCCCACAAAGTTCAATCCCGGTGGCCCCTTCATTTGCAAGTGCAAGCTATTCTCTGAGTACCAGACACTTGACCTTTAGACTCCAGGCACAAGGTGAAAGATACTTCATGAATGTCGCCGTACAGAATGCAGATAGGCAACAAGCCTAGCACAGAGTCTTAAGGTTGCTACAGGGCACAGGGATCCCATATTAAAAAGGTTACAGAACACATCATGGCAAGAGGCTTTCTTGACGGGTGAGGCTGTGAACGACAGGATATTTGGGAGGGATTAATTAATTAATTGGGTTGCCATGAGTCAGAAATGACTTGATGGCACTTATCACACACAGAGGAGTGTCCCGGGTGCCTTTTACCAACGTCAGTGAATTAGCCAACTGCAGCCTTTCCTGGGTAGAAAAGATCTGGCTACCGCGATGCTTGCCCCTAGATATAGATAGCTTAGAATGCGCTCGGTGTGGGCTGCTCTTGAAAAGTGCTCGGACATTTCATTTGGTACAGAATACTGCAGTCAGAATGTTGACTGGAGTGGGTTGTAATGACCGTATCACCTTCATCTTGGCTCATCCACCTTGGCTCCCGATTAGTTCCTGGGCACAATTCAAGGAGCTGGTGTTGACCTTAAGAGTCCTATATCAAGCCCTATATCAGCACTGGACCCTTGATTCAATTCACTTGAAACTTGACTTCTTAGTGGACAGACTGAACTATGTTCCTTGCAATACTGGTGTCATTTGCTTGAAAAAACAGCCACTCCAGTCCCCAAGAGAGAGGAGGAGAAGGAGGAGGAAGAGGAGGGGAAGAAGATGATGATATTGGATTTCTATTGGATTTCTATCCTGCCCTCTACTTTGAATCTCAGAGTCTGAGAGCTGCTCACAATCTCCTTTACCTTCCTCCCGTACAAGAAATACCCTATGAGGTAGGTGGGGTCGAGAGAGCTCTCACAGAAGCTGCCCTTTCAAAGACAGTTCTCCAAGAGCCAAGACTGACCCAAGACCATTCCAGCAGCTGTAAGTGGAGGAGTGGGGGAATCAAACCCGGTTTTCCCAGATAAGAGGCCACACACTTAATCACTACACAAAACTGGCTCTTAGTCCCCACCCCCCAGGCAATACAAGACCACCAAATTTCAGCATTCTGAAAAATGTGGATGTATGGGGAGAAACCCAAAGATTCTGAAATATCAAATGAAACCCAAATATGAAAAAAATATCATTTCCCCACATACACATTACTAAATGGGGGTCCACAACCCCTCCCCTGCCCATTCCTCCTCCCTCCCTTAGAACAGGGGTGGCCAACGGTAGCTCTCCAGATGTTTTTTGCCTACAACTCTCATCAGCCCCAGTCAGCATGGCCAATGGCTGGGGCTGATGGGAATTGTAGGCAAAAAAACATCTGGAGAGCTACCGTTGGCCACCGCTGCCTTCGAAGAATCAAGTTGAGGGTGGCAGAGCATTCTTGTGCCACCCAACTTAATTATTTCAGTGGTCATTCTTCCTTGCTGACCAGCTCCTTATTGTCCCCAGAACATCCCCACCCAGCTAGGGAATCTTTCCTTCCAGCCGTAAGATTCCCATTCCCCCCCCCATCCTAATTCCTGATCTCTTTTACATATGAACATCTGAAGCTGCCTTATACTGAACCAGACCCTCGGTCCATCAAAGTCAGTATTGTCTTCTCAGACTGGCAGTGGCTCTCCAGGGTCTCAAGCTGAGGTTTTTCACACCTATTTGCCTGGACCCTTTTTTGGAGATGCCAGGGATTGAACCTGGGACCTTCTGCTTCCCAAGCAGATGCTCTACCACTGAGCCACCGTCCCTCCCCTTCTTAGGACAACCCCATCCTGGTCTTTGTTTCCCAGGTCTGTTTTCCTCTGGGTTAGCCATGTGGGAAGAACCCAATAGTTCGTGCATTAAAATTACTACAACTAGACCCTAGGATTGTTACCAAGGAAATGGGTTATTGGCTTGTCACAAGCACATAGCTACTGTATTTATCACGGGGCGGTTCCATTTCATGGACTTCTACTGCCACTCGTTAGCTTTGCTTGATGCTATGCTGCACAAGAAAGCTATTCCCTGGTTCATCATTTCTCTCTTTCTCCTCTCATTTCCCTCCAGAGGTTTATTGAAGCAATGCCCAAAGGTGTGTACGAGAGACTCGAAGATCTCCTAGGGATCTGTGTCTAATTGTACACGTGTGGGGCGTGTGCATGGACTGACACAGGTATCCGTTTGGGGTAAAATACCCAGCTTGCCGGGGGTAAAGCGTAGATGACTGGGGAAGGCAATGGCAAACCACCCTGTAACAAAAAGTCTGCCAAGAAAACGTCATGATGTGGCATCACCCATTGGTCAGTAACGACTACTTTTACCTTACTCGTTTTCCCATGCTATTGGCCTGAAGTTGTCTGTTTGAGGATATTTTAGGAGAGTTCTCCTCCCCTGTCATGTGTATGATATACACCCAGGGATGGCATTGTAGCAGGAGCTCCTTTCAATGTTCCCTTCTAAGCTGCAGAGTCTTGTGAGCAAAAATTCTGTTTTGTGAGCTACCGGCATAAAAGTTGTGAGCCGCTGCATGAATTAGTGCGCTCTGGGGCCATCCTTCCTGAGCTAAGACAAAAAAATGTGTGAGCTGGGGGGTTGAAAATCGGTGAGCTAGCTCACGCTAACTCAGCTCACAGGGCACACTGGCTCCTTTGCATATTAGGCCACGCACCCCTGATGAAGCCAATCCTCCAAAAGCTTACAAGGCTTTGTAAACTCTTGGAGGATTGGCTTCATCAGGGGCGTGTGGCCTAATATGCAAAGGAGCCCCTGCTAGAATTCTACCCCTGTATACAACCTAAGAGAGTTGGCCTACACAACGGCAACAAACGCTGTGTCCTTGGAGGCCAGCCGTGGGAGGTCTCTCGCCTTTAACCGACTCCTTATTAGCTGTTCTAATTGTTGTTATAAACGACAAACGACGGTTAATTGTTAATAAAAATTTAGCCAGTTCTCATCTGAAATGGAGAAGGCGATTCGGTTAATGAATAAATAATATATCCCATTTAGAAAGGCTGGCTTGCTTGGGGGCTCCCACTGGGAACCTCTTAATTCACAGCATTTCATTTAATGCATTTATATCCCGGTGAAGCTGTTCTGTAACTTTGCCTAGCAGCTGGTTTCCAGAAAAGCACTGGTGCTTAAACTCTCGTGAGAGGACATTTTTGTGGTCATGTATGACCAGGGTCTTAGGCCAAGTCTGGCCTTGTTTCAGGTTTGCCAGGTCCAATTCAAGAAATATCTAAGGACTTGGGGGTGGAGCTAGGATACATTGGGGGTGGAGCCAGGACCAAGGTGCGACAAGCTTAATTGAACTCCAAAAGGGAGTTCTGGCCATCGCATTTAAAGGGACTGCATACCTCTGAAGAGCCTCATGGCGCAGAGTGTTAAAGCTGGAATACAGCAGTCCTAAACTCTGCTCATGACCTGAGTTCGATCCCCAGCGGAAGCTGGGTTTTCAGGCAGCTGGCTCGAGGTTGACTAAACCTTCCATCCTTCTGAGGTCGGTAAAATGAATACTCAGCTTGCTGGGGTGGGGGGGGGAAGCGTAGATGACTGGGGAAGGCAATGGCAAACCATCCTGTAAAAAGTCTGCCATGAAAACGTTGTGAAAGCAACATCACCCTAGAGTCGGAAACGACTGGTGCTTGCCCAGGGGACCTTTCCTTTTCCTTTCATGACCAGGGTCTTAGGTCAGGTCTGGCCTTGTTATAGGGCTGCCAGATCCAATTCAAGAAATATCTGTGGACTTTGGGGGTGGAGCTAGGATACATTGGGGTGGAGCCAGGACCGAGGATGTGACAAGCATAATTGAACTTCGAAGAGGAGTTCTGGCCGTCGCATTTAAAGGGACTGCATACCATTTAAATACATTCGCTTCCTTGGAAATAATGAAAGATAGGGACACCTTATTTGGGGGGGGGGGGTCATTGAATTGGACCCCCTGGTCAATTTTTTTTTGAAACTTGGCAGATGTTTTGAGGAGAGGCACCGGATGCTGTGCTGAAAGTTTGGTGCCTCTACCTCAAAAAACAACCACCTCAGAACGACCTCAGTTCCCTCTAAGCTGCAGTCTTGTGAGCAAAAAGTCTACGTTGTAAGCTACTGACGTTAAAGTTGTGAACTGCTGCCATTAAAGTTGTGAGCTCCTGCATAAATTCTTGTGCTCTGGGGTCGTCCTTCCTGAGCTAAGACAAAAAATGTCTGAGCTGGAGGCTAAAAATCTGTGAGCTCGCTCACGCTAATTCAGCTTAGAGAGACCACTGCTCAGAACCCCAGATTCCCACAAATCAATTCTCCATTATACCCTGAGGGAATCGGTCTCCATCGGGAATAATGAAGAATAGGGGCACCTTCTTTTGGGGCTCAGCAGATATTTTCTCTCTCCCCTCTCCCTGCTTTCTGATGACCCTGAAGGGCCTCCAAATCAGGGGATCCCCTGCCCTCACCTGGTCCCAGGCCAAAGAGACTTGCGGTGTTGGGCAGAGGTAAGAGGCTGTATTGTAGTTTATGCACTATGTCAAAGGCAGAGCTTTGAGGGGCATAGCCCCCCAGTGAAGAGGGACTAAAAGCCCAACATTCAAAATGTCATGAACCTGAGCAAATGCAGCAGCAGACTGTTCGATCTAACCTGAAATCTCCCAGAACAACTGATCTCCAGATGACAGAACTCAGTCCCCCTGGAAAGAATGGCTTCCTTATAATGTGGACTCTGTGGCCTTGTATCCTGCTGAGGTCCTTCCCCTCATCAAAGCCTCCTTAGGCTCCACCTCCAGACCTACTGGGATGTCCCAACCAGGAGCTGGCAATACCGGTACAGCCTCTTTCTATCTGGAACAGAGGTCCATCAGTGGATATTAGCCTCAAGGTACAGACCAAGAAAAGTCCGCATAGTCAAAGCGATGGTATTCCCAGTAGTAATGTATGGCTGTGAGAACTGGATCATAAGGAAGGCCGAGTGCAGAACAGATGCTTTCAAGCTGTGGTGCTGGAGAAGACTCTTGAGAGTCCCTTGGACTGCAAGAAGATCTAATCAGTCAGTCCTAAGGGAAATCAACCCAGACTGTTCCCTGGAAAGTCAGATGCTGAAGCTAAAGCTCCAATACTTTGGCCACCAAATGAGAAGGGAGCCGTCCCTGGAGAAGACCCTGATGCTGGGAAAGACAGAAGCCAAAAGAAGAAGGGGAGGGCAATAGATGAGATGGTTATTGATGTAACTAACATGAATTTGAGCAGACTTCAGAGGATGGTAGTGTCAAGCATGGTGAAATTCCATTGATAATTGATTGTTATAGGGTCCTCCATAACCCTGGTCTGTGAAGTATCATGGGGGACCAAGCTTTGCTAGCTTTGCTATTCTTTTCCCTCCCCCTTCTTGCTTTATTGCTCACAAATTAGAAGTAGTAAGAACGAAACTAACTTGAGAAGAAGTAATCAGCACCTTCCCATGCATTCCTGGTAGGGAGTGCGACACATCTGGGGAAAGCAAGGACAGAGTCCTGGTAACATTATGAGAATGTAGACATTTATGATAGTTTATGTGTGAGAGCTATCCCTCGTCCCCACCCTTTGGAATCCTTTTGAAGTAAGCCTTAAAAAGTATTGTATCAATGTATTGGCAGCATCACTCTCAAGAATCTGTTTCACTGAAAGTATCGGTTTATCAATAAACGTCGTTTTGTATCAACTTCGACTTGTCATTGAAACCGCATGCTTGACAGGTAGAAGACAGGAGGGCCTGGTGTGACTTGGTCCATGGGGTCGCAAAGAGTTGGACTCGACTGTGTGACTGAACAACTACAACATAGATGGAACACTATATCTGGGGCAGTGTATTCTTGGTAAGCTTGCCAGGTCCTCTCATGGCAGTGGCAGGGGGGTTTGGGGGGCATTCCGGGGGTGGGCAGGATGCCACATGCAGCTCCTCAATGCGATGTTATCACCCGGAAGCCTTCTGCTGCTATTTCTATTACTGGGTGAAAACTCTTTTGGTTTGTTTGCTTTGGTCTTCCCTCTGTGAACCTTCCTTCCTGCCCAGTGGTTCACTTGGTGTTATACCTGTAGCTTTAGGTCTGCTTCTCATCATTTTCCATGATGTGTTTTGTGCTTGGTGTTCATGGTTTTAAAGATTTGATTTGGTTATGTAAGTTTTTGATTTGGTAGCCACTGTGGTGGCCCTTACGGAGGCAGGAAGGTGGGGTATAAATCTTGAGCAAGAGAAATAGGTACATTAGGAATGTTTGAGTGACTGTGAAACCAAATTCGATAACTCGTGCTACACATTCAGTGCCCACAAATAGGTGCAAAATGACTTGCAGAGGTTGTGGAATATTGCAGGAGACTTATAAGGACATAAGAGAAGCCATGTTAGATCAGGCCAATGGCCCATCCAGTCCAACACTCTGTGTCACACAGTGGCCAAAAAAAATTATATATACACACACACACACACATATACACACCGTGGCTAATAGCCACTGATGGACCTCTGCTCCATATTTTTATCTAAACCCCTCTTGAAGGTGGCCATGCTTGGGGCCACCACCACCTCCTGTGGCAGTGAATTCCACATGTTAATCACCCTTTGGGTGAAGAAGTACTTCCTTTTATCTGTTTTAACCTGACTGCTCAGCAATCTCATCGAATGCCCACGAGTTCTTGTATTGTGAGAAAGGGAGAAAAGTACCTCTTTCTCTACTTTCTCCATCCCATATATTATCTTGTAAACCTCTGTCATGTCACCCCGCAGTCGACGTTTCTCCAAGCTAAAGAGCCCCAAGCGTTTCAACCTTTCTTCATAGGGAAAGTGTTCCAGCCCTTTAATCATTCTAGTTGCCCTTTTCTGGACTTTCTCCAATGCTATAATATCCTTTTTGAGGTGCGGCGACTTATGGTGACCCCGCAGGGTTTTCAGGATTTTCTAGGTGAGATGAATAAAGGTGGTTTGCCCTACCTCCTTTGAATGTTCTTGGTAGACTGGATTCCCATCCAAGTACTAACCAGCTCTGACTGTACTTAGCTTTTGAGAGCCAATGAGATTAGTCTAGCCTGGGCCATCCAGATCAGGGGATGACCAGCTGAACCTGGTTGAGATATTTGCCATCTAGGCATACGTTTTGTGATCTCTGATTCTAGCAAACTTTCCCCTCTTCCCTATTTCTGTGCGGGAACGCACCGCTTCTTTCTAAATGAAGACTTCTTTAATGAAGCGGGGTTTGCCATATGCAAAGGGGGGGGGGGAGATAAGATTGTTCCCTAAATTGCTGGCCACGTGCTTCAGTGCTCTTGAAATTTCCACTCTTTGTATGACAGTAATTCAAAGTCCCTGGAAGATCCTCTCTTTCGGAATAGATAAACGCGAGCTATTTCAGGGAGGCTAATTGAAATCACTGGCCTCCCAAGCATTTACTTCTCACCATTCTCCTAGATAAGCTGGAGTGCCACTTCCCTACGCCCACACTTGCCTTTCTGAACTGCCTTATCTCTTGCGTAGTCCATTTTCAATGTCATTAAGGACTTGCTCGTTCCAGGAGGGGGGGGGGAATCATGCCTGGTTCATTAAAAAAAACGGGTGCTTTAATTACTTCATGAGGAAGGTACCATCGTTGCAAGTCTTGTGTGTTTCTCCAACAATCCTCAAGCTGAGCGGTATTGGTTCAAAAGGATTTTATCCGCGGGTTGAGACCCTCCTGTCACATGGAGGGCTTATGTGTTGGAAAGATCCATTTCCACTTGAACCTGAAACTAGTAATATAAGCAAAGGCGGGTCAGCTTCAGAGGGTGGCCAGGTTGGACTGCACTAGACCAGCTAGAGTCCAGTAGTACCAAAGAGGAGAACATGTTTTTCAGACGATAAGCTTTCAAGAGCCAGTTTGGCATAGTGGTTAAGTGCACGGATTCTTATCTGGGAGAACCAGGTTTGATTCCCCACCCCTTCGCACGCATCTGCTGATGTGACCTTGAGTCAGTCATGTCAGACGATGGAGGCTCAAAGTCAACGGACTTCCATTTGTTGCAATGTTAAGACGTTTATTTGATATCTCAAGGTTCTGGACAAAGGAGCATTGGGACTGATGCCAATTGGCGGGAAAGCCAATGCTTTAAGCAGTATCCATCAAAAGATTTCTAAACAATACTACATTCTCACACTCCTAAGATACATGTAACACCTTCCCTTCCCCATGTAGAGGGCAATGCCCTCTACATGGGGCTGCCCTTGTGCCGAATCCGGAAGTTGCAGTTAGTGCAGAATGCCGCGGCCTGGCTGTTATTGGGGCTCCCAAGATGGGAGCACATCCGGCCAGGACTCCGGGCTCTGCACTGGCTGCCAATAATATACCGAGTCCAGTACAAGGTGCTGGTTATTACCTTTAAAGCCCTATATGGTCTAGGACCTGCCTACCTGAGGGACCGTCTCTCCCCACATGTTCCCCAGAGAGTGCTGAGATCAGGAACCCAAAATCTTCTTATTATCCCTGGGCCAAAGGAAGCCCGCATGAAATCTACCAGGGATAGGGCTTTCTCTGTAATGGCACCTTCCTGGTGGAACCAGCTGCCGGAGGAGGTGAGGGCCCTGCGGGACCTTGCTCAGCCCTCTTCTGGCTGGCCTACAACTAATCTGGCATAGGAAACTAAGTGTAGTTCCAATAGACTTCTGATGTTTTAATGTTTTAAATGTTTTAATATTTTAAATGTTTTAACTGTGTAAAATGCCTAAAACTTAATATTGTTATGTTAGACTTAATGTGTTGTGAGCCGCCCTGAGCCACCTTGGTGGGAAGGGCGAGATATAAATCATAAATAAAGTAAAGTAAAGTAAAAGTTATCTCTTGTGGTTCCCTTTCTCACAGAGGAGCTCTGCTGGCTCTTCTTGAGGCATGCTATTGTCAAAGGGTCGTTGCTTTTGTAAGTACTATGAAGAGGAATTCACAGCAGGGGTTAGTAACATCTCTGTCTCTACTTTGAGATGCAAAATCTCTGTTTCATGGTTAGTAGCAAACGTTCAAAATGGAGTTAGTCAGGTCAAGCCACACATTGCATTTCAGTAGTATTTATTCCAACATAATAGCAAAACCCTCCAGTGTCTGACAAGTCACAAGTTCTTGCAGAGCAGTTCCTCTCAAGAGCAGTTTCCGTCAGAGCTCTCTCAGCTCCACCTACCTCACAGGGTGTCTGCTGTGGGGAAGGGAAGGGAAAGGAGATTGTAAGCTGCTCTGAGACTCCTTTGGGTAGTGAAGGGTGGGGTATAAATCCTGTCTACTCCTCTCCTCCTCCTCCTTTCTTAGATATGAATGTGGGTTAGGATTCCTTCAGTCCTATCATCTCCTTGGGACTAGTAGTCCGAAGCTACAATCAGTGTTCCCTCTAAGCTGAGTTAGCGTGAGCTAGCTCACATATTTTTAGCCTCCAGCTCACACATTTTTGTAAACTCAGGAAAAATGGCCCCAGAGCACCCTATTTTATGCAGTAGCTCACCACTTTAATACCACTAGCTCACAAAGTAGAATCTTTGCTCACAAGGCTCTGCAGCTTAGAGGCAACATTGAATCCGATTCTGATGAAACAATGTACGTGAAATATTTTCTACACTCTAAAGCTGGGACTCATAAGTGAAATGAGATCCCACTCCTTCCCTGAAGTCCCCCACTTTCCCCTGGCTACTGGTGGTGCAATGGGTACTAGCCAAGGTGAGTAAAGGGAACCTCTGAAACCCAGTGCTAAGTGGCCATATCAAAAGAAGGATATGGAGGAGACGTCCCTCAAAGGCTATTAGCCATGGTGACAAGGAAGCCTCCACATTCTCAGGCAGTAAGCCTCCAAATCTCAATGAGGGAAGGCAGCATCAGGAGAATGCTTTGGCCTCTGTGCCCTGTTTCCTTGCCCTCTAGAGAAACTGTTTGGTTTCTGGATGAAACAGGATGCTGGACTAAAGGAACCACTGGTCTGATCCATCACAGACTATATTCCCCAGCTTCACTTTGCCTTCTTCCTTCCTTATTGTTGCCTCCAGCTATCAGCTCCAAACAGAAGAATGTAGTGATGGCTATAACCACAGATAGTTTTGAAAGGATATTGGGCAGATTCACAAAGAAGAAGCCCATAAATGGTGATGACAGTGAGTCAAGGGAACGTCCACACCCAGATACAACAAAGCTCTCAGTTACCAATACCGGGAGGCAATATCAAAAGAGGTCCTTGGTCTCTGTTCCATTTGTTGGTCCTTCAGGACAACTGGCTGGCTGCTGTGTAAAACAGAACGCTGGGCTGGATATACCACTGGTCTGATCCGGTAGAACTCTTTTTATGTCCTTGTGTTATATTCTTTTGGTCAACCACTCTTGATCAAAGTCTGGCAAAGCAGGGAAATGGCTAGATTGTCCTCATTTGACAGGACCAAGGGTGGAATTCTAGCAGGAGTTCCTTTGCATATTAGGCCACACACACCTGATGTAACCAATCCCCTGAGAACTTACAAGGCTCTTTTTTGTAAGCTCTTGGAGGATTGGCTACATCAGGGGTGTGTTGCCTAATATGCAAAGGAGCTCCTGCTAGAATTCCACCGCTGGGCAGGAGAATGCTTATGACCAAGAAGGATATAGACAAGCTGGAATGGGTCCAGAGGAGGGCAATGAAGATGGTGAGAGGTCTGGAGACAAAGTCCTATGAGGAAAGGTTGACGGAGCTGGGCATGTTTAGCCTGGAGAGGAGGAGGCTGAGAGGTGATATGATCACCATCTTCAAGTACTTGAAGGGCTGTCATCTAGAGGATGGTGTGAAATTGTTTTCTGTGACCCCGGAAGGTCGGACCAGAACCAATGGGTTGAAATTACATCAAAAGAGTTTCCGGTTCAACATTAGGAAGAACTTCCGGACCACTAGAGAGATTCCCCAGTGGAACAGGCTTCCTCGGGAGGTGGTGGGCTCTCCTTCCTTGGAAGTTTTTAAACAGAGGCTAGATGGCCATCTGACAGCATTGAAGATCCTGTGAATTTGGGGTAGGTATTTGTGGGTCCTGCATTGTGCAGGGGGTTGGACTAGATGACCCTGGAGGTCCCTTTCAACTCTATGATTCTATGATTCTATGACCAACTTACAGTGTTGTTGTACGTATCCTGCAAGAAAGTACAACTAGTAATTATTGGTATTCATTTGCCATTGCAGGTATATTCACGTATGAAAAATATTCCTTAGGGAATGCACACCAATGCTTTCATTGAATATGAACATTGCACCGAAAAAATATCTTGCAGGTTTGGGACAGTTTCGCACAAGAAGAAGAAGAAGATATTGGATTTATATCCCGCCCTCCACTCCGAAGAGTCTCAGAGCGGCTCACAATCTCCTTTACCTTCCTCCCCCACAACAGACACCCTGTGAGGTGGGTGGGGCTGGAGACAGCTCTCACAGCAGCTGCCCTTTCAAGGACAACCTCTGCCAGAGCTATGGCTGACCCAAGGCCATTCCAGCAGGTGCAAGTGGAGGAGTGGGGAATCAAACCCGGTTCTCCCAGATAAGAGTCCGCACACTTAACCACTACACCAAACTGGCTCTCAAGGCAGACATTTCATGTTCACAATGAGAGGATTTTCTGGATTGGTTGGTTTCAATGTAATGGCTTCAGAGTAGGCTGAATGGCTTGCTATTATGCAAGTTGTCAGGCTATTTCTATAGTGTCTGGCACCCAGGAACGCAGTCTCCCTTGGAGGCAAGGGTTCATATCCCACTTCTGACACCATGTAGTGTACCCAGGGACGATGAACAACAACACCGAGTTGTTGTTTACAGAACAGCTTTATTGGCAAAGACAAAACACCACAAAGGAGAGCCACACAACAAACAACACATAGCCAGAGAGTTCTGTGACCACCCCCCTCTAAACAAGTTAAATACATAACAATGGGATGGAGACCCTCCTACTTAAGGACACATACATCACAATTTCTCCTGGATGCTCTCCATTCAAATAGCTAACTGACTTGCTACTGTTCATAGTACTGGACTCTTGGGCATCCTTTCCTACTGGTTCCCTGCTGTCATGTTTGACATTGCAAACATCAGTGTCCTTTGGACCCCATTCATGGATTCACGTAATGTCTAGGCGGGTCTCAGTTAAAGATCTTTCACATTCCCTGCTACCTGAGCCTTCCACCTGGAGATGCCAGGGGTTGAACTAGAGCCCTTCTGCCTGCCATGCGGATGATCTGGTGAACCAGGGCACCCCTCCGCACTTCGCAAATTAAAAATGGCCACCACCAATTAATCAACACAATGATGATTTTATCATTTTTAAACTGCATTTGTAGATGTTTGAACTGACTGTTAGCTGCCCTGAGTCCGCTTGCAGAGAAGGTGGGATAGAAATCTAAAGTAATAAACAAACAAAGATTTCAGGTTTTCACGGCTGGTAACATCATTAGGGTTTGTAGAATCTTTCGGGCTCAAGTGCCGTGTTCAGGCTCAAGTCCCGTGTTAGACTATAAATTGTAGAAAGTCACAGAACAATCAGCTCATTCCACAGAACAATCAGCACAGTCAATAACCATCTCCCTTATCTTCACACCCCTTCCAACCCTCCCAGCAATTAACATGGAACAATGGTCACATTCAACAGCCAGTTTCCTTATCACTCCCCTTCCAGGAAGCCCCACCAAACAATGGGCACATCAATAAACTAATTGCCCTTTCACCACACCCCCTCCAGCCTAGAAATAGCAGCTCTCCAGCAGCCCTGGCCTCACTCAATGCACAGCAGCCAAGAAGGTCAGAGCGCCTGCTCCGGCTGCAACGCCACTGAGGATGTTCTCCACAGCTGAGAACGAAACGTCTGGAAGAAAAACTTTCTCCAGTAGAACACGGCACTTGAGCCCAAAAGATTCTACAAACCCTAATGATGATGCCAGCCGTGAAAACCTGAAATCTTTGATCTTTCACATTCCCTGCTACCTGAGCCTTCCACCTGGAGATGCCAGGGGTTGAACTAGAGCCCTTCTGCCTGCCATGCAGATGATCTGGTGAGCCAGGGCACCCCTCCACTCTTCGCAAATCAAAAATGGCCACCACCAATTAATCAACACAATGATGATTTTATCATTTTTAAACCGCATTTGTAGATGTTTGAACTGACTGTTAGCTGCCCTGAGTCCGCTTGCAGAGAAGGTGGGATAGAAATCTAAAGGAATAAACAAACAAACAAATAAAATGGTTTTTAAAAATTTATTTTATTAGATTTATATCCCGCCCTCCCCATTACGGGTTCAGGGCAGCTAACAACCGATAAAAACAACAACATGTAAAGCATTAAAACAGTAATATACAATAAAATCGACAAATTACAGAACTTAACAGATCTTTGGTGGTCCTGGCGCTTGCAAAGCTGGTTCGGTGGTGTCAGCTCACCGTAGCTCACAGGCCGAATGATTATGGATCAAGAGATAATGCAAATGCGAACAGCCGAAATCTATGGACTGTTTCAATCTGTCATCCTGTGAAATGACTTAGGAAGGGACTAAAATCTGATATTTACTGTATGCCGCAGCCAAAGGAAGCCAGTCTTCCACACAATGACTGAGCTGTGGTCATAGATTATAAACATTAGCACCAAGGACAGCTCTGACTTTTTCTTGATGTGAAACAAGGGTTATCTCCCCCCCCCCTCCGCCCTTTCCTCTTCCAATCTACTTCTCAAATAAATTGGTTGCTGTCTGGCTTGCTTGTCTAGCCTCCGCGGAGCCGGCTATGCAAAGGTGTGTACGGTGTGTGCCTCCATCAATCATTTTTTTGCTGCATGCATTTGACTTTTCCTGGAAATCTGACAAGGGAAAGGAAGCTGATGAAATAAGCAGCACGGTGACTATAAAGTAGTGGGACTGTAGTAATAGCTGAAGATTCTCCTCGGCAGTACTTAGTTTGATTGAGCAGTGGCGCGGAAGCACACCAGAATGGATTGCGAAAATATTATTTCACCCCATAACGGGAGCTGTGAGCCAGGAATTACTTCCCTGGGTCCAACCTGATCATCAGCCACTGAACTCCCCAAGTAAAATGACACAAGTGGTTATTCTCTCAGACTTAGATCTCCTCATCCCGTAATTATGACTAAGAAATGAAGGCTGAGGTAAATTTTTCAGGAGGGTTGCCATGTCATGGTAGGAGACCTTCCACTGGCAACCCTTTTTTCACAGTTGCCACTCGGAATAGTGGCAGGGAGAATCAATGTTGCCCACTCGGAATAGTGGCAGGGAGAATCAGTGTTGCTCACAGTTTAATATCATTCTGGGGGAACCTACACAAGAACAAAGGGGAAAAGTCAGACTGCTCCAACTACCGGGGGATAACCCTGCTCTCCATCGCAGGCAAAATCCTTGCTAGAATACTCCTGAACAGACTGGTGCCCACCATTGCAGAAGAACTCCTCCCAGAGAGCCAGTGTGGCTTCAGAGCTAACAGGAGCACCACCAACATGGTATTTGTTCTCAGGCAGCTCCAAGAGAAATGCAGGGAACAGAACGAGGGTCTATATGTGACTTTTGTCGACCTTACCAAAGCTTTCGATACCATTAGCAGGAAAGGCCTGTGGCAAATCTTGGAACGTTTAGGATGTCCCCCAAGGTTCCTCAGCATGATCATCCAGCTACATGAAGACCAGCATGGCCAAGTCAGACACTGCAACGATCTCTCGGAGCCCTTCCCAATAGGCACAGGTGTAAAGCAAGGCTGCGTTCTCGCGCCAACTCTCTTTACGATCTTCTTTACCATGATGCTTCAAAGAGCCGCAGTAGATTTAGATGATGACGATGGTGTCTACATCCGCTATCGCACTGATGGCAGCCTGTTCAACCTGAGGCGACTAAAGGCCCACTCCAAGACAATGGAAAAACTTATCCGAGAGCTACTGTTTGCTGATGATGCTGCACTCGTCTCCCACTCGGCATCAGCTTTGCAGCATATGACGTCCTGCTTTGCAGAGGCTGCCAAGCTATTCGGCCTAGAAGTTAGTCTGAAGAAGACAGCAGTTCTCCACCAGCCTGCACCCCAGGAAGATTATCACCCTCCTTGCATCACTGTGGGTGAATCAGTTTTGAAGACAGTCCAGCAGTTCAGCTACCTGGGGTGCATCATCTCCTCAGACGCCAAGATCGACAAAGAGATCGATAATAGGCTGGCAAAGGCAAACCGTGCATTTGGCTGACTGCATAAAAGAGTGTGGAGCAACAAGCATCTGAAAAAAGGCACAAAGATCAATGTTTACAAAGCGGTTGTGATGACAACCCTCATCTACGGCTCCGAATCGTGGGTTTTATACCGTCATCACCTGCGACTCCTTGAGCGCTTTCATCAGCGCTGCCTTCGCACCATCCTCAACATCCACTGGAGTGACTTTGTGACCAACACTGAAGTCCTCAAGCGGGCGGAGGTTACAAGCATCGAGGCACTGCTGTTGAAGACGCAGCTGCGTTGGGCTGGGCATATTTCCAGGATGGAAAACCACCGCCTTCCCAAGATTGCCCTGTATGGCGAACTTTCCACCAGCCATCGAAATAGAGGGGCACCAAAGAAGAGGTACAAGAACTCCTTGAAGAAATCCCTTGGTACCTGTTGCATCAACTATCACCAGTGGTCTGACCTAGCCTCAGATCGCAAAGCATGGAGGCACACCATCCACCAGGCTGTCTCTTCCTTTGAGAATGCACGCATAGCTGATCTTGAGGACAAAAGGAGATTGAGGAAGAATTGCACTGTTACAGCACCAACCCCAAATCAGACTTTTCCCTGCAGCCACTGTGGCCGGACCTGCCTGTCCCGCATTGGTCTTGTCAGCCACCAGCGAGCCTGCAGCAGACGTGGACTACTGCACCTTTCTTAAATCTTCGTTCGCGAACTCAAGCCGAGAGAGAGAGGGGGGGAACCTAGAAGTGATAGCATGTTACTCTAGGAACTGCCGGGAACTCAGTGGTTTTACAATCAAGTTTCCAGTTATTCCCAGAGTGACATGATTTCACTTCTAGCTTGCCCTGGATGTGATGTCATTCAATACACATTTCCATCACATCTTCCATGTCCCCACTCTTCAATCTCTCTTGAATTACCTGTCAACAACTGGCAACCTTACTTTTTGGATGTGGGATTTCCATCTGTAAAACCATCTGTGTTGTAGAATTATAGGACTGGAAGGGGCCTCATAGACCATGCAATCTAATCCCCTGTTCCATACTTGCTAGAACATTCCCAACAGACGGTGGACCAGCTTCTGCTTGAAAACTTCTACCTAGGTAATTGATTTCATTGCTCTCAGCATCAGGAAGTTTCTCCTATCAACTGCAGCGCACCTTCCTATAACTTAAACTCATTAGCTCTGGTCTCACCCTTGAGAGACGCACAGAATGAGTCTATGCTCTTCCATGCGATGGTTCTTCAGGTCCTTGAAGAGCATAATCACATCTCCCCTCAGTCTTCTTTTCTCTGGCTTTCTTTTAACTTGCCTCTCACCAATCTGTGTTGTCCTCCTTGTCTACATTATTTTTTTTGGATGGTAGCAAGAACTGAACAAAGTCCTCCAGCTGAGATCTGACTGGTCCAGAATATAACGGAGTCAAATGTTCTCCTCTCTATATACTACCCTAGTCACAATCCATGCATGTACTATTCATACAAAGCAATTGTATAAATTAAGCATACAATTCACATTCTACTTCCATTAAGCGCCTAGTCCATAACACGGTCTGATAGGTGACTAGTACTTCAATAGTTCCACTTAGCCCTGGTCTGGTCTTCTGTAGTGACAGTTTTATTTTAGTCTCTGAGAAGTTAGATTACCTACACACCTCTTGTGAACATATGAAGCTTACCTAAGAACCTAAGAGAAGCCATGTTGGATCAGGCCAAAGGCCCATCCAGTCCAACACTCTGTGTCACACAGTGGCCACAAAAAACCCAGGCGCCATCAGGAGGTCCATCAGTGGGGCCAGGACACTATAAGCCCTCCCACTGTTGCCCCACCATCTCCACACGGGCCCTCCCTTGGCACCTCCTCTTCCGATGCCCTCTTGGGGGGTTCAAACACAGAACTCCCAGGCAGGGGCTCCCTCCCCGCAAGGAGAGCACAAAACCCTCCCCACATCAGAGAGGGGTGGCAGAGATATGAACATATGAAGCTGCCTTATACTGAATCAGACCCTCCTGGGTCCATCAAAGTCAGTATTGTCTACCCAGACTGGCAGCGGCTCTCCTGGGTCTCAAGCTGAGGTTTTTCACGCCTATTTGCCTGGACCCTTTTTAGTTGGAGATGCCGGGGATTGAACCTGGGACCTTCTGCTTACCAGTCAGATGCTCTATCACTGAGCCACCGTCCCTCCCTCTGTTTGTGCACCAGCTGAATCTGTGTCTAGAGAGAGCTTGGCAATTGGCTACTGGATTTCTCAGATCCAATCAGCGTGGATACTTCAAAACCGGACTCTGTTTTTTCTCCTCTGTGTGCTTATTCGATTCGGGAGCCAGCCTGGCAAAGCCATAAATGCGAACTGAGAAAGTGCTTAATATCCTGCCTTTCCTCGCAGCTCAAGGTGGTTTATTTATTTAATTAACTGGATTTACATCCCGCCCTCCCCGCCGAAGCAGGCTCAGGGCGGCTCGCAACACGTACCTTACAATAAAAACGTTTACACTAAAAGCATTAAACGGTTTAAAATAATTTGGTGCTAATCTCCATACAGATTTAAGGTGGCGTTCAGTGATCTTTAACATACATTGGTTCTAGCATCTTGGTGGTGGTGGTCAGCGTCTCAGTTAAACGCTAACTGAAATAGCATTGTCTTGCAGACCTGGCGGAAGTGGGCAAGGTCCCACAAGGCTCTGACCATGATCTTTTTCACACAGCCTAAGTATTCCGGTATGGCAGCTTGTCAGTTACTGAACAGTAACGGGTTTCTGTTGACATTTCAGATAGACCCGATTCAGTAACTGGCTGCTACCGGAATACTGTCACCTTTTCACACAGTCCCGCGGCTGTCCCGGTAGTGAGGCATGCCTGAGTCGTTACTAACAAAGAGCAGCTTCTTCCACTTTTCAACCCCTCCTTCCGCTATAGTGACATATCACAACAGCATCACCATAGATCGCCGCCGCTGAAACTTGGTAACTTATCTCAATGGAGCCTAGCCATCTCTATGGTGGTGCTGTTGTGATACGACGCTATAGCACTATAGCGATCTTTGCCCAACGTTCAAAAAAAAAAAAAAAAGCCGGAGATCGCGCGCCGGCAGGCGAAAACGGCTGGCGCTGGTGGAAGCGAGATAAAAGCAGAACAGTGTGAAATGGCTTGCTTCAATCACGGAACCCTACCGGGAAAAAAAACATGTGTCTGAAAACTCCCATCCCTGTCTCGGATTACTGCAAGGCGGCACGATACCGACTCCCTTCCAGCTTCCACTGGTAAGTGTGAAAAGGGCCCTTCTCAGGCAGTTGGTTCCACCAAAGAGGGGTGGCAACTGAAAAGGCTTTTTCTTGCGTTGTTTTCAGTCTTGGTATGTCCAAGTAGGCCAGGTAGGTGGCCACCTAGGGTGGTACCTGACCTGCAGGGGCACTGGGTGCCCCTTCCTACCCCAAGCCACTAGCATAACTTCCCCAACTGTGCCGGGGTAGGGAAGGAAAGGTTTCTTGTGCAAGCACCAGTCATTTTCGACCCTGGGGTGACGTTGCTTTCACAGCAGACTTTTTACTGGGTGGTTTGCCATTGCTTTCCCCAGTCATCTCTGCTTTCCCCCCAGCAAGCTGGGGACTCATTTGACTGCTCTCGGAAGGATGGAAGGCTGAGTCAACCTCGAGCCAACTGCCTGAAAACCCAGCTACCACCGGGGATCGAACTCAGGTCGTGAGCAGAGTGTCATGGGTGCTGGGGGCCCTGCAGAAGAAGCCGAGCCTGCAGAAGAAACTGTGCCCCTGCCACCTGCACCAGTGCCCCTGCCTCCTGCTGGAGAAGATCCAAGCCCCCCTGCCTCACCCTCTCGGGTGGCTCGTGTGCGTGACCGCCTTCGTCAGGACCTCAGGGATTGGAGGAGGGCGGCACGCTCACGAGCAAGACGCTCCCTGAGCCCTGAGTTTTGAAAGGATTCTGGCCCTTCTAGGAGTGAGGGTGCTTGAGTCTCAGCAGGATCCTGGCTGCCCTCTGAGTCAGCAATTAGCCCAAATGGGCAACAGACAGCAGAGGGCTATATAGCTGTGGGCTTTGAGGGAAGGCTTTGTGGAAGCAACTAGTCACTTACCTGACGTTCTAGCATCCACTTCGGCTTCTGACTTCGGCTTCTGGACCCCCTGACTCTGGCATTGACTTCTGGACCCCCTGACTTCGGCTTCTGAACCTCTGACCTACGATACCTGGACTGTGATTCGGTTTTGGTGCTTTGGACCCTCCTTGCTACCCAGCTACAGACCTTGGACTGCCCCTGGACTTCGCCTGGCCTGGCCCCAGTCCGTGACACAGAGCTTAGGCCTGCGGTACTGCAGCTTTAACACTCTGCACCATGGGAACTCACAAATAAAAACAGCTAGCAGCAAGAACTGGCACAGTGAGACGGAAGAACTGTGCCTACCTTGCCTCATCATTTTCAGCTCCATCCCGCTGCAGCTCCACCTCTTCCCAGCAGCCTTGACTGCATCGATGATGATGATGATATTGGATTTATACTCCACCTTCCACTCAAAATCTCAGAGTCTCAGAATGGTCACAATCTCCTTTACCTTCCTCCCCCATAACAGACCCCCTGTGAGGGAGGTGGGACTGAGAGAGCTCACCCAGAAGCTGCCTTTTCAAGGACAGCTTCATGAGAGCTATGGCTGACCCAAGGCCATTCCAGCACCTGCAAGTGGAGGAGTGGGGAATCAAACCCGGTTCTCCCAGTTAAGAGTCTGAGCATTTAACCACTATACCAAACTGCCCTGGCTCTGCATCATGACATTGGAGGTCTCCCATCTAAATATTAACCACGGCCAACCCTGTTTATTCCCAGTAGTAATGTATGGCTGTAAGAGCTGGACCATAAGGAAGGTTGAGCGCAGAAGAATAGATGCTTTTGAGATATGGTGCTGGAGAAGACTCTTGAGGGTCCCTTGGACTGCAAGAAGATCAAATCAGTCAGTCCTAAGGGAAATCAACCCTGACTGTTCCCTGGAAGGTCAGATCATCAGATGGTGAAGCTGAAGCCACCAAATGAGAAGGGAGAACTCAGATGGTGAAGCTGAAGCCACCAAATGAGAAGGGAGAACTCCCTGGAGAAGACTCTTGAGAGTCCCTTGGACTGCAAGAAGATCCAGTCAGTCAGTCCTCAGGGAAATCAACCCAGACTGTTCCCTGGGAGGTCAGATGCTGAAGCTGAAGCTCAAATACTTTGACCACCAGATGAGAAGGGAGCACTCCCTGGAGAAGACCCTGATGCTGGGAAAGACAGAAGGCAAAAGAAGAAGGGGACGCAAAAGATGAGATGTCTGGACAGTGTTACTGATATAACAAACACAAATTTGGGTAGACTTCGGAGGATGGTGGAAGACAGGAGGGCCTGGCGTGACTTGGTCCATGGGGTCGCAAAGAGCCGGACTCGACTGTGCGACTGAATGACAACAAAGCCCTGTTTAGCTTCTGAGATCTGACGATATCATACTAGCCTGGGCCATCCAGGTGAAGTCAATAGTTAATATTGGTGACCTTCTTTAATGTAAAGGGTTTACACAGAATTGCATTTTATAGCAACATGCAGTTTGTGATATCAGCTGATCATAAAGTTTGTATTTATGCAACGGGGGGATTTTATGGGACAGCCCTTATTACCGAGTTCTTGGCCACAGGCATGTTTTTACGGTTCTTGCTAAAGAAGTTGTACATGTCTTTATAACAAATGGTTCCCTGACACCTGAGGTCCACTCCTCTTCTCTTTCCTTCTCTCCCATATTAGACTATATATCATATTAGAACATCGATCAGTCTCAGCTCATGATTGTCTTCTCTAGAGGCCTTGTCCAAGGTTGCTGGTATTGGTCTTTCCTAGGTTTTGCTATTTGAGATGCCAGCTATTGATCCGGAGACCTTATTATCTGCACAGCATATACTCTTGAACACCTGAAACCAGGCCACAGATTCAGCAGGAGCTCACAGGAGCACAGCTCCTGAACCTTTCCCCCTCTTCGTCCCCACCTACCTTGTCCAATGAATAGTAGGTGCAGCTGCATAGCAATCCCTGGATTTAGAGAGTGGGCAGCCAACCAGTCACCAGGGGCTTTGCCACACCCCCAGCAGCCCTCATTAACCCCTGGAGATGCCTGCACCACCCTTTCTCCACTTCTTATGTGTTTTGGGGTGGCAGCTGGCTTGCTGGCCTTTTGACTGTAGGGAGGGGGCGACCAAGGAGAGCCCCAGGTGAGTGAGGCCTGCTTGGGCTGGCTGGATCTCTAGCCAGCCCAATCAGACCTCGCACGCCTGGGGCTCTCCTTTCTTGCATCAGGTTGCTTTTGGCTGGGGGTGGCGGCATACGCTAAGGAGTTATGCTAATGAGCTCCACCACCTATTTTTCTACCAAATGGCCCCTGCCTGAAACTGCCATCACTCTGTCAATATCAGTCTTGCTCTCTTCTGAATGGTGGTGGTGAACCAGCGTCTCAGGCTGAGGTCTTTCACATCGTTTAATGTTTTCTTCTTTCTGCCTGGTCCTTTTTAACTTCCTATCTCTATTCTTTGCAATGTCCTCAACAGCGTAGGGCCTTTTCATTGGCAAGATTTGATGTTATGCCATCAGCAGTTCTATATGGTAGATATCATAACATACGCTACCCGGCCAGACTATGTCCGTGTAAGTCTGGATCTATTGAAACCATTTCACATATTCTCCTGTATTGTCCTTTTTATCTAAGTATTCGTGGTCGATTTTTGGATCCTATTCTTTTAAATAAGATGGGTCTGGCTGATCCAGATAAGGTCCAGTTTCTTTTGAAAGATGTTACTCCTGACATAACTGTAAACACTGCCTTATTTCTGTACTGGGCCAAAAAGATTCGTCAAGACAAGGAACAGTCTTGTTGTCCCATTTAACTGTGATCTTATGTAAATGTACTCTAATCTTGATGTCCAGTATTTTAACCTATTTTCTGTTTTTCAACCCATTGTTCTTTTAACCTGTTTTTACATGCCATTAAAGGTTGATTGATTGATTGATTGATTGATTGATTGATTGAACTGGAGATTCAAGGGATCGAGCCTGAGACCTTCTGCATGCAAGGCAAATCTTCTGCTACTGAGTACGGTTGTCAGCTGCAGGTTGGGAAATTCCCAGAGATTTGAGGGAGGAGAAAGAAAGGTTTGGGGAGGCAGCTTAGCAGAGTATAATACCGTACAGTCCATCCTCCAAAGCAACCATTTTCTCCATGGGAACTTACCTCTGCCATCTGGAGAGCAGTTGTACTTTCAGGAGGTCTCCAGACCGTGCCAGGAGGTTGGAAACCCTACTAC
Organism: Heteronotia binoei; assembly: GCF_032191835.1. Classification (NCBI taxonomy): domain Eukaryota; kingdom Metazoa; phylum Chordata; class Lepidosauria; order Squamata; family Gekkonidae; genus Heteronotia; species Heteronotia binoei. The sequence continues at coordinate 12,312,916 of NC_083228.1, forward strand.
TGAGCCTCAGAGCCATACAGAATGATGGTGTTGTCCATATTATGAAACTGGGCCTTATACCAAAGCCTAGAATCAGCCTTTCCTCCCAGAAATGCTTTAGACTGGCGATAGCAGTGGCTGACCCTGGGCAAGTGCTCAATTACTGATTTATGGACTAATTTTCACTAGTTTGCACCCTTCAATTGCTTATTTAGTAAGCCCCGCTTATAGCATAATGCAAAATTACCTATAATTGTCCCTCAAATAATGAACCAATTATCATTTTCAGCAACATTGTCTTCACTGTTTACATCGATGGCTTCCTCCTCAGCAGTTTCCCTATTGCTGACAAAGGCTCATCCATCTTATTTACGAGAGGGCAAATGTCTTTGGCTTGCCCCAACGGTTGGCAGTTGACATGATTCTGAAATGTCTAGTCAATCATTTCTCAGCTCATCTACATTCTGAATTAATGCATCAAGTAGATCAATTGTGGTAGGTCATGGCGTGTCGTTCTCTGAACAAGGACTTTGTTTTGATCAAGTGGTCGATCGGTGTGATAATTCCTTTGGGGAGCATGCCTATTTGAGCCTGTGAAATCTAGGTAAAAGGTAAAGGTAAAGTTCAATCCCAGCTGAAGCTGGGTTCAGGTAGCCGGTTCCAGGTTGACTCAGCCTTCCATGGTCAGTAAAACGAGTCCCCAGCTTGCTGGGGAGGGGGGAGTGTAGATGACTGGGGAAGGCAATGGCAAAAAACCCCGTAAAAAGTCTGCTATAAAAACGTGAAAGCAACGTCACACCAGAGTTGAAAACGACTGGTGCTTGCACAGGGGACTACCTTTACCTTAAGTCCCCTGTACAAGCACCAGTCATTTCTGACTCTGGGGTGACATCGCATCATGACATTTTCATGGCAGATTTTTTTACGGGGTGGTTCGCCGTTGACTTCCCCAGTCATCTACACTTCCCCCCAGCAAGCTCATTTTACCAACCTCGGAAGGATGGAAGGCTGAGTCAACCTCGAGCCGACTACCTGAACCCAGCTTCCGCCAGGTTCGAACTCAGGTTGTGAGCAGAGCTTAGGACTGCAGTACTGCAGCTTTACCACCCAGTGCCATGGGGCTGGTATAGAATTTAGGAGCCAGATTCAAATCCAGCAGAACCTTAGAGATTCCAAGACTCAAAGCTTCATTCCTCAGATACAAGGAGGAATGGAGATCCCCTGAGTCCTTATATCGAGGGTTGACACACCCAGTTTGGGAACTTTCTGGAGATTTGGGGGTGGAGCCCAAGGAGAACAGGGACCTCAGTGGGGTTTGCTGTCATAGAGTCCATCCTCCAAAGCATCCATTTTCTCCAGGGGAACTGATCTCTGTAGTCTGGAGATGAGCTGTAAATTCTGGGGGATCTCCAGGTCCCACCTGGAAGATGGAATCCTTAGGGGGTTTTTTTGTTTGTTTACTTGCTACAGATTTATTGTGATAGTAAAGTTTTGTGAACTACAACCAACTTCATCAGACGTTAGAAGTTTGTCCTACATTGATACACATACGCATGTGTGTGCAAAAATAAAATTGCAAAATTAGACACATGGTTTGGATCTGGGTTGTAAGAGGGCGGCGGGCGGGGGGGGGGGAATGACGGCTCTCAGTCAGCTTGTACACTTGAACAGAACCATTCCCCAACACTCAAGGCCCATCTGCAATCATTAAGACACTCTACCATTCATTTTTGTCATTTTAGGGTTGCCAGGTCTCTCCTGGCCACTGATGGGATGGAGGGGGGGGTAGGGTTGCCAGGTCCATGTTGGGAAACTCCTGAGGATTTTGGGGTGGAGCCTGAGGAGGGCAGGGACCTCAGAAGCAATGGTGTTTGTTGAAATTTTTTCAGTTGTTACAGTTCCTGCACCAGTCCTGATGCAAAACCAGAGAATCCTTAGTTATATGCTAGTCCAAAGATGGGAGAGGTGCTGCAAAGAATGGAGTCAGGATGGGAAAATACAATGCAGAATATAGAAAGATCCGGATAGGTCCAGGTGCAGAATGTGATAACTGAATTTCAAAAGTTTATACCTCCCTAATCTTGTTGGACTCTAAGGTCCAACTGGACTCAGATCTAGCTCTTACGGCAGACCAAGATGGCTACCCTCTAAAACTGCAGCATTTAAGAGCACTTTCCAAAAAGGACAAATTCTTACGGCCATGGTGTTGTTCATAAAACTGACATCTGCCCTCTCCAATTCCTGATGTTTCACCATGCTCCTAGTGGGAAACTGAGCTCCATCCTCCTGGTCTGCTATCTTCTGAAGCCTCAACTCAGGAGCGGAGGAGCTAACTGCACCTGCTTCCTTGAGAGCTAGTTTGGTGTAGTGGTTAAGTGTGCAGACTCTTATCCGAGAGAACCGGGTATGATTCCCTACTCCTACACTTAGAGCTGTTGGAATGGCCTTGGGGCAGCCATAGCTCTCATAGAGGCTGTCCTTGAAAGGGCAGCTGCTGTGAGAGCTCTCTCAGCCCCACCCACCTCACCGGGTGTCTGTGTGGTGGGGGGAAGGTAAAGGAGATTGTGACCATTCTGAGACTGAGATTCAGAGTATAGGGTGGGATATAAATTCTTCTTCTTCTCCTTCTTCCTTGGCCTTCACTTGTTGCCTAGGGAACAGAAAAGGCCTAGGGAAGCTTCAGTATCCTTGTGCTCGTGTTAGGACTCCTGCCAGTCTCTGTCACGTCCAACAAGGATCTCCCTCATCCATGAGTCATGGTTCTGTTGCCATAGCGATGTGGCTGCTGTTGCAGTGGAACATCTATTGCGGTAGCAGCTGCAGTGGTTCCTCCAAGTTGCTTTATTGTCTGCTTATTGACAAGGTCCTCTAGGTGCTCCAAACTGAGATGGGAACTGAGATAATTTGAAGCAAAGTTAAGTCTGTTGAGGGGGAGGGTTACTGTCAAGTTGCAGCCAACTTATGGTAACCCCATAGGCAGGGCTTATTTTGTAGTGTGAACTCCTTTGCATATTAGGCTACATCCAATGTTTCCTCTAAGCTGTGGAGTCCTGTGAGGAAAAATTCTACATCATGAGGTATTAAAGTTGTGAGTTACTGGCCTTAACGTTGCGAGCTGCTGTATAAAATAGCTTGCTCTAGGACAAAAATGCATGAGCCAGAGGTTAGAAAATTGTGAGCTAGCTCACACTAACTCAGCCTAGCGGGAACACTGGCTACATCCCCTTGTTGTAGCCAATCCTCCTGGAAGTTATAGGGCTCTTAGTACAGGGCCTACACTAAGCTCCCGGAGTAGGGTTGCCAATCCCCAGGTGGGGGCAGGGGATTCTCTGGTTTGGAGGCCCTCCCCCCACTTCAGGGTCGTCAGAAAGCGGGGGGGGGGGGAGGGAGGAAAATGTCTGCTGGGAACTCTATTATTCCCTAGGGAGATTTATTCTGATAGAAAATAATGGAGAATTGATCCGCGGGTATCTGGGGCTCTGGGGGGGGGCTGTTTTTTGATCTAGAGGCACCAATTTTTCAGTGTAGCATCTAGTACCTCTCCCCAAAATACCCCCCCAAGTTTCAAAAAGATTGGACCAAGGGGTCCAATTCTATGAGCCCCAAAAGAAGGTGCCCCTATCCTTCATTATTTCCTATGGAAGGAAGGCATTAAAAAGGTGTGCCGTCCCTTTAAATGTGATGGCCAGCACTCCCTTTGGAGCAATAATGCTTGTCACAGCCTTGATCTTGGCTCCACCTCTAATGTCTCCTGGCTCCACCCCCAAAGTCTCCTGGCTCCACCCCCAAAGTCCCCAAACATTTCTTGAATTGGACTTGGCAACCCTATCCCGGAGGATTGGCTACATCGGGGGAGGGGGGGTGCAGCCTAATATGCGAAGGAGTTCCTGCTACAAAAAAAGCCCTGCCCATAGGGTTTTTAAGATAAGAGATGTTCAAAGGTGGTTTTTTGTTGTCTGTCTATGTGTGGTGACCCTGGACTTGCTCGGTGGTCTCCTAACTAAATACCAACTCGGGCTGACCCTGCTTAGCTTCTGAGATCTGACAAGATCAGGCTAGCCTGGACTGTCCAAATAAGTCAAATAATATTCACTCTTACTGTTCTCCTTTTTTTGGGGGGGGGGAAGGGGGATGTTATTGGATAAAAGAGCCCTGTAATGCAGAGTGTTAAAGCTGCAGTACTGCAGTCCTAAGCTCTGCTCACGACCTGAGTTCGATCCCCAGTGGAAGCTGGGTTTTCAGGTAACCGGCTCAAAGTTGACTCAGCCTTCCATCCTTCCGAGGTCGGTAAAATGAGCACCCAGATTGCTGGGGGGAAAGCGTAGACGACTGGGGAAGACAATAGCTAACCACCTCATAAAAAGTCTGCTGTGAAAACGTTGTGAAAGCAATGTCACCCCAGGGTCGGAAATGACTGGTCCTTGCACGGGGGACCTTTCCTTCCCTGTTATTGAATGCTTCATCCCTCCCAGTTTGACTTCAGATGTTTGATTTTGCTTCTCTCTCATTGGAATAGAAACCATTAAGGTGGTTTTTTTTAAGAGAAAGTCCAGCAGGAACTTATTTGCATATTAGGCCACACCTCCTGATGTCATGGTCAGTGCTTTCTTCCCATAGGCCAGCAAAAAGCAAGGGGATGACTTCTTAAAACAACAGCCTGCAGAGAAAAACCCCAATGACTCAGCTGCAGTGAAAATTTGAAAACCAGCTCGTGCCTCCGAAAGAATCTGTGCTCACATTTAATCCTGGAGTAGCTCTATAACTTCCAGTTAATTCAAGCCTGCTTTGAGAAGTATATTCTTTCCCTCTCTATCTTTGCACTTGGGAGTAGAAAGTTTGCCCCCAAGAATCCCAGCTGTTGTGTTCCAGCCGCTGATTTCCATCCCAGCACTGAACTCTTGCAGCTGTCTCCCCACTAAGGTTGCCAGCCCCCAAGTGGGGCCTGGAGATCTTCGACTTTTACAACCGATCTCCAGCTGGCAGAGATCAGCTCCCCTGGAGAAAATGGCTGCTTTGAGGGGTGGACTCTATGGTATTGTACCATGCAGAGGCCCCTCCCCTCTCCAAACCTCACCATCTCCCAGATCCACCCCCAAAGTCTCCAAGTATTTGCCCACCCAGTTGGAATGAAGAGGCAGACACAGTATGTTGGGTATAAAAACCGGGCCGCTTTATTGAAATAAACTTGTCAAACCTATAACTGGCAGGGATAAGGCCTAGAAGGACAAGCCCTGGGGTCACCCCCTGACCCCGCCTTGTCCTAAGAGGGCGAGCCACCCTGTCCCCAGCACAAACCCGCCGTATTCGGGCTGTTTCTGAGCGGCCAGGCCCAAGCCATTCTCCACCTGGGCTAGCATCAATCCCCCATGGAAAGATCCGGCCAGGTGAGGCTTTTCCGTGATCTGCATTCCCCCCACTGAGCCGTGTAGCCCATCTGCGGTTCATACCGACCACCCGCACACCTGGTGCTAAGCCATAGGTGCTCCCCTAAAACACTGTGGCCAATACATCCTCCATCCTCCAGAACAACAACTCATACTAACAAACCCTAACGCTACAAGGCAGTACAAGGTAGGCAAAAAACAACTCCACATGGGCCAATTCTGTGAAGCTGAAAAAATTCCTACCTGGCCCCTAATAAGGCGACCGGTGAACACCTGTACTGCCAAAAGGGGAGGGTGGGCGGGCAGAGAGCCCAAAAGAAACTGCGTACCTCTGGGCGGGGGCGGGGCTTATATAGCTTCGACACCATGCCCAGCAGAAGCACCCGGATGCACCAGGGCTGTCAATCCTGCTGCTCCCTCCTTCCGAGCAGGCAAAGACGGCCCCCAGCCTAAACGCCGGCGATGCCGGCTTGGCTGGGAAGCGGCCGGACCTTTCCAACACACACCTGGCAACTCTAGTTCCAACTGCTGGGTGAACCTGCATTTTAGGGGAAGCTGTGTGTGACTTAATGTCAGCTCTTTCAACACAGGACCATTTTCCTCTCTTCCACCCCACTTTCACTTAGGGTGTTTTTACATTCAGTTTGATCCAGAGTTTTAAGTCTTCAAATCGCCTGCCACCATTCCGCTTTAATTATTTCCCTTTTACATTGGTGGATTTGCTGTGCTCATTTTGCGTAGCCAAACTTCTATATTTCCTGCTGAAAGCGTTTCAGTTTGGGGAGGGGGGGTCTCTAATCAGAGGGCAGCCGGAATGCCAGTGCTTAGTTAAATGTATACGATTGCTTGGTAATCGCATCAACGCTGCAAAAACAATACACATTTAAATTACTAGATGAGGCAAGCAATGATATGTAAAAAAATGTCAAGTGCTGTCAGTTCTCATGCAAATTACTGCACCTTGTGGCTTTTGGAGGAGTCTTTTAAAATTCATGAAAACTTCTACAATACAAGCTTGAAACGCTTGTAGAGAAATGACCGAATCAAAACTAGTTTTGAGAAGAACTTTGCAGCAGCAGCACCGAAACTCATCTCACCTAAACAAATGTAGATGCTTCGGGCAGCAATGATGCAAAACAATTGTGAGAACGTTCTGTAGTGTAAAAGGTGAGTTCCCAAAGCAGAGATAGAGAGTTACAAACTATCAATGTAAAAATACCCTTAGATGGCTTTCTCTTCTCACCTGCAAAGCTCACTGGACTTCAGTCTCTGGATCAGGATTCTATGTTTCCCTTCCCCAATTCTCCTTTCCCCCCGCTCTACTTTCTATATTAGTAACATTCAGGGGTGGAATTCTAGCAGGATCTCCTTTGCATATTAGGCCACACCCCACTGATGTAGCCAATCCTCCAAGAGTTTACAAAAAAAAGCTTTGTAAGCTCTTGGAGGATTGGCTAAATCAGGGTGTGTGGCCTAATATGCAAAGGAGCTCCTGCTAGAATTCCAGCCGTAGACTAACATTTGCTTAGATTAGGATTCAGCAGAAGTTAGGATCTGTAGAACACTGATTTATAGTGTATGTATGCTGATATGTCAAGCTGTATATTCAGTTTGCTAATTCCCTTTGCTGTTATGCTTTTTCTTAATAAATCCTTAATTTTAAACCAATGTCTGTTTATTCTAAGAGTCTGCACACCTTCTTGAGGTGTTAGATCAATTCCCAGACTTTGGTATGCATCAGACAAGAAGGCCCCATTCCTATTTTACCTGAGCACAGGTGTGTATAGGCTTCTGACACTTTAAAAGGGGTACACCCCTATTGTTAAAGTATAGACATATGGGGGCCATTTGAATAACAAGTCCATGGAGATGTAATTTGAGTTGAATTTTTCTAGCTCTGGCCACCAGAATGAAGATGGGAGGCGAATGCTGACTAACAGGGAAAAGACTCACTTGACTGGGTTTCTCATTCCTGTGCAGATGTGATAAATTTCTCCTTGTTAAGATAATATAGACTGTGCTAATTTAACACCTGGTAAATAGTCACCTTGGGATAGAGCAGGGTTTCCCAAACTTTTCTTTCCTGTGACCCGGTTATTTTTACACTTCTCCTTCGTGGCCCACTAAAATTTGGGGGTGGAGCCGGAAGACAGGAATTATGTCATTTCCTGCAGTGTCAAGGGCCAAGTGATGCCACTTCTGGGGCACACTGAACCAAAATTCCACTTTTTCCTGCGATGTCACTTCCAGGGCACTCCCCCAAACCTGCCTCTTCTTCTAAAGTAACTTTGTTTCCCGAAAAATCTCTCTGAAACTCATGCTGAGCCAAAATGGGGGTGGAAAGTGGGCGGTCCTCTCTTTCCACTCCCACACCTGCATGCACCTATCTGTTTGTGTGTTCTTCTCCAGCTTGCAAGCACTCCTAATGCCCATGTTCAATTGCCTGAGCCACCTACGCACCCCTTCCTCAACAGCACTGGCCAGTGTATGCAGTTGGGAGTGATGTTGCCATTGCCATCAGGAATGACAGCACTGTGTATCACCCACACTGGGCCCTGGCAGCTGCTGTACCTCAAAATATGCTGAAACATTTAGTAGGCCCTTCCTTCAGCTGCTACTACTGGAACCCTGACTCAAGCTATAACCAAGCTTGCTTGGTTTCAAGAAAATCTTTCAACAGCTATTTTTCATACTTTTCTTTGGCTGAAACACTGGGAAATTGCTGTGAAAGATAGCAGAGATTTGTACTGCAATTAATGAATTAATTTCCAGTTATATGTCGTTCATACAAGCTTTTCTGTAGTTATCCCAAAAAGGATATTTAGGAAGGGCCTGCAGCTTTTTACTGGCTGTGTTTCCCATGCCTTTAAAAGCAACCTGTTTTGCAGTTATTTAGCCAGTGAACTTTCATCCTTTTTAATATCTACAGGAGGAGTTTAATTTTGGTGTCAGACAGCTGTTAAAAGCAGGACCAGTAAAATGGTGTCAAATTCAAAGTACCGTCACTTCCAGTGCTGTTGAGATATACTGCAGTAATCTCCAATATCTTTCTGCCCCACACTTCCCACTCTCACTCACTCACTCACACAGAAATCTCATAAAAAGGCCAGCTGGCTACAATTGGGGGTGCCAACTTTTCATTGGCAGAGCTCCTATGTCTGCAACAACAGTATGATGAACAGAAAAGTTTCATCCAATAAAAAAGGAAGGAAGGAAGGAAGGGAGGGAGGGAGGAAAGAAAGAAAGAAAGAAAGAAAGAAAGAAAGAAAGAAAGAAAGAAAGAAAGAAAGAAAGAAAGAAAGAAAGAAAGAAAGAAAGAAAGAAATGGAAGGAGAGGAAAAGAAGACATGGAAAGAAAGAACATAAGAGGAGCCATGTTGGATCAGGCCAGTGGACTATCCAGTCCAAAATTCTCTTATACAATGCCCAAAAAGCGCCTGAATGTCCACCAGTGGGGCCAAGGCACTAGAAGCGATTCCACTGTTGCTTCACCCCCCTCCCAGCATCAAGAATACAGACAGAGCATCACTTGCAGAGAAAGAAAGAAAGAGGGAGGGGAGAGAAAAAAGCCTTCCTCACCATCAGATGACCCCAGCCAGCAACAATTCTGCCCAGGGGTCATTTGGTAAAAAAAAAAAAATAGCTACTGGAATGCCCACTCCCCACCCCTCCCTGCTGAAAAAACACACCCTTCTTTGCTGCCCAGGCCTCCCGGGGAAATCTCCCCAAAAGAGCATACTGCAAGGCACGTGAAAGCTTATACCTTGAAGAACACTCCATGGGTCTAAAGTGCCAGTGGACTCCAGCTTTTCTCTTAAACACTGGGAGGGGAGGGGGGGAGAAGGAAAAAGAGGCAGCCCAGCTCTTCTCTGCACAACAGAGACGGGGGAAGGAAGGAAGCCAAACAGAGCTCAGCCTTCAAGGCTAGCTTTTCTCTGCACAACAGAAAGACAGGGGAAGGAAGGAAGTAGAGCAGAGGTCATGCTTTGCTGGGGGCAGGGCTAGCTTTGCTGGGAGCGGGGCTAGCTTTGGCTTTTCTTGTGACCCGGTAGTGAGGCTTCTGTGGCCCAGTACTGGGTCATGACCCTGCAAATGGGAAACACTGGGGTAGAGGATGCTGGAAATATTTTTGCCTACTTATGGGCTGAAGCAAAAGAAATACCTGAAGCTGCCAAAGCTTGAAGTATGTTCGACACTAGTCTGGACAAAGCACTGGTGCTGATTTAGAACTCCACTAAATATTCCCTACTGTCAAGCTTTAGAATAGATATTAGCCATTTTTAGTGGGACAGAAACTGTGCAAATCTTCCAGTTTTTCTAGTACATGGTGCACGCATGTGCGTAACGGTGGAGAAAAAAGAACTGCATGGTGCCGTCGTGTGGACGGCAGAAGACGGTTTCACCGCGGAGTGATTCGAATAGCAGTATGGCAGTCTGATTGATAATATCTGGAACAAAAATATTTGGAACAGAACGGGGTCCGTTTAACACGGACTCAACACGCTGTGTGAACAGGGCCTAAAAGTTTCTTCATTCAGACTTTTCAACAACCAGGGGTTTCAGGGTAGTTTGCACCACTCCCTTCTTGGACACCTATCAATTCCTCTTTTGTTCCAGGGCTTTTTTTTTTTTTATCAGGAACACATAGGAACACAATTCCAGCTGGTTTGGCATCAGGGGATGTGGCCTAAAATGCAAAGGAGTCCCTGCTGGGCTTTTTCTACAGAAAAGCCCAGCCTAGTTCACACCAATGACTCTGCCTTCATGCCTTCCACTCACACGCAATATTCCCTCTAAGCAGTGTGAGCTAGCACGCAATTTTGTAGCCTCTGACTCACACATTTTTTGTCTTCGCTCAGGAAGCACAGCCCCAGAGCGAACTAATTTATGCAGCAGCCAAACCACTCACTCACAACTTTGAGGTCAGTAGCTCACAAAATAGAGTTTTTGTTCAGAAGACTCCGCAGCGATGGCCGTGCATCATGCTCACACCCTGTGTAGGGTTGCCAAGTCCAATTCAAGAAATATCTGGCGAATTTGGGGGTGGAGACAGGAGACTTTGGGGGTGGAGCCAGGAGACGTTGGTGGCGGAGCATACTGAACGCCAAAGAGAGCTCTGGCCACCGCATTTCAAGGGACCACATACCTTTTAAAAGCCTTCCCTCTGCTGGAAATAGTGGATAGGGGCACTTTCTTCCAGGGGCTAATAGAATTGAAACCCCTAGTCCAATCCTTTTGAAACCTGGAGGGTATTTTGGGGAGAGGAACTGGCTGTTAAGCTGAAATTTTGGTGCCTCCATCTCAAGCAACAGCCCCTCCAGAGTCCCAGATACCTGCAGATCAATTCTCTATTATACCCTATGGGAATCAGTCTGCCTAAGGAATAATGTGTCATGAGCCCTGAGGAGGGGGATCTGGAAGGGTTAGCAGACCAGGAAGAACAGCCTTCCAGTGTCTCAGCTGAAGAACCAACAGCTGGTCCACCAATCACTCTCCCCACATTCCAGGCACCAGCACCAGCTGTTGACAATCAGTCTCCTCCAAGCTTTCCCCCTCCCATCTCAAGAATGCGGAGCTGTCTTTGGAAAAAACTCTTAGAACACAGGCAGGAGGCGTGCCAATGCTTCTGATCTCTTAGCCCTGAGTTCTAGGAGAATTACGGCCACCCAGGGAGCAGGCTGATTGAGGCTCCCAAATAACTCACACCCAGGACTTGGCAACCTCGTGGAAGCAGCAAGTCGATTCCCTGGCTTGCATCCACGCTCCTTCCTGATTCCAGTTCCTGACCGGTTTTAATTCCTTGGCACCCTGACCCTTTGGCTTCTGCTTCTGGTTTGCAATCTTGCTGTGGTGACTTGGCTCCTGTTTGACTTCCTGAACTTTGACATCTGACCAGCTTTGGACTCCTGCCGGCGCCCAAGAATGTGACATAATGGAGTGCCCAGCAGGCATTCCCCCCCCTTCCCCCGCTTTCTGACTGCCCTGGAGCATGAGGAAAGCCTCCAAACCGGGGGATCCCCTGCCCCCACCTGGGGATTGCCAATCCTAACCCTGTGCCCCCCATCTTCTCTTCGTGTTTGTTCTTCCCCTGCAACCGTGCAGCTGGGCCAGAGTCCCCACCTCTCACATGCCCAGGATTTCTGCAGCCTAGAGACATGCCCAGGGCTGGCCCTGTCACTAGGCAAACTAGGTGATTACCTAGGGTGCCGACCTTCTGGGGGCGCTGAACTGGGTGCCCCCCATGTGACTCAGTGATGGTCAGTGTTCCCTCTAAACTGAGTTAGCATGAGCTTGCTCACAGATTTTCAGTCTCCAGCTCTCACATTCTTTGTCTTAGCTCAGGAAGGATGGCCCCAGAGCACACTAATTTATGCAGTAGCTCACAACTTTGATACTAGTAGCTCACAAAGTAGAATTTTTGCAGACTCTGCAGCTTAGAGGGAGCATCGGTGATGGTATCAGTGAGGGGAGGGCAAAAGTTAGCCTTGCCTAGGGTGTCAGACAGTCTAAAGTAGGGGTGTTGAACTCATTTGTTCTGAGATCTGACCTAAATGAGACCTTAAGAGAAAAAGGGGGGCTCCCTGAGTTTAAGCAAGACTATAAAGGGAAAAAAAACATCAGGGTGAAACTATACTATCAAAACATATAAGGGAAAGCCCTTTTGGTCTCTACTTGAGTAGACTCTGCTCCTAAATAATCTAAGATGAGCAATACAAATGTGCACAAAAGGCACTTTAATAATCCAAAGCTTCTGCCTTAAACAGACTGCAATATGAAACACCAGAGTGCACGCAGGCACTGAGACATGACCTCTGTTCTCAAACAGTCTGCACCAAAATGAATTCAAAGCAGTCTGCAGAAAAACCACAGGCGCTTTTAAAGTGCACGCAGGCACTTTTAGAAAGTTAAGAGCCCGCTGCAGACTCATGAACCAAAATCATAAGAGAACAGCCTGTAATGAATTCTTTCATCCAGACTGAACACAGAAACTTAAAAAAACCAGTCATCCCACTTTGCAGTCTTGTTTGTTCAGTCCACTGTTTTTTTCAGAGAGGTGTAGGATGGAGAATAAGTTCATCCACATTAAGCCAGTCCACGTTAGCCGGTGTCAAACGTTTTGCTGCCTTTTTTCAAGACTGATGGCTTTTAAGTGGAACCCAAAAATCCTGTCTCTGCCTCACAAGGCTCTAGCTCATTCTTATTAAGGACGGAGTGGGTTCTCCAATGACCCTATTTCATAAATGAGACCTTGTCAGACCGGGCCATGTGCGCCATAAAATGTAACGCCAGGTAGTGGAGATATGAACTTTATAAAGGACACAGACAAACACGACAAAAGATTTTTTTTTTAAAAAAAGAAGCATGATAAAACATGCTTCAGATATTAGCATTCTTGCAATATTTTGTTTAACAGTTTCAGATAACTGACACCTCTTGCTCGGAATTGTTGTGTCAACATTCGGAGACAATGTCTCTGCTGTAGCAGTCTTGAGTATGCTGTTCAGGTGTTGTTCAAGTATGTATCTTTTGATTTATTGACTTGCATTACAGAAATCTCATGATCAATGCCTTGAGCCTAAGACCCAGAGGAAAACATGAAATGGCTGGGCATTGCGAGCTTTTGTACATAGGTTGCTTCATATGCTGGTCAGCCAATGGAGAAAACAGAGGTCTTGCTCTGTAGCTCCTGTGCGATTCAGCAAGCCTGGCAAAGCTAGCTGCGATGCAGAAGGAAGCAAGAGAAGGAGAAGGACACAGATGACAGTGAGTCACTCATGGGCCTGATAGCCTGATTCAGCCCTCGGGCCGCACATTTGACATCCCTGGTCTAAGGCCAGCCTTGAGTATGACTTCTTCAGGAAGCATGGCTCCAGCCCCCAGCAACCAGCCTCTCCCCATTTGATGCCCTTTGACTAGACTTGGGCAGTTGAGCAGGAGGTCTCCCATTGCTCCAGTTAGGTGTAGTGGTTAAGTGTGCGAACTCTTATCTGGGAGAACCGGGTTTGATCCCCCACTCCTTCACTTGCACCTGCTGGAATGGCCTTGGGTCAGCCATAGCTTTCATAGGAGTTGTCCTTGAAAGGGCAGCTGCTGTAAGAGCTCTCTTAGCCCCATCTACTCCACAGAGTGTCTGTTGTGGATGGGGCGGGGGAGGTTAAGGAGATTGTGAGCTGCTCTGAGACTCTGACATTCAGAGTGAAGGGCTGGGTATAAGTCCAATATCATCTTCTTCTTCTTCTTCTTCTTCTTCTTCTTCTTCTTCTTCTTCTTCTTCTTCTTCTTCTTCTTCTCTTCCTCCTCCTCCTCCTCTCCACTGGCAGCTCTTAAAGGGCCCCTGACCTCTTTCAGCTCCACTACATCACACAGACACATTTACAAGGAAACCCAGAAAAAAAAATACCATCGAGGTGAGCGTTCTGACTCCTCTCAGTCTTGCTATAGTATGGCATTTTTAGAGTCCCAAATCTTGTCATTCCTGCAAATGGAATGCTTATTCTGTCTAACACACCCTTCCATTTCTCTCACCAGCGACATTCTCCTATTTCCGCAACTTTTTATTGTGCGTAAGTTCTATTAGAGATGAAATTATGGCTATTATTCTTTGCAAAAAAGGGAGACATTTCATGGTTGCTTAAAGCTGGCTCAAAGATATCACTATTCTCCTTTGCCATTGCAAAATTGCCTCTACATCTGTCTACCCACTGTGACCAATATTTCTGGAAAGCCTGTTTTTTTTTCCTGCATCTGTGTGCGATCGCATTATTTTCTGCTGTGACATTTGCCATTCCCCTTATCTGGATCAGGGTTTTCGTGTCAAAATAAATCTTACAATTAAAGCGCACAGCTGGAATGCAGGACAATAGCACTGCTAACAACGGAAGTGACACTATGTAATTTGCACATCGAGTTTTACTGGTGGAAACAACTTGACATTGCTGTAATATCGAAATGCATAAATGAGCTTGATACTCTTTTGTGAGGTCACGGCCAGCCCCATTTTCATCTGTGCATCTTTCCCTCGCTATTCGCTTGCCGTAGTCCCAACAGCATTTATTTCTTTTTCGCATGCTTGCTGTGAACAGATCCAAGCGGGCGGTCGTGTTGGTCTGAAGAACAAAGTAGGAGTCAAGTGGGACCTTTAAGACCAACAAAGTTTTATTCAGAATGTAAGCTTTTGTATGCAGGCGTACCCTATCCCCTCGTCTGAAGATCCCCTCGTCTGAAGAAGTATGCATGCATACAAAAGCTTACATTCTGAATAAAACTTTGTTGGTCGTAAAGGTGCCACTTGACTCCCCCTTTGCTGTGAACAGATCTTCAAAATGCTGTATTCTAAGTAAGGTGGCCAGTTAGGGGTTGGGAAATAGCTGGTGATTTGGGGGTGGAGCCTGGGGAAGGTGGAGTTTGGGAAGGGGAGGGACCATATCGTGCCATAGATCCATCCTCCAAGCAGCCATTTTCTCCAGGGGAGCTGATCTCCGTCATCTGCAGCTCAGTTGTAATTCCAAGAAATCTCCAAACCCCACCAACCAGAAAGTCATTTCTCAAGTCCAACTTCCAGGGAAAATATTGGAAATAAAGGTGAGTATGTAGAAAGTGGGGAAACAGGTTATGAAACGGGGTAAACAGGTTATGGCTGGAAATTATATAATAGCCTCAAGGAAGGCCCTCTCTAAGTCTCCCAGAGGTGGCCAGCGGTCCGTGGGTCAATAGAGAATCGAGTATAGCATAACCCCCCTCTGTATTCTCTAGGATTCTATGGAAAACGTGTATTGGTTAAATTATTCTCCGTTGGAAACATTGAATAGGCACACACACCCCTCTTTCTTATTGAGCCAGAAAGGTCTAATACAGGGGTGGTCAAACTTAATCAACGTAAGAGCCGCACAGAATAGACGTCAGATGTTTGAGAGACACAAGATGTCCGATCTTTGAGAGCTGCGAGGAAAAGCAAACAGATGGGGGGAGGCGGGAGGGAGAGGTCGAAAGGAAGCAACGTTAACTTTAAATGCACTGTCCGACTTGCCCGTTGGCTTGTCTCGGAGCAGTGATTTAAAGAGACAAATGCCTTCTCCAAGCCAGCTGAAGGGGCGGTGGGAGCTTCAAGAGCCACATAGCATGTGTGAAAGAGCCACATGTGGCTCCCGAGCTGGTCTAACAGGTGTCAAAAGGGTGCAGATCTTGGTCATGCTTTTACCAAACCTAGATATTTGCTGGGGGGAGGGTAGATGATTAGTCTCCTACAGACACCTTGAAGTCCTGTAAGTTTTAGATTGCAAAGCAAACTCTTGTTTCTTTTCTTTTTTTTCAAAAAAAATATATATATTTATTTGTATCCCATTTTTCTCCCTGAGGGAAACTCAAAAGCAGCTTACAATGAATATAAATGCAAAAAAGACAAACAGACAAAGGCAATATGGCTCGATTGGGAAATCAATTGCTCGCCCATCCACAGCTACTGTCTGTGAGACATCAAGAGTCGGTTGCCTTTTGGATCGCTCCCAAGGGCTTGCACCTCTGGCCACACCACACCTGAACTTTAGAGCACTTCTAGGAAGATGAAGGCAAGCTTAGTCCATATAGAACACAGCTGCTGCTGGCTTGTCAGAGCTGCCGAGAAAGATCTTCCTTACTTTCATTGGTTCTGTAGTTTCACCTCTGGAACTTTTCTATTAGCTTACTTTCTCAGACATTGTACCTGCTTTAACTCACTTATAGCCTATTGACCTGACTAACGCCATCTTGTTTGCTATTACTAACCATGAATCTGTAACTGTGCATTTCAAACGGGGAGGGAAGATTGTAAATCCCATGAGAGGAATTTCTCACTTGGCATCTATAGGCTTCCCAGGCCTTTGAAGCTGACCAGCCTCATAGGGTGGCCAGACCGTCCCGGTCTCCCGGGACTTTCCCGGTTCTGGCCCCCAATTCCCGGCTCCCGGGCTGGCTATACCGGGATCATTAGAAGTCCCGGTATAGCCAGCGGGGAGCCGGCGGGCCGCGCGCGCGGGCAGGGAAGGCGGGGAGTGAGGGAGCCAGCATCCCTGCGCGTGCGCACGGCGGTGTGCGTACGCGCAGGGACGCTGGCTCCCTCACTCCCCGCCTTCCCCGCCCGCGCACGGGGCCCGGCGGCGGTGGCGGAGGCCGGGGAGAGGCCACCGCGGGTCCCTGGAGGGCCTCTCCGCCGCCTCCCTGGCCTCCGCAGCCACCGCCAGCCCTGCCAGCAGCACCAGCCGCCCGGAGGAGAGGCCGCCACCCGCCCTGGAACAAGGTAAGCAGGGGGGGCCGAAAGCGGGGAGGGCGGCTGGCGGGGGGGGGAAGCCGGCCTTCCTTCCTTCCTTCCTTCCTTCCTTCCTTCCTTCCTTCCTTCCTTCCTTCCTTCCTTCCTTCCCTCCCTCCCTCCTTCCCTCCTTCCTCCCTCCCTCCTTCCTTCCTTCCTTCCTTCCTTCCTTCCCTCCCTCCTCCCTTCCTTCCTTTCTTCCTTCCCTCCTTCCCTCCCTCCCTCCTCCCTTCCTTCCTTACCTCCTTCCTTCCTTCCCTCCCTCCTCCCTTCCTTCCCTCCCTCCCTTCCTCCCTCCCTTCCCTCCTTCCTTCCTTCCCTCCCTCCCTCCTTCCTTCCTTCCCTCCCTCCCTTCCCTCCGTCCTTCCCTCCTTCCTTCCCTCCCTCCCTCCTTCCTTCCTTCCCTCCTTCCCTCCCTCCTTCCCTCCTTCCTCCCTCCCTCCTTCCTTCCTTTCTTCCTTCCTTTCCTCCTCCCTTCCCTCCCTCCTTCCCTCCTTCCTCCCTCCCTCCTTCCTTCCTTTCTTCCTTCCTTCCCTCCCTCCCTCCCTCCTCCCTTCCTTCCTTTCTTTCTTCCTTCCCTCCTTCCTTCCTTCCCTCCTTCCCTCCCTTCCCTCCCTCCTTCCTCCCTCCCTCCTTCCTCCCTTCCCTCCCTCCCTCCTTCCTTCCTTCCCTCTTTCCCTCCCTCCTTCCTCCCTCCCTCCTTCCTTCCTTCCCTCCTCCCTCCCTCCTCCCTTCCTTCCCTCCTTCCCTCCTCCCTTCCCTCCCTCCTTCCTCCCTCCCTCCTTCCTTCCTTTCTTCCTTCCTTCCCTCCCTCCTCCCTTCCTTCCTTCCCTCCTTCCCTCCTTCCCTCCTTCCTGCCTTCCCTCCCTCCCTCCCTCCCTCCCTTCCCTCCCTCCCTCCTTCCTCCCTTCCCTCCCTCCTTCCTTCCTTCCTTCCTTCCTTCCTTCCTTCCTTCCTTCCTTCCTTCCTTCCTTCCTTCCTTCCTTCCTTCCTTCCTTCCTTCCTTCCCTCCTTCCCTCCCTCCTTCCTCCCTCCCTGCTTCCTTTCTTCCTTCCTTCCTTCCTTCCCTCCCTCCCTCCTCCCTTCCTTCCTTCCCTCCCTCCTTCCTTCCTTCCCTCCCTCCCTCTGGCCACCCCTGGAGTAGAGAATACTGACTTTGGTGGACCCAAGCACTGATTCAGTGTAAGGGAGCTTTGTGTTTGTGACTGGAGTAGACAATACTGACTTTGGTGGACCCAAGCACTGATTCAGTGTAAGGGAGCTTTGTGTTTGTGACTGGACTAGACAATGCTGATTTTGGTGGACCCAAGCACTGATTCAGTGTAAGGGAGCTTTGTGTTTGTGTCTTCTGGTGCAATTTTGTTCTCAGATCCTGTATTTACTTCATCAGTATATGGGATAAGGCACTTTCTCAACTGTGCTGCATAATGCAGCCTATTTATTTTGTCCTGTTTGCTCTGTTGGCTCTATCTGCGCCACCTTCATCACTTTCGGGGTGTGGATCCCCCAGTGGGGTGGTCTCCTGACTCCCTCCGCCGGCTGTTTCTGATAGCCCTGCACCCCCTCTTTCATTTGATATGTGTCCCATGTGGGTGCCACCCTCCCGCCGGGAGATGCCGCAAAATGAGCCCCCTTGAGGCTTATGGCGGCAGGGCTCGGGGGAAGCGAGCTAGACTGCTGTTCTTTTGAGGGGTTATAGAGTGTTTCGAGCCCGTCCCTGTGGCATCGGTCCCATCATTGTGGGGCCCAGGGGGCCGGCGCAGCGGCACGCTGAAGCAGCCTGTCGGTCACTTCCGGGTTCCTGTCCTGCATCTCGACCTGTGTTATTAGTGACAGGGCTCTTTTTTTGTAAGCTCTTGGAGGATTGGCTACATCACGGGGGTGTGGCCTAATATGCAAAGGTGCTCTTGCTAGAATTCCACCCCTGATCAGCACTGATTCCTTGCCTCTGTCCCATGATGAGAAAGCTGGAAACAACATAAGCTTTTCTCAGGTGGTGTATGGTTATCCTAAATAAATAAATGTGTCTTTGCATGTTGTGCAGGTAGTGGGGAGGTGCAGCTTTCCCTTTCACATCTTACTAAGGAAGCGAATAAAGATAAGAACATAAGAGAAACCATGTTGGATCCGGCCAATGGCCCATCCAGTCCAACACTCTGTGTCACACATAAGAACATAAGAGAAGCCATGTTGGATCCGGCCAATGGCCCATCCAGTCCAACACTCTGTGTCACTCTATGAACATAAGCGAAGCCATGTTGAATCAGGCCAATGGCCCATCCAGTCCAACACTTTGTTTTACACATAAGAACATAAGGGAAGCCATGATGGATCAGGCGAATGGCCCATCCAGTCCAACACTCTGTATCATACATATACATATATATACACACTGTGGCTAATAGCCACTGATGGACCTCTGCTCCATATTTTTATCTAACCCCCTCTTGAAGCTGGCTATGCTTGTAGCCGCCACCACCTCCTGTGGCAGTGAATTCCACATGTTAATCACCCTTTGGGTGACGAAGTACTTCCTTTTATCCGTTCTAACCCGATTGTTACTTTTGATAACATCTTTATTCACTTCCTTAGTAAGCTGTACTTCCCCACTGCCTGCACAATCTGCAAAGACAGATTTATTTATTTAGGATATCCATACCCCACATTTCCCATATCTGTCTATTACCCTTTCCTTTTCCACCCTGAAGCGACGACTGAACTTTTGCTGTACAGAAATTAAGACTTCTTGATTCCCAAGTAGATAAAATGTTCTCCTTTACTTCCTCGCTCATTTCAGCTTTTCTGTCTCACAGATGATAGTTTTCTAGCACAGCGGATTAACATCTATGCAAATGAATGTATCTACACGGAGCTGCTATTTTGTTGTTCAGTCGCACAGTTGAGTCCGACTCTTTGCGACCCCATGGACAAAGTCACGCCAGGCCCTCCTGTTTTCCACCATCCTCCAAAGTCTGCTCAAATTCATGCTGCTACATCAGTAACACTGTCCAGTCATCTAATCTTTTGCCATCCCCTTCTTCTTTTGCCTTCTGCCTTTCCCAGCATCAGGCTCTTCTCCAGTGAGCGCTCCCATCTCATTGGGTGGCCAAAGTATTTGAGCTTCAGCTTCAGCATCTGACCTTCCAAGGAACAGTCTGGGTTGCTTTCCCTTCGGACTGACTGATTTGATCTTCTTGCAGTCCAAGGGACTCTCAAAATTCTTCTCCAGCACCAACGCTCAAAAGCATCAATTCTTCTGCACTCGGCCTTCCTTATAGTCCAGCTCTCACAGCCATACATTGCTACTGGGAATACCATCGTTTTGACTAGGACAAAATGGAAAAAGAAGTGTGTTATTCAGGGGGGGAAACCTTGGTGAATTTTTTTAAGGACAGCTCAAAGAGCAAGAAAAATATTCACCCATTCAAAATCCAGGACAAATAGTCCTGACTCTTGATAGGCTTTGCCTTCAATGATGTACTCAGGAAGCCAAATATGACTGGTTTATTTATTTTTATTTATTTAACTTATATCCTACCCTGCCCCAGGAATGGGCTCAGGGTGGTTCACAACATGGTAAAAATACAATAAAAACCAGGGCTTCTTTTGTAGCAGGAACTCCTTTGCATCTTAGGCTACACCCCCCTGACGTAGCCAATCCTCCAAGAGCTTACAGTGGGCCCTATTGCATGAGGTAACAGACTAAGATTCCCCAAACATCCTTAATCAAGATAGTTGACTTGATGTGATGATGTCTCTTCGGGGTTTGTGTCAGAAATGATGTTGCAGCATCATAGCTGCACTGATTTCTGCCCCAGTTGTTTTTTTTTTTTTCTTGGCCACCTTACTGAGCAGTGTTAGAACATAAGAGAAGCCATGTTGGATCAGGCCAATGGCCCATCCAGTCCAACACTCTGTGTCACATAAGAACATAAGAGAAGCCATATTGGATCAGGCCAATGGCCCACCCAGTCCAACACTCTGTGTCACATAAGAACATAAGAGAAGCCATGTTGGATCAGGCCAATGGCCCATCCAGTCCAACACTCTGTGTCACATAAGAACATAAGAGAAGCCATATTGGATCAGACCAATGGCCCATCCAGTCCAACACTCTGTGTCACATAAGAACATAAGAGACGCCATGTTGGATCAGGCCAGTGGCCCATCCAGTCCAACACTTTGTGTCACACAGTGGCAAAAAAAATTATATATACACACACACTGTGACTAATAGCCACTGACGGACCTCTGCTCCATATTTTTATCTAAACCCCTCTTGAAGGTGGCTATGCTTATAAGAAAGTGCTGGGGGCAGAGGTTGCGAGGAGAGTATTCTTCTGTCTTAGTGAGAGATCTGGCTTACTTATATCTGATAGTTCCCACCAGGGCTTTTTTTGTAGCGGAAACTCCTTTGCACATTAGGCCACACATCCCTGATGCAGCCAATCCTCCTGGAGCTTACAGTAGGCCCTGTAAGAAGAGCCCTGTATGTTCTTGGAGGATTGGCTACATCAGGAGTGTGTGGCCTAATATGCAAAGGAGTTCCTGCTACAAAAAAGCCCTGATTCCCACACAAATGTAAGACACTTACATCCTAGAGCAATTTTCATTACTGAATCTCTATTGGAAGGCAACCCCAAGTTTCCTTGTTTCTTTAACGGAAAGATTAGTGCACATGATGTTTTCAGAAGGGACGCCATGCAGCTTCAAAGATGTGCCATTGTACGTGCCAAAAGGATTTAATAAATGACAGACGGTTAAAAAGTATATAAATTCTACGCCCTGCAAATTGTTTATGGGACCAGTTACTAGAGCATGGGGTATGCGGATCAACCCGTTGTATGGAATACATACTGGTTTGATTGAAAACAATGTAAAAAAACATCTCATTGCTGAAAATTAGTCCTTTCAAAGTAACGTATTAAAAGACAATGGCGTAAACGCTCCGTTCGAAGCGTCGGACAAAACAGATGCAAACAACCCCAAAGTGGCGTTACATCTGTCTTAAACTGATAAGAGCTGGGGTGTTTTGAAAGAAAAGCCGGAATTGGGCTTTAATCTCCCGCATTGTGCTCAAGCAAAAACAGACAACATTATGTGAAATCAGCAACGGCAGAAAGGAGAAAAGAGAACCGCAGGTAATGATACATCTTGAAAAGAACAGGGCCATACAGTCACAGAGAAGAGAGGAAACATGAAATGAAAGTGGGTACCGCAGCAGAAGGGGCTGACACTTACAGAATCGCCTCCCTAGGGGAACCCGTCAGGCCCAATGTTTTTTTAGGAGGCTGACAAAGACGTTCTTGTCAGGAAGCCCTTGAGGCAGGGAACGGAAGTGAGTGGTGCCAGTCAATAGCCATGGACATGGTTTAAGGCTAAATGACAGCAATCACAACACTGGGAACCTGGAAAGACACTTCTCCACAGCCAAGGCCCAAACATCACTTCTTTGGTCCCAGTGGAAACTTGTGTCACAGAGTTGATGTACAAATAGTCCCATCACGTAGAGACATTCTTATGAGGTGAACATTGCTATCAATTGCATACATTTCCACTCTGACTCAGAGAGCCTTTTATATCAACTGCTCTCAGAATCTAATTTGTCAAATTGGCTAGTATTTATTGAGAGGAAAATAAAATCCATGGGCATTGATTTAGATTCACTTCTTATGCTATCCTTAAAAGAAGCTTTTTTGAAACTTAAGCGCAGAATTCTAGATATTGAAATGCAAACGTTACATAGCCTGGCCAACAAGTCCTGCTCCCCGCTGAATTTTGAACTTCCTCTTTCAGTAGGGAAATTAGTGTCGTATTTCTCCTCTCTGCAAGCTCCACAGCAACGGCGTGCGTTCTCGTTAACAAGATGTAATGCATTACCATCTGCTATCCTATTTGGTAGATTTAACAGGATTGAGTACTCTAATAGACACTATCTTTGTAATTCCAAGTGTATTGAAACTATCTCCCATGTATTACTGAACTGTCCTCTTTATGATGATATTCGTTGTATATACTTGAAAGATATCTTAGCAGATATGTTGGGCTGTGCTGATTCTGGCAAAGTCCTCAAACTTTTAAATGGCACTTGCGCTGGGGTAACTTTAATGGTGGCTAGATTTCTCCAACAGGCCATGGAAATACGACAGAGAATGGTTCTGGAATGACCACATTTTATTTGTTTTAATTATTTAATTTGGCTAAACTCGACTCATATATATTTTACTTATTTTATGTATTTTAGCTCCCTATGTACTCTATAATCTAGGATTTTATATTATTTATATTGCTATTTTACTGCTAAATCTGTTTTATGCCAATAAAGGCTTGCTATTTTCTATTTGCTATCAAGTGTTTGAAATGAAACAAACAGACCATCCTGTGGTTTCGCAGCCTGGGGCCTGTTCCCCTGGATCTCAAGAGTACGGTGCTTAGGCTAAATCTGGCAATGAGTGAGAGGGTTGGGAGGTGGGGACATGGGGGGGGGGCAAGGGGGGAGGTTCATTGCATCATCAACACCACTACACCACTTTCAGGCACAACCTGGAAGTGACCAATTGACACAGAGTGATATGGTGGGCAACAGCTACAATCAGTGGGAGGAAGGGTTGCCAAGTCCCTCTGCAGCAGGGGACTCCCTTCTTGCATGCGCTTTGCATGCATGGTGTGATGATGTCACCTAGAAGTGACGTCGTTGCGACAGGGATGTTCTGGGACGTGGTAAAACTCTATGGTACCATAGAGATAAAACTGTTTTAGCATGAATCCTAGAGCATTGGAATGGGGACACTCTAGGATTAGTGGTAAAATTCTATGGTGCTAGAGAGTTTTTCTGAGAGTCCTAGAGCATCCTTGGCGTGATGTCCTCGGTGTAATGATGTCATAGAACCATAGAATCATAGAGTTGGAAGGTACCTCCAGGGTCATCTAGTCCAACCCCCTGCACAATGCAGGACCCACAAATACCTACCCCAAATTCACAGGATCTTCATCACTGTCAGATGGCCATCTAGCCTCTGTTTAAAAACCTCCAAGGAAGGAGAGTCCACCACCTCCCGAGGAAGCCTGTTCCACTGAAGAATTGCTCTAACGGTCAGGAAGTTCTTCCTAATGTTGAGACAGAAACTCTTTTGATTTAATTTCAACCCACTGGTTCTGGTCCTACCTTCTGGGGCCACAGAAAACAATTCCACCCCATCCTCTAGATGACAGCCCTTCAAGTAACTTGAAGATGATGATCATATCATCTCTCAGCCGCCTCCTCTCCAGGCTAAACATCCCCAGCTCCTTCAACCTTTCCTCATAGGACTTGGTCTCCTCACCATTTTCAAACCCCTCACCATCTTCGTCACCCTCCTCTGGACCCGTTCCAGATTGTCTATATCCTTCTTAAAATGTGGTGCCCAAAACTGAACACAACACTCCAGGTGAGGTCTTACCAGAGCAGAGTAAAGCGATTCACATCAAGTGATCTGGACACTATACTTCTGTTAATACAGCCCAAAATTACATTTGCTTTTTTAGCCACTGCATCACACAATTAACTCATGTTCAGTGCATGGTCCACTAAGACCTCTAGATCATTTTCGCACATACTACTGCTAAGACAAGTCTCCCCATCCTATAACCATGCATGGGATTTTTCCTACCTAAATGCAGAACTTTACATTTATCCCTGTTAAAATTCATTTTATTGGTTTTAGCCCAGTTTCCCATCCTGTCAAGGTCATCCTGTATCCTGTCTCTGTCTTCTACTGTCTCTGCAACCCCTCCCAATTTAGTATCATCGGCAAACTTAATAAGCATTCCCTCTATTCCTTCATCCAAATCTTTGATAAAGATGTTGAACAAAACAGGTCCCAGGACAGATCCTTGAGGCACTCCACTCGTCGCTCCTCTCCAAGAGGTTGAGGAACCATTCACAAGCACTCTTTGGGTGCGACCTGTCAACCAGTTACAGATCCACCTAACGATAGCAGGATCCAAACTACATTTTACCAACTTGTCAACAAGGATAGTATGTGGAACTTTATCAAAAGCCTTACTGAAATCAAGATACACGATGACTACAGCATTCCCCTGATCCAGCAAGGTAGTCACTTCCTCCAAAAAAAGAGAGACGGGCAGATCTCTGGGTGATGTCATCATGCAAGGCACATTGCGTGGTGACAGGGTCCTTTAGGGGTGGGGATCCCCCTATGGCCTGCTCTGTGCTAGCAGGTTGGGGCCTTCCAGACAGGGGAATCCGCACCCCTGGCAGGAGGTTTGCAGCCGTACTGGGAGGCCTCCCACCATAGCTGGAAGTCTGGGAACCCCTGACTCAGGGCTCAACGAGACCAATTTGCCTCGAGTAAACAAGACCAGTTTGAGAGCCAGTTTGGTGTAGTGGTTAAGTGTGCGGACTCTGATCTGGGAGAACCGGGTTTGATTCCCCACTCCTCCGCTTGCACCTGCTAGCATGGCCTTGGGTCAGCCATAGCTCTCGTAGGAGTTGTCCTTGAAAGGGCAGCTGCTGGGAGAGCCCTCTCCAGCCCCACCCACCTCACAGGGTGTCTGTTGTGGGGGAGGAAGATAAAGGAGATTGTGAGCCGCTCCGAGATTCGGAGAGGAGGGCAGGGTATAATCCATCATCATCTTCTTCTTCTGAGCCAGTTTGGTGTAGTGGTTAAATGCGTGGACTCTTCTGGGAGAACCAGGTTTGATTCCCATCTCCTCCACTTGCAGCTGCTGGAATGGCCTTGGGTCAGCCATAGTTATTGCAGGAGTTGTCCTTGAAAGGGCAGCTGCTGTGAGAGCCCTCTCAGCCCCACTCACCTCACAGGGTGTCTGTTGTGGGGGAGGAAGATAAAGGAGATTGTGAGCCGCTCTGAGAAGCTGAGATTTAGAGTGGAGGGTGGGATATAAATCCAATATCATCATCATCATCATCATCATCATCATCATCATCATCATCAAATAAATATACATTTTTGCAGAGCACACTGCAAAGGTGTAGACTAATTGAACATTATAAAGCTGTGCTTGTCGAGTGTGAACTGCCTGTCTCCTTTTCATCTCCATCCCTGGTTATACAAGCTACTCCAACAGCTGATCTGCAGCGTAGCAGATATCCCACCAGCTTTGTAAAGAATTTTGCCAAAGCATAGCGGAAGTGTGCGGTCTGGAAACTTTGGCTTTCTTTCGAATTTCAGCCCTTGATTGTTTCTATTTCCCCCAGGCTCTCCGCTAAACATCAAGGTGAAGCTAAGAGGATCCGGTTGGAGTTAATATTTCAGTGGGTGCTTTGAAGAAGGCAAAAGCTGTTAGCAGGCAGAACCCAATTAGCATTCCATAGGCAGTCCAGCGTCACATAAAGGGATGCGTATGTTGTAAGATAGTAAAAGCAAGATGGAGAACTAGAAAGTTTAAAAAAAAAATTGCATCCGTGGCAGAATGAATTTAGTAAAAAAAAAAAAATTCATTGAGTTTCAAAGGTGGAAAGAGGGGGAAGAAATCTGGGTCAGGGACTTCCATCCATTTGAAAAACGGGAGCAAAAGGCACTCATTGAAGTATTACATTATAGTGCAACATAATAACAAGTCGAGAGATCAAGGTACCGAAGCCCGAGATTATTTATGATGTATTTCTTGCTGGATGTAAATCAAAGTTTTATGAAGATGAAGTTAGAATGTATTCTCTGAACGGGCACTTCAAGGACCATGGTTGTCACTGGGGTAAAAAAAAAACAAATCTTATTAAGTCGTTTTAGTCGGAGTCTCGCTGGAGTCCTCTTGTTAATCCCCTAGAAGTACAGAACATTATTTTATTTATTTAGAGCCTTTCTCGCCTGCCCTTCTCTGCAAGAGGACGCAACAACGCTTTAATTGGTTACACTGAACACAGGATTCTGGCCCTCTACTGAGTCAGAACGCTGGTCTGCCAAAGTGGTCTTGTCTACTTTGACTGGCCACAGCTCTGTGGGGTCTTTGGCAGTGTTCTTTTGTATTGTCGGGGGTCGTTTTGTAGAAAAAATAGGTGGCGGAGCTCATTAGCATAACTCATTAGCATATGCTGCCCTCTCTCCAGCCAAAAGCAACCTGATGCAAGAAAGGAGAACCCCGGGTAAGCAAGGTCTGCTTGGGCCAGCTAGAGATCCAGCCAGCCCAAGCAGGCCTTGCCCATCTGGGGCTCTCCTTGGCTGCCACGCCCCAGTCAAAAGGCCAGCAAGCCACCCACTGCCCAAAATCACATAAGAAGTGGAGAAAGGGTGGTGCAGGCTTCTCCAGGGGTTATTGAGGGCTGCTGGGGGCGTGGCAAAGCCCCTGGTGGCTGGCTGGCTGCCCGCTCTCCTAATCCAGGGATTGTTATACAGCTGCACCTACTATTCAATGGACAAGGTAGGTGGAGAGGAAGAGGGGGAATCCTCAGAAAGGTTCTGGAGCTGTGCTCCTGTGAGTTCCTGCTGAATCGGAGGCCTGTGTATCGCTGACTGCCTGATCCTTTTAGAAGAAGAGATTGGAATTATACTCTGCCCCTCACTACCTGAAGGAGTCTCCGAGCAGTTTACATCCTCCTTTCCCTTCCCTTCCCCACAACAAACACCCTGTGAGGCAGGTGGGGCTATGAGAACTCTTTCGAGAACTGCTCTTGAGAGAACAACTCTGGCAGAGGTACGGCTGACCCAAGGTCACTCCAGCAGGTGCATGTGGAGGAGTGGGGAATCAAACCCGGTTCTCCCACATAAGAGTTTGAACACTTAACCACTACACAAAACTGGCACTCTTTATAGCAGGGGTGTTGAATTTATGAAGGCTGGATCTGACCTAAATGAGACTTTGTGGGACCAGGCTGGGCTGTGTCAGGCCAGGCCGTATGTGTACCTATTTAAGATTAGATAGCAGACATATACACTTTTTAAAGGATACAGACAAACACAACTAAAGAGTAAAAAAAACAAACTTAAAACATGCTTAAAACATTGGCACTTGTTGGTCGTAAAGGTGTTTTCTTTGTATTTCTCCCATGGGGTCCAGGTAGGCTTCCCAATCCCCAGGTCCCAGAGGGGGATCCCCCGGTTTTACAGGCTTCCCCCCTCCCCCAGCCAGCTGGCCGGTGGGGGAAGCTCCGCCCCCACAACCATCATGCACCTCCATGAACTATTCCCATAGGGAATGATGGGGAATTGATTCACGGGTATCGGGGGCTCTGGGGGGGGGCTGTTTTTTGAGATAGGCACCAAATTTTCAGTATAGCATCAAGTGCCTCTCTCAAAAATACCTCCCCAGTTTCAAAAAGATTGGACCAGGGGGTCCAATTCTATGAACCCCAAAAGAAGGTGCCCCTATCCTTCATTATTTCCTATGGAAGGAAGGCATTTAAAAAGATGTGCAGTCCCTTTAAATGTGATGGCCAGAACTCCCTTGAAGTTCAATTATAATTGTCACACCCTTGCTTTTGGCTCCGCCCCCAATGTCTCCTGGCTCCACCCCCAAAGTCCCCAGATATTTCTTGAATTGGACTTATAATAATAATAATAATATAATGAATTTTATTTATATCCCGCCCTCCCCGCCTAGGCAGGCTCAGGGCGGCTAACAACATATTCATACAAAAAGTTATACAATAATTTTAAAATCAGCATTATCTTAAAAATAATTGGCAACCCTAGGTCCAGGGAACTGGGCAAAGGTGGACTCTTTCCCTCCCTCCCCAGGGAACCAGGAGGGGGAGGAGCCTCGACCAATGGAGAAAATAGAGGTTTTGCTCTGAAGCTCCTCTGTGATTGAGCAAGCCTTGTGAAGCAAGCGGAGATGCAGAAGGAAGCAAGAGAGAGGGAGAAGGAAGCAGGTGACAACCAGTTGCTTAGGGACCTGATAGGAGCTCTCCGTGGGCCTGATTCGAGGGTGAGTGATAGCAAATTAGACAGAAAGGAGACTGATACCAGCCTATCTATCTGTCTTGCTCTATGGTGTTCGTAGTCTTGGGAGACTGAGCAAGAAACATCGCCAGTCTCTTCTTCCAACGTGAAGCCCCCCTCTCAATGGCCAAACCAAGAGTGCAGGACTATGACACCGGCTCTGGGTGATCTAATGCCGGGGTGTCAAACTCATTTGTTATGAAGGCCACATCTGACACAAATGAGACTTTGTCAGGATAGGCCATGTTGGGCCTATCTCTGCTACCTAATCATAGGTTGGTACATACAGGACTTTTTTTGTAGCAGGAACTCCTTTGCATATTAGGCCACACCCTCCTGATGTAGCCAATCCTCCAAGGGCTTCCAGGGCTCTTTGTACAGGGTCTACTGTAAGCTCCAGGAGGATTGGCTACATCAGGGGTGTGTGGCCTAATATGCAAAGGAGTTCCTGCTACAAAAAAAGCCCTGGGTACATACATGGACTGGCACAAACCAAGAAGTCTCGGCCCAGCAAGGTCTCATTTATGTCAGATTCGGCCCTCATAACAAATGGATTCGACACCCTGCTCTAGAGTCTCGGTAGAGGCCTTTCCCCTGACCCTATTCTTTTAACTGAGCCAGTTTGGTGTAGTGGTTAAGTGTGCGGACTCTTATCTGGGAGAACCAGGTTTGATTCCCCACTCCTCCACTTGCAGCTGCTGGCATGGCCTTGGGTCAGCCATAGCTCTGGCAGAGGTTGTCCTTGAAAGGACAGCTGCTGGGAGAGTCATCTCAGCCCCAGCCACCTCACAGGCTGTCTGTTGTGGGGGTGGGGAGATAAAGGAGATTGTGAGCCGCTCTGAGACTCTTGAGTGGAGGGCAGAATATAAATCCAATGTCTTCTTGTCTTCTAACTGGAGATGTCAGGGATTGAACCTGGAACCTTCACCATGAGAAAGAAATGCTATTGTAGTGAGTCAAGGCCCTGTGTTGTTTTATCTCCCTAAAAACACCTTTCTTGAAATATGCATGGTAGATAGGTTTTCATGGTGAATAAAAACGATGTATATATATTTCTTTAGGTGTGCTGCGATTGGCTCTCTAGCTTGCTGTTGTCCTTGCAGGCTGTGCACAGAGTATATCCTTGACCTCGGATAAATAAGACTTGACTCAAACCAGGCTTGCCCCGAAGGACAGCTCTGAATTTTTCATCCCCGCTGGCCTTGACGCAAAGAACCCTGTTTTGATTCGACTTCTCCTTTTGTGCAAATTGAACCCGTTCGTTTTCATGCCGTCTTCTGGTTTCCCATGGAAATGTACAATTTCTCAAGGTTGTTTCGCCGTCAGTAAATCATCGTTGCGCGTTCTGCGTCTGTTATAGATTAACATGCACGTATTGCCCTGACAAGCCGCTTGCATATACAATAGAACTAGTTTACACAATCAAATGCAGTTTTAGGCTGCTAAGTTTGGATCCGGGCAACGTTTTCACTCAGACCGATTCCGCATTAGCCTTTGTCCTGGTCTCGTTCTTGAGTTTGCGTGGGGCGTGGAGCAAGCAGGGAACACACAGCCCCGTTCCAGAGATGCCAATAGAACGGGTTAGAATGGAGAAAAGGAAGTACTTCTTCACCCAAAGGAATTCACTGCCACAGGAGGTGGTGGCGGCTGCAAGCATAGCAGCTTCAAGAGGGGATTGGATAAAAGAATGGAGTAGAGGTCCACCAGTGGCTATAAGCCACAGCTTATTGTTGGAACTCTCTGTCTGGGGCAGTGATGCTCTGTATTCTTGGTGCTTGGGCAGAGGGCAAAGTGGAAGGGCTTCTGGCCCCACTTGTGAACCTCCTGGTGGCACTTTGGGGTTTTTTTTGGCCACTGTGTGACACAAAGTATTGGGCTGGATGGGCCATTGGCCTGATCCAACATGACTTCTCTTATGTTCTTATGCAGAATCTGGGGAAAAGAGCCATGCGGAACAGCAGCCCCAATTTTTGTAGCTGGCTTGAGAACACAAAGCTACCAGAGCCTCAAAGTTGGTCTCTCACCCCTTCTGAAACCAAAATTCTATGCCTTTGACCTGGCACTGCATTTTCTGCCTTAACCAGGTCAACTTTGACTTAGGGTTGCCAATCCCCACGTGGGGGCAGGAGATTCCCCAATTCGAGGCTCTTCCGCACTTCATGGTCATCAGAAAGGGGAGGGAGGGAAATGGCTGCTGGGCATTCCACTAATTCCCATGGACGATTCCCATAGGGTATAATAGAGAATTGATTCAAAGGTATCTGGGGCTTGGGGGGGGCTGCTTTTTGAGTTAGAGGCACCACATTTTGAGCATAACATCTGTTGCCTCTCCTCAATCCCCCACCCCAAGTTTCAAAAATATTGGACCCTGAGGTCCAATTCTATGAGCCACCAAAAAGGTGCCCCTCTCTCTCATTATTTCCAATGAAGGGAAGGCATTTAAAAGGAGTGTGATCCCTTTAAGTGTGATGGCCTTAACTCCCTTTGGAGTTCAGTTGTGCTCCTCACAACCTTGATGCTGGCTCCACCCCCAAAGTCTCCTGGCTCCACCTCCAAAGTCCCCAGGTATTTCCTGAGTCATCCTGGCAACCGTAGTCTTGCCTAGTGTGAGTGGTAACAGCTCTCCATGATCTCAGGCAGAGGCATTTCATATTACCTAGTACTTGATCCTTTTTAAAAAAAAAATGGAGTTGCCAGGGATTGAACATACAAAACAGTTTCTATACTACTGAGCTACAGTCCCCCCCCCCTTGATCTTCCCCATGGTCTAAGTGTAGAGTAGATGTCTCAAAGCATTCTGGGTAATGCTGCATCTCTCTCTATCTCTCTGCCTCTCTCTCTCTCTGTCAGTCAATCTTTTCCTGTCTATTTGCTCTTTCTTCTTTCCTTTCCTTTCCTTTCCTTTCCTTTCCTTTCCTTTCCTTTCCTTTCCTTTCCTTTCCTTTCCTTTCCTTTCCTTTCCTTTCCTTTCCTTTCCTTTCCTTTCCTTTCCTTTCCTTCCCTTCCCTTCCCTTTCCTTCCCTTTCCTTTCCTTTCCTTCTCTCTCTGTCTGTTCCAGATTCCATATATGCAGATATTTAAGCTTCCAGTTTACTGTTGTAGGAGAAATGTAAGTGTTTCCCAAAGCTTGTTATGCTTTCTCTCAGTTCCAAATGCTGGCTGGATCTAAGGACAAATTCCCACGTGCCCCGCAAAGTGCTTTTTCAGCCTCCCCCCCCCCCCACTCCATCTTATGTAGTGCGAAGGAGACCTTTCATAAATCCAGATCGTGCTCTGTCAGTTGTCGGCATTTCCCCCGCAAAGCCTTACAGAGAACTGTAGAAGCCGATGTCGGCCTCTTTTTTTTTCATTGCAGAACATGCGCTGATATTGCAAATCGGTAGGTGGCTCTCCCCTTTTTGGTGTGCTTTAAAAGAGTTTCCGCGATCAAGGAGAGGTCTCAGGTTAAGTGTGTGGTGGGCTGCATGAAGATAGACGGTGGAATGAAGGAAGAGCCTTTCAGAGAGGGGTCCTGAATGCCAGCCTGTTTTTTTGCAATATTCATTTCATCTGTTACCGTATGCTGGGAGGTCTCTCGCTTTGCTGCTGCTTTCCGCAGCTTCATGAACGGGTGTCGGCCTCTCTCTCTAGCTGCTGCCGCTTCATTCACAAAGACTGTTATGCAATATTGATACCTCCCTCCATAAAAGCAGAAGGCAGCTTTCTTTCCTCTGCAAATGGCAGTCCCTTCTGTCGTCTCTGGGAATGCACATTTTCAAATGTTCCAAAGATAAATCATAGAATCAAGTGGGAAGGGATCTTCAGGGTCATCTAGTCCAACCCCCTGCATGATGCAGGAAATTCACAAATCCCTCCCCTTAAATTCACAGGATCCCCATTGCTGTCAGATGGCCACCTAGCCTCTGTTTAAAAACCTCCAAGGAAGGAGAACGCACCATCTCTCGAGGAAGCCTGTTTTACTGAGGAACCGCTCTGGTCAGGAAATTCTTCCTAATGTTGAGCTGGAAGCTCTTCTAATTTAGTTTCAACCTGTTGGTTCTCGTCCTACCTTCTGGGGCCACAGAAAACAATTCCACACCATCCTCTAGATGACAGCCCTTCAAGTACTTGAAGATGGTGATCATATCACCTCTCAGCCACCTCCTCTCCAGGCTAAACAGTCCCATTCCAGCTTGTCTATATCCTTCTTAAAGGATATCCAAAATTGAACACAAGACTACAGATGAGGTCTTATGAGAGCAAAGTGATACCATCAGTTCACATGATCTGGACACTATACTTCTGTTAATACAGCACAAAATTGGAATCAAGTTGCACCTTTAAGACCAACCAATTTTTATTCCGAACATAAGCTTTCGTGTGCTTTCTTAAGCACACTTCATCAGACGAGGGGATCAGGTATTGTGAGCTGAAATACAAGCGGTCTGGCAAACTAACTGGTCACATGGTCACATAAAACAGTGTGGCTAGGCCATTTGGTCTGGATGTATGTGCACTATACAAATGTACCGCATGAAGAATCTAGACTTGTGATTGAGAGATGCTTAATGAAAAGATCTAACACTACTCATCCTCCAAATCGTTTTTTGCTGGACATACTAGATCTGGTTTTTGAGCACAATTATTTTCGATTTATAGATGAATTTTATGTGCAGACATCAGGACTCACCATGGGTTCTCCTTGTGCTCCTGATATAGCAAACTTATTAATGGAATATTTTGAAGAGAAGTTTGTCATGATTATACAATGCAATCCTTTTCATGCAAATATTGTACAGTATTTTAGATATATAGATGATATTTTTCTATATAAAGATCAGAGCACGCTTGACAGTCTTGTGAGATGGTGTAATGATATACACCCAACTATTAAATTTGAAGCTCACAGCGATCTATTAGAAATTAATTTTTTAGACACCATTGTATACAGAAATGAGCATGATAGGCTTGGCATTAGACTATATACAAAACCCATGGATAAAAATTCTCTATTGCAATTTGAATCCTTTCATCCTCCTCACATTAAATTTAATTTACCCTATGGGCAGTTTGTAAGAATCAAACATAACTGCACAAAAGAATCCGATTTTTTGAAGTCCAGTGGTAATCTTTATGTCAAGCATGCAGGTTCAATGACGAGTTGAAGTTGATACAAAGACTACATTTATTGATAAACCGATACTTTCTGTGTAACAGGTTCTTGAGAGTAATGCTGCAAATACATTGATACAATACTTTTAAAGCTTACTTCAAAAGGATTCCAAAGGGTGGCGGTGCGGGGTAGCTCTCACACATAAACTATCATAAATGTCTACATTCTCATAGTGTTATCAGGACTCTGTCCTTGCTTTCCCCCTTTTGTGTCGCACTCCCTACCAGGAATGTATGGGAAGGTGCTGATTACTTCTTCTCAAGTTAGTTTCGTTTCTCACTACTACTACTTTTCAGGCAATTGAGCAAGGAGGGGGAAGGGAAAGAATAACAGAGCTAGCAAAGTTTGGTCCTCCATGATACTTCACAGACCAGTGTTAGGAAGGACCCTATAACAATCAATTATCAATGGAATTTCACCATGCTTGACACTTTATAGACATCTACAACAACGTAGCTATTCTGAGGATGTTTTGCAGAATGCTTTATTAAGAGCTGAGCTTAAAGATATATATAACCTATAACCATGCGGATTTTTCCTACCTAAATGCAGAACTTTACATTTATCCCTGTTAAAATTCATTTTAGCCCAGTTTTCCAGCCTGTCAAGGTCATCCTGTATCCTGTTTCTGTCTTCTTCTGTCAGACTTCTGTTGGACTTTGATCTGCTACCCATTGGGTCTAGGCTAGCCACAACTAGTAACCATTCATGGGTTCCATGTTTGAAAAAAGCCGCTCACCTTGAGAGGACTTTGAACAGATGACATCCCAACATTTGCATGGACCTAAGTCTGTTCCTTGAATCGGAACTCAGAAGCAAGGCCTGCAACCAACCTGACTCTGGGATGGGACCTCTGTGACATCGTATATCTTGGGTGGAGCAGCAGTCACCTAGATGTTTGTGCGCTTGGCTTGTGACAAAAAGCCACCAAATGTCTCAGCCAGCGATTGAAGCTAGGGATTTCTGCACACAAAGCAGGGGGTCTTCCTTGGTGCCACAGCCCCTGCCCATGAGGGTGACAACTAAGAGGGTTTTCAGAGGCTGCTAACAGTTGCATTGTGGTGCATCGTTGAATAGTGGCTGCTGCCAGACATAGTCAAGGGTGGAATTCTAGCAGAAGCTCCTTTGCATATTAGGCCGCACCCTCTGATGTAGCCAATCCTCTTGGAGCTTACAAAAAAGAGCCTTGAAAGTTCTTGGAGGATTGTCTACATCAGGGGCGTGTGACCTAATATGCGGAGGAGCTCCTGCTAGAATTCCACCCCTGGATATAGTACAGTGTTTTCTTGGCAAATTGATTTGCAACATGTACATGTTGGCTTTGGGCACACCTATCAATTGTTTAATTGGAAACGCACCTGAATCATTGTCTGTCTTACAGCAGACACACGGCTTTACGGAAACACCCTGTCTAGTAAACATACAAATAAAGTCAAGCGTGATCCTCATCAGTCACCCTGTTTAATAGTTTGTGTCCGCCATTTGTTTTTATTACACACAGATGTCACTTTGGAAGGCTGACTGAATATGTCTTGCTAATGGGAAGACAACACCTTATGAGGTACTACAACTAGCTCCGTGTCCTGTTTGCTTTACAGTGTATGTTTCCACTCTAATGGCTGGCTAAGAGCAGCAGACCATAAGCTGGAGTATTGGGTCTGATTCCCTACTCCTCCACATGAGGTTTACTTGGTGGCTCCGGGCCAGTCACAGTTCAGTTCTCTCAGTCTCACCCATCTCCCCAGCGGCCTGTTGTGAGGAGAGGAAGAGAACTTGAGCAGCTTTGAGACTCCTTAGGGAAGAGGAAATCAGTGTGCAAAAATTCTTCTTCTTCTTCTTCTCCTTCTTCTTCTCCTTCTCCTCCTCCATTAAAAAAGTTTTCCCACTGGATACATCTTGTACATTCTCCTCAGAGTTAAAGCCCCCTCCCATGTTAGGGGTCCCTAATGGGGAGAAAGGTGTGGTATAACTGTAGTAAATTATACCACAGGAGATCAAAAAATTCTGCTTGGCTCATAAAGACCATCAAGGTGTAGTCGTTGTCAAGTCTGCTTAAAATCTCTGGTCAAGTCTGTGCCTAAACTTTGGTTCAGGGGAAAAGCACCCTGGGTAAAGCCATACTGTATTCCATTGCTGCTAGCTTGAACTATTCTCCCTCCCCCCTCCTTTCCTTTGTTATGTAGCATCGCTTTGAAATGGGAATGTGTGAAGCAATTTATCGGGCCTTCTCAGGCTGGGCATCGGGGGAGGTTGGAGCCAAGAGATGCTCAAGGCCGTACCCGGCCTGAGAAAGAAATTGTAACATCAATGTGTGAATGTACCCTGCATAGTACCCTTCCCTCAAGAATCCCTTTGAAGTGTACCTTATATGATTGCATTCTACTGTATGATCTTTAGTCTTTCAGTCTTACTGTAGTCAAGAACTATGATATCAATAAACTAGCTACTTTGTTTCAACGAAGACTCGTTATTGAATCAGCCGACTTGACAGTCGTTAGAGTGTTGGATTCTGATTTGGGAGGCCTGATTTGAATCCCTACTCCGCCATGAAAGCCAACAGGGTTGTCGTGAGGAAAAACTGGAGAAGAGGGGAATGATGTAAGGTACTGGGGAGAAAGTCTAAGTATAAATGAGATAAATCAATCGATATAATCCCATTGCGCCCCATGGGAACAGGGGGGGGGGCAGCAACTTGACACACATTTCTGTGCTGGGAAAGATGAACATCTATTTAAGGCAGGGGTGGCCAAACTTGCTTAATGTAAGAGCTTTGCCCTCTGCCATGCTTCTTGGCAGGTTTAGCAAGATGACCTAGTCTCTTAGATTCTGTCCTTGGGACCATACAGCTGCTGAAACAGTCCCTCACGTTTTGCTCCACTGTTTGTTATATTCCCAGCTTTGTAACTCACTACTGCGTCCCGTTTTGGAGACATGAGGAGGCTGTTCGGATGCCTTAAAAGTCTGTAGGCTCCTGAGCTGTTACTCCCCGAAAGACACTGAAATAGTAGCCAAGTTCATTTTTCTGGCCACCACGATACACCAAAGGATTTTGTAGCCATAGTTTTAATTTATAACGACGTTTCTAAATTTTAACTGTACCTTTTGCATTTTATGGGTAATTTTTTATTCTGTATAACTTGGTAATCCTTTTATTCTGTATAACTGATTTCTTTTATGCCAATAAAGGCTGATGTAAGACCCGCATAGAATCAACGCCAGATGTTTGAGAGCCATAAGACATGAACATCAGATGTTTGAGAGCTACAAGGGAAGGAAGGAAGGAAGGAAGGAAGGAAGGAAGGAAGGAAGGAAGGAAGGAAGGAAGGAAGGAAGGAAGGAAGGAAGGAAGGAAGGAAGGAAGGAAGGAAGGAAGGAAGGAAAATAGATGGGGAGGGAGAAAGAAGTGGAAAGAACGCAACTTCAACACAAAGCTGCTGACTAGCTTGGCTTGGAGAAGTGATTTAAAGAAAAATGCCTTCTCCATGCTAGCTGATGGGGTGGTGGGGCTTCGAGAGCCACACAACATGTGTAAAAGAGCCACTTGTGGCTCCCAAGGCGCAGTTTGGCAACCTCTGATTTAAAGTATATCATGACCCCTTCCTCCCCCCCCCCCCCCCAGGACTGGAGAATTCCCAAGCATCCTCTCAGCATCCTAATCGTGCCTCATTCAAACAGAAGGGACTGGCACAACGTCATTGGCTGTGATGGCCATGAATGAATTTGTGCATTTGGCACCGGAACTGGACATCCCGTGGTTTTGCATTAGGATTCAGCATTGGCTAGAACCTGGCAGACAGCGTGGAACCAACATCAGGCCTGAACATTATCCAACATTTAGAAGACCACATTTTGGCAGTACCCGACAGCTGACGCACAGTAAGAGTTCTGCGATGGTGTCTGCCATGGCTGCTGGTTTCTGATAGCCGACAACAGTAGCTGACAGTGTTTGATAGCATCCAACGGGCAAATTGAACATATACTAACCTATCTTCCACTATATTTTAATGTATTCGTTTTTTTTTCCCTAATGGCAAACTAGAATGATGTTTACATGTGCGTTACATGTTTAAATTAAACCTCTAAGAAACGGAAGGCCCTCATTTTAAACCCAGAGCTAACTTTACAACAGACTCTTATTTATTGCACTTCGCATCTAAAGACATAGACATCAGTCTGTTATTCTGACATATTGCCTTCTTGTTGTTGCAGCCCAGTCAACACAAACTAACAGTCATCAGACCCCAAATTGTGATTCTTTTAATCTGCTTAAAGTTTGGTATAGTGCAGGGGTGGCCAACGGTAGCTCTCCAGATGTTTTTTTTTGCCTACAACTCCCATCAGCCCCAGCCAGCATGGCCAATGATTGGGGCTGATGGGAATTGTAGCAAAAAACATTTGGAGAGCTACTGTTGGCCACCCCTGGTGTAGTGGTTAAGAGAGCCAGTTTGGTGTAGTGGTTAAGTGTGCGGACTCTTATCGGGGAGAATCTGATTCCCCACTCCTCCACTTACAGCTGCTGGAATGGCCTTGGATCAGCCATAGCTCTCGTAGCGGTTGTCCTTGAATGGGCAGCTGCTGTGAGAGCCCTCTCAGCCCCATCCACCTCACAGGGTGTGTGCTGTGGGGGGAGAAGATGTAGTAGATTGTAAACTGCTCTGAGTCTCTGATTCAGAGAGAAGGGCGGGGTATAAATCTGCAGTCGTCGCCTTCTTAAAAACATTTCCATGATTTCGCATACTAATTCACTGCCCACTTTATATTTAGGACTGTTTGCCATTCCATCCTATTGTCTGATGAAGTGTGCTTTTAGCGCATGAAAGCTTACATTCTGAATAAAACTTTGCTGGTCTTAAAGGTGCACCTTATTAGTTTCTCACATAATTCTTCACTTGTGCCCTTAGGATCTACCTATTGGTGATGCATCTACCTATCTGGTACATTCTTATTCTACCTTTTCTCCAAGATCAGAATTAGGGGGTGCCATACATTTTGCTACAAATGTTATCAATGCTCTTAGTATGTTCGAAGGTGTAGAGCAGATGCCAAGCAATCACAGTCTGTTTGGTTTGCACCAATCAGTTAACGATGCTTGCTTTTGCACTGGGTTTTTGGCAAAATTGTGCATGCGCAAATACGCAGATTCAGATGGATGAATGGCTGCAAGCGCTGCCGACGATTTAGATCAGGGTCCCCAGCCTTTTTGACCCTGTGGGCACCTTTCAAATTCTGATATGATGTGGTAAGCACACGGCTTTTGGGAGGAGAAAAAGCCCAGCAGGGACTCATTTGCATATTAGGCCATGCCCCTGACATCACCATTGTTTCATACAGGCCTTTTTTTTCTAGAAAAAGCCCAGCTGGAACTGGCTAATTAATAGGAAGCAGAGTGTATAAATGGGCAGTCCGCAGTGGAGGATGGTAAGCAGTGGGGTGCCGCAGGGCTCAGTACTGGGTCCCATGCTCTTTAACTTGTTCATTAATGATCAGGAGTTGGGAGTAAGCAGTGAAGTGTCCAAGTTTGCAGGTGACACTAAATTGTTCAGGGTGGTAAGAACCAGAGAGGATTGTGAGGCACTCCAAAGGGATCTGTTGAGGCTGGGTGAGTTGGCGTCAATGTGGCAAATAAGGTTCAATGTGGCCAAGTGCAAAGTAATGCACATTGGGGCCAAGAATCCCAGCTACAAATACAAGTTGATGGGGTGTGAACTGGCAGAGATTGACCAAGAGAGAGATCTTGGGGTCGTGGTAGATAACTCACTGAAAATGTCAAGACAGTGTGCGATTGCAATAAAAAAGGCCAACGCCATGCTGGGAATTATTAGGAAGGGAATTGAAAATAAATCAGCCAGTATCATAATGCTCCTGTATAAATCAATGGTGTGGTCTCATTTGGAATACTGTGTACAATTCTGGTCACCACGCCTCAAAAAGGATATTATAGCACTGGAAAAAGTCCAGAAAAGGGCAACTAGAATGATTAAAGGGCTGCAACACTTTCCCTATGAAGAAAGGTTAAAACGCTTGGGGCTTTTTAGCTTGGAGAAACGTCGACTGCGGGGTGACATGATAGAGGTTTACAAGACAATGCATGGGATGGAGAAAGTAGAGAAAGAAGTCCTTTTCTCCCTTTCTCACAATGCAAGAACTCATGGGCATTCGATGAAATTGCTGAGCAGTCAGGTTAAAACGGATAAAAGGAAGTACTTCTTCACCCAAAGGGTGATTAACATTTGGAATTCACTGCCACAGGAGGTGGTGGCGGCTACAAGAGGGGATTGGATAAAAAGAGCCAGCTTTAAGAGGGGATTGGATAAAAATATGGAGCAGAGGTCCATCAGCGGCTATTAGCCACAATATATATGTGTGTGTGTGTGTGTGTGTATACACACACACATATATTGGCCACTGTGTGACACAGAGTGTCGGACTGGATGGGCCATTGGCCTGATCCAACATGGCTTCTCTTATGTTCTGATGCTCTTATTTGCACGTTTGACCACTCCCACT
This sequence comes from Heteronotia binoei, assembly GCF_032191835.1. Taxonomy (NCBI): domain Eukaryota; kingdom Metazoa; phylum Chordata; class Lepidosauria; order Squamata; family Gekkonidae; genus Heteronotia; species Heteronotia binoei. Next base: position 12,353,116 of record NC_083228.1, read on the forward strand.
GACACCAAGCCAGCTGGCACTGCGTTCCTGTGTGTTCCCATTCAAAAAAAAAGCCCTGACTGTCACAAAATGGCTTCTGCAGCTTCCCTTCAGTCACGCACAGTAAAAATCCCTGCGCTGTGATAGCAGCTGCTGTCCAAGCAACATTTTTAAAAAAATCTGCACAGGTCAATAAAATCTCCAATGGCCAATCAGAAGCCAGTCTCTTGGGTGTGATGCCCCATTCGTCCTCCACATGGAGCCAGCTGGGCGGTCTTGGGTTCCCTCAGAGCTGTTCTCTCATGAGCAGTTCTCAAAAGAGCTCTCTCAGGCCCACCTACCTCTCAGCTAGGGTGTCTGTCTTGGGGTGAGGGAGGGAAGGAGACTGTGAGTTGCTCTGAGATTCCTTTGGGTAGTGAAGAGTGAGGTATAAAAACCAACTCTTCTTCTAGTCAGGTGTGTGTGTATCAGAGTACATCGATCGAAATTTTCTAAATATTTCTGTAATTTCCTTTGATCCTGACACAAATACAAGTTAAATCAACCTCTAAGTTAAGAGTAGCTCCATGAGACAGACCTGCCCTCAGCTCCACTCTGGTATGCATTTAGTGAAAGATTTACCTTCAACCAAACATGAGGCTTCAACTTTAAAAAAAAAAATCCATAAATATGAATTGTGAAGACAACTTTTGAAAAAGAAGGGGATGCGCGTCAAGCAAGATATTTCATGCTCTGAAAATGCTACGAAAGGACACCTTGGCAAAATGACACGTTCTCAGCTTAGACTCACATGGTAGGATACATTTGCTTGAAAAATGAGTGTTCCTTTCATACAGGGGACATCATTTGGTAAAGATGGATGTGGAAACCCAGCTTGCCATGTTTCAGGCAACATGCTATGTTCCCTCAGGAGCACTTCAGGTTGGAATGACAGCTTACGAGGAACAGGGGACTGCTTACAAAACCACAATTAAGCTTCTTTTCAGCAGGTTTTTATAGCCTGCATTTATCTACTTAAACGACTCTGAAAGCGACTTACAATCTCCTTCGCTTCATCTCCTCGTAACAGCCACCTTATGAGGTAGGTGGAGTTGAGAGAGTTCCGAGAGAACTGTGACTGCCCCAAGGTCACCCAGCTGGCTTCATGGGGAGGAGAAGTGAACCATCAAACCTCCATATTAGAGTTCGCCGTCAAGGTTCCTTCTAATCTGCCAAGTCTTGTGAGCAAAAATTCTACTTGGCGAGCTACTGAGATTCAAGTTGTGAGCTACTGGCATTAACGCTGTGAGCTCCTGCATCCATTAATGTGCTCTGGGGCCATTTTTCCTGAGCTGAGACAAAAATGTGTGAGCTGGAGGCTAAAAATCTGTGAGCTAGCTCACCCTAGCTCAGCCAAGAGGGAACACTGTTCACCACTCTAAACCACTATACCACACTAGTAAAAGTGGAAAAATGCAATTTAAAGTTATCAGGACCAGGGGTCATTTTGTAGAAAAATAGATGGCAGAGCTCAATAGCATAACTCATTAGCATAGACCACCACCATCCCCAGCCAAAAGTAACCCAATGCAAGAAAGGAGAGCCCTGGTGAAGCGAGGCCTGCTTGGGCTGGCTAGAGAATGCTGGCTTGGAGAAGGCATTTCTCTCTTTAAATCACTTATCCATGAGAAGCTTGGAAAGTTGCTTTCTTTCCACCTCTCCCCAATCTTTCTTTCTTTCTTTCTTTCTTTCTTTCTTTCTTTCTTTCTTTCTTTCTTTCTTTCTTTCTTTCTTTCTTTCTTTCTTTCTTTCTTTCTTTCTTTCTTTCTTTCTTTCTTTCTTTCTTTCTTCCTTCCTTCCTTCCTTCCTTCCTTCCTTCCTTCCTTCCTTCCTTCCTTCCTTCCTTCCTTCCTTCCTTCCTCCCTCTGGAGGATGATGGCTCAGTGGAAGAGCATCTGCTTGGTAGGCTGAAGGTCCCAGGTTCAATCCCAACCGAAGGTCCCAGGTTCAATCCCAGGCAAAGAGGTGTGAAAACCCTCAGCTGGAGACCCTGGAGAGCCGCTGCCAGTCTGAATAGACTATACTGACTTGATGGACCAAGGGTCTGGTTCAGTAGAAGGCAGCTTCATATGTTCAAACATCTGACATTTATGTCTTGTGGCTCTCAAATATCTGGCATTTATTCAATGTGGCTCTTACATTAAGCAAGTGTGGCCACCCCTGCTACAGAGCAAGGGTCTTGCAATGGAGGAGGGGAGATACAGACACCAAGTGATCACATTCTTTTGAATGAGCAGCTTCTAGCATCATTGCGAATACAGGCTTGCTATTGTTGCTGAGAATTAAATGGGCCTGGGTAGCAATAATGCATTCTACAGGCACAAACCGTTTTGCTCAAAAACAAACAAGCAAGCAGAGTACAAACCTGACCTGAATAACCTGTATTAATAACATCGCTGTGGTTGTTATGAGGTATCGCAGAGAGAATAACTGCAGCATATGTTCTTGAGAGACGCTCTCTTTTCCGCAATTTATTCTGGAAGATGTCCCTAAAAACAGCTTTGAATTTTGCTTTCTGCCGTACAGAAGGAGAACAAACAATGACAATTAATTAATTACCTAAATGCATAGTTCCAGGGGTGGAATTCTAGCAGGGGCTCCTTTGCACACACCTCTGATGTAGCCAGTCCTCCAAGACCTTACAAGGCTCTTTTTTGGTAAGCTCTTGGAGTATATTAGGGGTATGTGACCTAATATGCAAAGGAGCTCCTGCTAGAATTTCACCCTTGCATAGCTCGTATGTCACTCATCCTAGTATATCAGACAATGAAACAAATTGGGTTATCAAAGAAAATTATATAAAGTACATGATCTCAGCCTGTGTTTTCACAGCTACTTATACTGTTTTGCTTTGGTCAAACGCAGAAGCTGTTTTGTTTGAAGAAGTGTCCTTTTCCCAGGGCGCCAATCACCCAATCTATAGGAAGCATCACAGTGACCAATAAAGGAAAAGAGAAAGAGAAAAAACTGACCACGACTGAGGCTCAGAAACCAACAAGCGAGACAGGGTGCTCTCTCCCCACTAGCAAGACGTATTTAGACAGCCTTCCAAAGTGACTTCTGTGCATCATAAAAACGAATGGCGGACACAAACTATTAAACACGACAACTGATGAGGCCCACCGTTGACTTTATTTGTATGTTTACTAGCCAGGGTGTTTCCGTAAAGCCGCATGTCTGCTGTACGACAGACAATAATTCAGGTGCATTTCCAGTTAAACATTTGATAGCTGTGCCCAAGGCCAACATGTACATGTTGCAAATAAATATGAACATATGAAGCTGCCTTCTACTGAATCAGACTCTGGGTCCATCAAAGTCAGTATTGCCTTCTCAGACTGGCAGCGGCTCTCCAGGGTCTCAAGCTGAGGATTTTCACACCTATTTGCCTGGACCCTTTTTTTGGAGATGCCAGGGATTGAACCTGGGACCTTCTGCTTACCAAGCAGATGCTCTACCACTGGGACCTTCTCCTTACCAAGCAGATGCTCTACCCTGAGCCATCGTCCCTCCAGAGCCAGTTTGGTGTAGTGGTTAAGTGTGCGGACTCTTATCTGGGAGAACCGGGTTTGATTCCCCACTCCTCCACTTGCACCTGCTAGCATAGCCTTGGGTCAGCCATAGCTCTGGAAGAGGTTGTCCTTGAAAGGGCAGCTGCTGTGAGAGCCTTCTTCAGCCCCACCTACCTCACAGGGTGTCTGTTGTGGGGGAGGAAGGTAAAGGAGATTGTGAGCCGCTCTGAGACTCTTCGGAGTGGAGGGCGGGATATAAATCCATTATCTTCTTCTTCTTCTTCCTTCCAAGAAAACACTGTACTTTATCTAGCAGCAGCCGCTATTCAGTTATGCACCTCAATACAACTGTTCGTAGCCTCTGAAAACCCTCTTAGTTGGTACTAGGCCTTGAATTCAGTAGGAACTCACGGGGAGCACAGCTTCTGAACCTGTCTGAGGGTTCCCCCTCCTCCTCCCCACTTACCTTCCTTGTCCATTGAATAGGTGCAGCTGCATAACAATCCCTGGACGAGCTCCACCTCCTATTTTTCTACAAAATGACCCCTAGTTGGTACCCCCTTGGGGAGGGGCTGTGGCACAGAGGAAGACCCTCTGCTTTGCATGCAAAGAGTCCCTGCTTCAATTGCTGGCACTTGTAGTTAAAGGGAACGAGCCGGTAGGTGTTGTGAAAGACCTGTACCTCGGTCTCTGCCAATCTGAGAAGATAAGACTCACCTTGATAGATTCAGTATAAGGCAGCTTCGTAGCTCTGTGTACATGGTATTATCAGCCTGGATTCATGAAGGTCTGCTAGAGGTACCTGGGATTTCATGGTAAACGCATTTGGCGCGTGACCATTATTTCTGTATTTATTTACCCGTTTATTTAATTCATTTGTACTCTGTCCCTAGTGGGGAGGGATGGTGGCTCAGTGGCAGAGCATCTGTTGGTAAGCAGAAGGTCCCAGGTTCAATCCCTGGCATCTCCACTAAAAAAGGGTCCGGGCAAATAGGCGTGAAAAACCTCAGCTTGAGACCCTGGAGAGCCGCTGCCAGTCTGAGTAGACAAGACTGACTTTGATGGACCCAGGGTCTGATTCAGTATAAGGCAGCTTCCTATGTTCATATGTTCAAAGTGGATTACGCTGTTGACCCCTCGTCCATTTTATCCTCACAACAAGTCTATAAGAACATTAAGAGAAGCCATGTTGGATCAGGCCAATGGCCCATCTAGTCCAACACTCTGTGACACACAGTGGCCAAACAAAAACGAAAAACAGATGCCATCAGAAGGTCCATCAGTGGGGCCAGGACACTAGAAGTCCTCCCACTGTTGCCCCTCCCGAGCACCAAGAATACAGGGCAGCACTGCCCCAGACAGAGAGTTCCAACAATACAGTGTGGCTAATGGCCACTGATGGACCTTTGCTCCATATGTTTATCCAACCCTCTCTTGAAGCTGGCTATGAAGTAGGTTAGGCTGAGAGTGTGTGACTGGCCGAACGTCACCCTGACCGATGCTTTGGAAGGTGGACTGTATGTCACCACATCCCACTGAGGTCCCTGTTCTCCCCACTCACCCAAATCCCCAAGAGTTCCCCAATCTGGAGCTGAAAATTCTACCCCTCCATCTTCCACCAGTGAGCAAAGGAGACCTGCCAACCTGGCTGAGACTTTTTGAGACTGTTGTCACGAGCAAAGCACACAAACATCTCCTAGGCAACTGCTGCTCCACCCAAGATGTACGATGTCACAAAGATCCCATCCATCCTAGAGTCAGGTTGGCTGCAGGCCATGCTTCTGAGTTGTAGTTCAAGGACCAGACTTAGGTCCATGCAGATGTTGGGACATCATCTGATCAAAGTCCTCTCAAGGTGAGTGGCTTTTTTCAAACATGGAACCCATGAATGGTTACTAGTTGTGGAGATCTGAAGGCTCACCTTGACCCAATAGTTTTGCTTATTTACTCCTACCTCTGCTCCTGCACCTTAAGTCCTCTCCCTCTCCACATCTGAAGGCATCTTAAGGAGAGCTGATCTGCTTTAGAAGAAGATAGATGCACCCCCAACCCCACCACCTGCTGGGTTGAAAGGTTGCTTCCCTCTTCTGATTAGAGTCCACCGCTCTCCCCGACAACGCTACAAGATATTGCTATGTTTTACTGCATTTTTTGTGAATTTTTAAACGTACACAATTGTAAGAACTATTATGCTGTGGATATATAACATAGGCTGCCCTACAGCCTTCCACTGTGAACGTTCTCCCGGAAACAAAACTATTTTTAGACAGACTATGGGTATCCAAGGACCTGCACAGATTTCAACATCTCCCTCCTCGTATTTGTTGCTTTCTTACTCTAAATAAGAAGGGATTTGTTAGATGCCTAGCAAGGTTGACTTCATCTGCAGTGTTGCTGCCCTCTTCACAGCCTGCCAATTAGGAACTTTCAAGGAAGAAATTTATTTATTCATTGATATCTCACCTTTCTCCCCATAAGTCTCCTCTCCTCCATTTTACTCTCACAACTCTGTGAGTTAAATCAGTTGTGACTGACCCAAGGTCACCCAGTGAGCTTCCACGACACGTTTGGGGATTTGAATCTGAGTCTCCTAGTTCCCAGTCTAATATTCTAACTACTACCCATATGGTGCACTTAGCAGTTATAGTAATTTTGCGTTTCACTGTATTTAGGCACCATTTGCCCCCCTCTTTAATTAAAATAAAAGATTTAATGGTGAAGCCCTTAAGCAGAGTTAACCCCCTTCTAAACCCAGTGATTTCAATGGACTTAGAATGTGGGAAGTTTGCTTAGGATTTCCCCATGGGCCCATATACCCAAGGAGATTTGACTTCGAAATTAGGAATGGGCCCGAACCCACTGACAAACGAAAGTTTATAATGGATTTTGGCTGGTTTGAAGTGTGCAAAATGGCGGTCACAAACAACTATGAACCCCTGCTCTCTGCTTGTCATGCAAAACCACATGGAGCCACTCCACTGTTTGGTTTATATAGTTCAGAGCCATTTAAACCAAAATCCAAATCCCTTTATTGTCATAGAAGTAAAAAAGTACAGCATGGCAAAGTTGCACAGAGTTTCAGTTATAAAAACTAGTCAAGCATCGAGAAGGGGAGCTGGTCTTTTGCTCCCTGATTGTTATGGTAACCAAAAGGTACTTTGCTACTAGGCTAGTGGTATGGGAACATCGGTCAGATAACAGAAAGAAAACCAACTTTGCCTCAGGTAGTCCATAAAGGTTAGACAGGAGAGGTTTGATTATACAGTCCCGCACTTCCCCATAGAAATGACAGTGAAGTAAGACATGGGTGACTATTTCGAAGTGCCTTCCATTACATGGGCAGACTCTTTCCTGATAAGGGATGTTGGCAGACCTCCCAGACAGTACCGCTGAGGGTAAAACATTAATGTAAAAGTGTGGCGTAACTGGAGTGACGTAAACTGGAAAAGGTAGACAGCAGGCAGCCCATCATTTGGAAAGATACCAAATGCTAAAGGGGAACATGTTTTATGTTCAGAGGAACAAAGGGGCTGCTTCTCAATATCTGAAATCCTCTGTTTCAGAATTCTGAATGCCTGCATTTCACTTCGCATACAGAGGTTGTCCAGGGAGACACCTACAGAATGTATTTTCTTTTGGATCCGACTATACCAATTGGAAACAAAGGAGTCTGCTAGCATCATATGAATACAACGAGCAGGGTCCGCCCTACTAACCATAAAGTTTTGGCTAGGACCATTTAAACCCCTGCTTTCCGCTCCCCTCAAATAGTCATGGTGAGCAGAAACCAGGAGTTTACAAACAGCTCCCTGTGAAAGCTAAGAGGCATGTGGTGTTTGTAAACTCCTGCTTTCATCTCCCTGGGTTTTTTTTTTTTTGCAGGGGGCACTTTGCAGGGGACAAATACATGTTTTAAATGGCTCAGAGCCATTTAAACCAAACAGCTGGAGATCTGCTGGAATCACAGGCTAGAGCTGAACAATAAATGACTACTTTGGAATGTGAGCTCTATGGTACTCTATCCTGCCACATTCCCTCCCCTCTCCAAACCCCACCCTCCCTCGGCTTCACTCCCAAATCTCCAGGAATTTCCCAACCTGAGATTGGCGACCTTTGGTTAAAGTGGATTCCTGGTTCTGGAAAGAAAGATTCCCTGTGCAGAAAAACAAATGCAAACTGTCTATGACAATTCTGCAATATGACAAGAGGAAAAGAAGTGATAAATACTAACGGGGGTGCCAATGCAGTGCTGTCCCCACTTTTACCTTTTTTCAGAGGATAGCGTCCCCCGCTTCACATTCGACAAACCGTTGAAGCCCTGGGGATTCTCCAATCTGTACGCATTAAGCACAGTCCACTGGCAACACACACTTGCTTTGCATTAGTGTCGGAAGAACAGCAAACTCCTGCAGGCTAGCATGAGTTGTCACTTCCGATTGTCGCTTCTTTCACCCACCATTCTTCCCACTTCCCGCCGGACACCTGACAAAATGTTTCAAGGGATGGGAAGGTGATGCTCGGCGTGACGGCGGGTTCAGGGGAGACTCCAGTGGGCTAGAGAGGAAAACAAAAGATCCTCTTGCCTTCTGCATCTTCTTTTGAGTCTGAACCCGCTCCTCTGCCAAAAATAGAGAGGAAAGAAAAAGGCCTCTTTGCAGCAGGCATAACGACCTTCCTCAAAGGTAAAATTCGTCTAGAACTGTCCGCAAACCAGAGAAGCAGTGAATATTCTCCAGTGAAAGCAGTACGAATTTGTGGGGATTCTTCTGTAGCAGGAGCTCCCCTGCATATTAGGCCACACCCAGTCCTCCAAGAGCTCACAGGGTTCTTAGGGCAGGGCCTATTGTGAGCTTCAGGAGGATTGGCTGCATTAGGGGTGTGTGGCCTAATATGCAAAGGAGTTCCTGCTACAAAAAAAAAGCCCTGCGAATTTGAACTCTGGCTGGCTGCTATTACAGGCGAGCTAAGCAAGTTATGAATACTATGGCACCCTGTGGAAGAATATGCCTGCTCTGCCTAGCAGGCCGTATTTTTTTTCTTGCCCTTCTAGGTGTTTCTCCACACATGGAGAGGCTTTTCTTTCACTCTTGGTTAGCTCACCACCATCACCTGACTTTTGTACGGAATTGCCCATGGAGAGGGTCAGGACTCCCAGCGTCCCGTCCAAGTTCTGAGGCCTTGCCGCTGTGTCTCCCACTGCCCAGAGCTTGACTGTGCCCATAAAAGAATAGTCTCCTGCCAACTGCCTGCCTTCCTCATGGCAGTCCAAGATGGTGGATGTCTATGTGGTATGGAGAACCACTGCCAGCATCACTGTCAAGTTCCTTGTTTATTGCAAGCTTGATGTAGTGGTAATGCTTGCTTTATAGCTTAGTTCTGTGTTATGTCTTCTGAGGAATGTGAGGTAATAGCAGAGATGAGAAAGCCAGAGCCTCCAAGGCCATCCTCTCAAACTCCCTTTCTTTCCCACAGCTATCTATCACCCCATAGCTGTTATTGTAACCTGTAACCTTTGAAAGTTTGAAATGCCCCACACAGTATTACCTGTTGATAACTGTCTATATATTCTTTGCCATAGTTTGCCGGATCAGATTTCACACTGACCACGTCTGAGAGTACCACAGTTTTTTTTCCATTAACGTACTTATTTAATTTCAACAAAGTGTCTCTTTACTTGAAAAGCCTGGAACTTGACAATCAAAATTTATTAAGCACTGATTAAAAAGAAAATGTTCGGGAGCATACTTTTAGCAGAGCACCAGACTGAGAAGGGGATTCCAAACAAAAGAGGTAAAAATGCAGTCTTCTGTCCCTCTCTCCATGCGTGCCCTATCAGATTTTAAAATGTAGGATAGGCTTAGCTGTTAAAAGTTACAGGCTAGAGAGTAGGGTTGCCAAGTCCCTCACTGGCCCCAGTGGGGGACTCTCCTCGTGCTATGCACATGCGGTGTGATGATGTTACTCGGAAGTGACACCATCATGCCGGCAACATTACGCGGTGGCCACTCTAGGCGTTTCTGGGAAAACTCTATGGTTTTCCTTGACACTCTAGCCATTTGGGAGGGAAATACTCTACGGTGCCTATTGTACCATAGAGTTTTCCCTCCCAAATGGCTAGAGTGTCCAGAAAAACCATAAGAGTTTTTCCGGAAATGCCTAGAGCGGCCACCACACAACATCGCCGGCACAATGACATAATTTCCGGGTGACGTCATCGCACCGGTGACATCGGAGGAGGTCCCCCCTGCCAGCCCAATGTGGGCTGGCGGGTTGGGAACCTCCCAGGTGGAGGAACCCCTGGCCGGACTGGGGGGCTTGGCATCCCTATTAGAGAGAGCTGCAGAGCAAAACACCTAAGTGCAGCAACTGGTGGGGAACTGATCACTTGAGTCAGGGAAAACAAGCACAGGGACAGAGCAATTACTAGTGAGGAATTGGTCACAGTCTCTTAATAGTGGAAAGAGTAGATATCTACCAGGGCTAGTAGCCATTGGATCTAGTAGCTACCGATGGCCATAACACTGTATAAGGGAAGGGCTTCTTTGGCCCAGGCTTATGTTTCAGAATTGGACTGGACTTGCATGCCTCTTAGTACAAATATTAAATATCAGGTAAGCAGCCATGGAGGATGGTGGGAGATAGGAGGACCTGGCGTGACTTTGCCCATGAGGTCGCAAAGGGTCGGACTCGACTGCGCGACGGAACAACAACAAAAGCAGCCACCACCACCCGAACGCCATTGTTATCCGAGAGCCACAGCTGAAATCTATAGGCAGCATTAGCATCAGAAGGAGAACAATGAACCAGAAAGAGATATTATTATTATGTTTCATTTTTTTTAACAAAAGAAATCTGAATGGGTACTGAAATATCTTTAACATTTCAAATGCCAGTAGCATAGTGCTAAATTATGCAAATATCAGGGAGAGAGGGGGGGAAATGCGAGCTTAAAACCATTACGATGGCAGCTTTTTACAATTTAAGACACAAATTGCAGCCTTAGTGCTTGAAGCTTTATGATCGAAATCTTGAGTTTATAAACTGTCAGATACAGATTGATCCATGAAATCTACAATTTGCTCTGTAATTTATATATGCATTACCTTTTGAACCGGGGAAGGTCTATGACTCAGGGGTAGAGCATCTGCTTGGCAGAAGCTCTGCTTGGCGTGAAGAAGGTCCCAGGTTCGGTCCCCGGCATCTCCAGTTAAAAGGACCTAGCAGTAGGGGATGGGAAAGACCTCCGCTCGAGATCCTGGAGAGACACTGCCAGTCTGAGTAGACTGAGCCGCATGCCAGTTGCCTCTTTTGGCTTCTGGATGTGGAAGCGCAAAAGCAAGGTGGATTGGTGGTGTGAACCCGCCAATCCACTGTAGGTGCTCACTGGTTGTTGGTGTTGTTTTAACTGCCCAGAATGCATGGAATGGTGTGCTACAGCTGTCTGAGACTGCACTGGAGCGTGTGGACAGTTCAGGATGCTTCTTTTTGAGCCTGCCCGATTTGGGACGCCTCCCATTTGCCCCAAACCACCCATCTGCAAGCAGCCCATGTGTTGGCAAGGCCCCAAGTTCTTTAGAAAGCCATTTCTAGGATCAGAACCCCACCCAGTGTAACATTAGATGAATCTAGGCTTGATCAATTGTGCAGCATTAGTAGAATCAAAAAGGTAAAGGTAGTCCCCTGGTGCAAGCACCAGTTGCTTTCGACTCTGGGGTGACGTTGCTTTCACAACATTTTCGTGGCAGACTTTTTACGGGGTGGTTTGCCATTGCCTTCCCCAGTCATCTACAAGCCGGGTCCTCATTTGGCCGAAGGATGGAAGGCTGAGTCAACCTGGAGCCGGCTACCTGAACCAGTTTCCATTGGGATCGAACTCAGGTCATGAGCACGGGGCTCCGACTGCAGTAATGCAGCTTTACCACTCTGCGCCACGGGGCTCCCTCTGTTAGTAGAATTAGAAGAGACTTAATTTGCCAATCTATAAGTATGGGCCTTTATCACATAGTTCTAATTTATGGAAGCTATTAATGTAAGTTCAGTCAATGCCAGCATTTTATATCATTAAAATGAATACTATGATCCATTACATGCCAATATAGCAGTGTCCCAAGACTTAAAATATTTAAAAAGAGGCTTTCAGTTTATCTTATTGTTAATATAAATCTCCCCCCCCCCTCAAAGAAACATTCTTTGGTTTATTTATCCTTTGGACCAAACCTCTATCAAATGCCAGGGCTTTTTTTTTTTTGTCCTAAACCACACCAGGGGACCATGTGAAGCACACAAAAACACAAAGCTAAAGCCCATGGCCCGTAACTGCAGTTTGCTTACAGGAAAAATAGATCTACTGAGGATGCTGTTAATACTGTTCTTTATACTGCTTTATCGCATTTGGATAAAAAGGGGACGTATGTTAGAATGTTGTTTGCAGATTTTAGTTCTGCTTTTAATACAATATCACCCCATAGATTGTTGTTTAAGCTTAAAGATTTGAAGCTGTCGGACTCTATATGTGAGTGGATTTTGAATTTTTTGTCAGGTCGTTCACAAAGGGTTAAAATGGATGGATATATTTCCTCCGTGAAGATCTTAAATACTGGCACCCCTCAGGGATGTGTCTTGAGTCCACTTCTTTTCACTATTTACACGTCTGATTGTGTTTCTAGCAGTCTGAGTAACAAAATCATTAAGTATGCAGATGATACAACGTTGGTAGGGCTCATCTCTGAGGATGATGAGTCTGCGTACAGGAGGGAAGTTCAACAGCTGTCCCTTTGGTGTAAAGTAAATAATCTTATTTTAAATATAAATAAAACGAAGGAAATTATAGTGGATTACAGGAAGAGTAGTTTGGACACCCAGCCGTTGTTTATTGATGGTGTTATGGTAGAACAGGTGACAGAATGGAAGTTTCTGGGAATTACCATGAAACAGGATCTAACATGGGGGGCAAATACTTTAGCTCTAGAGAAAAAGGCCCAGCAACGACTATACTACTTAAGACTCTTAAGATCACTACAACTGTCAGGGAGTCTGCTGGTTGCCTTTTATCGTAGTTCCATTGAGAGCATTTTATCTTATTGCCTCTGCGCGTGGTTTGGGAGCTGCACGGAAGCAGAGAGAAGGGTGCTCCAAAGAGTGACGAGAAGAGCACAAAAGATTTGTGGATGTTCTCTCCCCTCATTGGTGGATCTGTATAATATGGCATGTAAAAGGAAGATACAAATGATCCTAAGGGACCATACACATCTGGGCCATTTGCTTTTTGAGATCTTACCGTCAGGTAGACGATATAGAGTGTTGAAGGCTAGGACAAACAGATTTAAGGACAGTTTCTATCCAAGTGCTGTGGTTAGGTTAAATGCAGGGTTATGAAGGATTATCTGTTTTAGATGTATTTAATGGTTTAAATGGTTTTAATGGTTTTATGAATGTTTAATGGTTTTATGAATGCTTATTTAATGGTTTAAATGGTTTTAATGGTTTTATGAATGTTTATCCGTTTTAGATGTATTTAAATGGTTTTAATGGTTTAAATGGTTTAATGGTTTTAGATGTATTTAAATGGTTTATGAATATGTGTGTTTGATGTGTTGGTATGTTTGTGGAAGAGCACCTCATTTCGTTGCTCTCTTTTTGTTGAGAACAATGACAATAAATTCATCTATCTATCTATCTGCAACAATTTACTTACAATTAATATAATAACTACCAAGAGACTTACAGAATATATTTAAATACGTAATCCATACACATACAAGTTGACTCAAGAGCAAGCACTCGTAACCAAGAGTGATCAGCGCACACATTTATGTACTCAATAGCGGATGTCCTTTGCATATTAGGCCACATATCCCTGGTGTAGCTAATCTTCCAAGAGCTTACAGGGCTCTTCATACAGGGCCTATTGTGAGCACTTGGAGGGTTGGCTACATCAGGGGTATGTGGCCTAATATGCAAAAGAGTTCCTGTTACAGAAAAAAGCCCTGAGTAGAACAGCTAGAATTAATTCCAGTGGCCCCTTGGTGACCGACGAGATTTTTGGTGTATAAGCTTTTGAGAGACAAAGCTCTCTTCGTCAGATTGTATCCAAGAAGTCCACTTTTAGGTTAAACCACACAGAAAATCAGAGTGAATACTATGTAAGGTTCTGTTTGCAGTTCAGCCATCGAGAAAGCCCCAATTTATCCTACCAGACAAGTCTTGGGTTTTCATTCTGGGGTACAGGGGCCAGAGCTTTTTTGGTAGAAAAAGCCCAGCAGGAACTCATTTGCATATTAAGCCACACACCCTGGCATCACCATTGTTCCACACAGGGGGGGTGTAGAAAAAGTCCAGCAGGAACTCCTTTGCATATGAGGCCACACCCCCTGACAGCACCATTGTTTCACACTTTTCCTACATAAAAAGCCCAGCAAGAACTTCTTTGCATATAAGGCCACACCCCTGATGCCAAGCCAGCTGGAACTGTGTTCCTGCTCAAAAGAAGCCCTGAGGGGGGCCAGTCCTGGAGGTCAATTGCACTTTCAGTTGGACTTTGAGACTTGATCCTTTCTTTCCTATTTGAAAAGGAATAAGTGGCTGACAGTGTGGTGCGGTGGCTAAAAAGGCAAATGCAATTTTGGGCTGTATCAACAGAAGTCTAGTGTCCAGATCACGTGAAGTGATGGTATCGCTGTCCTCTGCTCTGGTAAGACCTCACCTGGAGTATTGCGTTCAGTTTTGGGCACCACATTTTAAGAAGGATATAGACAAGCTGGAACGGGTCCAGAGGAGGGCAACGAAGATGGTGAAGGGTCTAGAGACCAAGTCCTATGAGGAAAGGTGGAAGGAGCTGGGAACGTTTAGGCTGAGAGGTGATATGATCACCATCTTCAAGTACTTGAAGGGCTGTCATCCAGAGGATGGTGTGGAATTGTTTTCTGTGGCCCCGGAAGGTAGGACCTGAACCAATGGGTTGAAATTAAATCAAAAAAGTTTCCAACACAACATTAGGAAAAACTTCCTGACCGTTAGAGCGATTCCTCAGGGAACAGACTTTCTCGGGAGGTGGTGGGCTCTCCTTCCTTAGAGGTTTTTAAACAGAGGCTAGATGGCCATCTGACAGCAATGAAGATCCTGTGAATTTAGAGGGAGGTGTTTGTGAGTTTCCTGCATTGTGCAGGGGGTTGGACTAGATGACCCTAGAGGTCCCTTCCAACTCTATGATTCTAATATTATCGGTAAGAGTGATTTTACCCCCTAAAGTATATTTTCGGCCAAGCTTGAAGTTCCTGTCTAGAGGAACACCTAAAGAATTTCAGGAGAAACCAAACTAGCAAAATTTCTCAGGGGACCACACGCAGCCTCAGTTTTCTGTTTTTTTCCACAGAGCTCTATCCCTTTATTAAGCAAGAAATATGACTGGCATTAAGTACTGTTAAATGTGTTTCTAAACTGTGGGATACTTTGCATGCTTTACTGAAGACTTTAAGGACAAAGAAAATGTTCTAACGCAAGTTAAATGTAATTTTGTAATTCATTAATTTAGCTTTTCATGTGCAGAAACATACTCAGGGCTTAGTTACACATCAAAAGCTGGGGTGGAATTCTAGCAGGAGCTCCTTTGCATATTAGGCCACACCCACTTGATATAGCCAATCTTCAAAGAGTTTACCAAAAAAAGCCTTGTAAGCTCTTGGAGGATTGGCTACATCAGGGGTGTGTGGCCTAATATGCAAAGGAGCTCCTGCTAGAATTCCACCCCTGATAAAAAGTAACACATATTTTGAAAATAATTCTGTCATAAGTTTCCGATGAGGAATATCGGCAATATTAAGTGAAATTTTGGGACTGCTAAATAAGGCAAACCAAGGTTTAATCAGGATGTAAGCTTTTGCACACTTCATCAGACAATTTTTGTACATATCCTAGGGTATCTAGAGAATTATTCCATTGCAATTTTAAAAAACCCTGTGATTTCACAGGTCAACTAGACCAGCAACACTTACTGTCTAGGTCAGTAATTATTTTCTTTATAAAACTTATATCCTATCTTTCTGCCCTCTTCAGAACCACCAAGGTGAAATCCCAGTGGTTATGGCATGCTATTTCTTTCATTTGTTTCATTTCATAAGCAGGGTTACCAGCTGTGTGTTGGAAAATACTGGAGATCTTGGGTGCTGGAGCCTGGGAAAGGCAGGAGTTGGGGAGGGGGAGAACAGAAAATCTCATGGGTTCTAGTTGTGACTATTTCTTTGACTATAACAAATTGTCAAGCATCGATATTTCTCAATAATCAAGCTTTTGTTCTTTAATCAAAAGTTGCTTTATTGTAAAACTCAATAGCTTGCCCAAGGATGGACTCCTTGGAAGTAATGACGTACATAGTATTGGATAGTAACTTATAGGCACACTTCAAAAGGATAGGTTACAGATAACTTCAAAAGAATAACATAAAGATGCAAATTGAGTTGAGGGTTCAAAGGCTACTCACTAGTATCTCTTTTATGACTAAAGAACGTCAGCTAAAAAAAAAATCTCGCTTTCTCACACATTCTCTGAGAGCCAATAAGACCTGGCTGTGTGAATCTGGGGGAGAGGCACTCCACACTGTTAATACAAGGTTACTCTAAACATCCTGGATACAGAAGGATTTATTATGCATCCTTTGGTAAAAAGGAGAAAACAGGAGGGGGGGAAACGTAAGAGGTGTGTTCTGCATTGTATCTAGCTTGTCTGCTAACCACCTTTAGAAATAGCATGCTTGACACAAATGCTAGCAAGAAAACTTTATAATGGCCCTCTCCCTCCTTTTTTTTTTAAAAAAGCAAATATTATGCAAGATATGTTTAAAAAAATATTTCCCAAAGGAAGCATTCTATAGTCCTGGAGGAAAGAAAGTGCTCGCAAAAACTAAGAGCCTCACCAGCTTATCCCCGAGCTGGTAAACAGTAGTTAAAGGCAATTATCATTGCTGTAACTAAAATGGCTGCTCACCTGCCTTCCGATACCATTAAATAAATATGTCTTGGTGAAAATCAGGATTGTAAAAGGACGGCTGCAAAAGTGAGCTTTTACAGCGCACTGAAATTTCCATTATTGTGTTGCCACGAGTTTTATCATTCTTCTGTGCTTTGACACATTGTAGGCGCCAAACGAAACTAATAAAACGTGGCTTTGATCCTTCAAAGAAGCAATTAAGCTGAAATGCAGGAGAAAAAAATATTATAGCGTAAGGAAGCGAATGGAACATCGTTATGGCAAGAGGTACCAAGATGTTAATTTCCATCCTCAGCAAGTTGCTCTGAGCCTTACCGGCCTCTTTGTTTTTATCCAAATTTCCTTCATTGCAGATTAGTGGGGAAGATTTGAGATCAGATTTCCCCATTTAAAATAATTTGCTTAATTACCAGACTGAAGTTTGCATAATAGCAATTGAGATTAGACTACTTTGATGGGATGGGGCGGAAAAAGAGTGCCCTGCGTCTTGAAAAATATGCACGGAAGAGAAGCGTACCATGCTGGAAATGATATATGTGCTAGCAAAATGGCTTTGTGCGTTCTTAGCGAAGATTTGGCTCTTAAGGACAATGCAAATCTATGCAGAGTTGCTCCAGTCTAAACCAAATGGGTTTAAACTGGAGTAAGTCTTCATAAAAAGGTAAAGGTAGTCCCCTATGCAAGCACCGATTACCCCCAGCAAGCTGGGTATTCATTTTAGAGCCAGTTTGGTGTAGTGGTTAAGTGTGTGGAGTCTTATCTGAGAGAACCGGGTTTGATTCCCCACTCCTCCACTTGCACCTGCTGGAATGACCTTGGGTCAGCTATAGATCTTGTAGGAGTTGTCCTTGAAAGGGCAGCTGCTGTAAGAGCTCTCTCAGCCCCACCCACCTCACAGGGTGTCTGTTGTGGGGGAAGAAGATAAAGGAGATCGTGAGCCCCTCTGAGACTCTGATTCAGAGAGAAGGGTGGGATATAAATCTGCGGTCTTCTTCTTTTCTGATCTTGGAAGGATGGAAGGCTGAGTCAACCTTGAGCCCGCTACCTGAACCCAGCTTCCGCTGGGATTGAACTTAGGTCGTGAGCAGAGCTTGAACTGCAGTACATAGTGCAGTGCATAGGGCTGCACTATTGGCCCACTTTCGACTGATTAAGATTGTCCAGGTGTCATTGGTGTCCATGTGTCATTGGTGTCTTTCCATATTTGTTCATAGTTTTGTGCCATCAGATGTTAGGTTCTGCATCCTTCTGATGATGCACTGTAGAGTTCTATTAACATTGTGTGCGTATGTGTACACTTAGACACATATTTTATGGAGCAGTAGGCTTAGAACAGAGAAAAGGAAGAACTTCTTCACCCAAAGAGTAATTAACATGTGGGATTCACAAGTTTCTTTGCGCTTGCTTTGTTTCTCTCCCGTGCAATCCAAGAAACTGGGCAAAGGAAGCTCTGGCTCTTCCCTTCCTTCCCCAGGGGACAAGGAGGGGGGAGGAGCCTCAGCCAATAGATGGAAGAGAGACTTAGCATAGTAGCACTGCTGTGTGATTGAGAGAGCCTGGCAAAGCAAGCTATCCCTCTCCCCTTCCTCCTCAAGGGAGGAGCCTCAGCCAATAGAGAAAATAGAAGCCTTGCTCTGTCGTTCCTGTGTGATTGAGCAAGCTTGGCAAAGCAAGCTGTGATACAGAAGGAAACAAGAGAGAGGGAGAAGGAAGCAGAAGACGTCCAGCTGCTTGGGGGCCTGATAGGAGTCCTCCGGGGGACTGATTCACCCCCCAGGCCACATGTTTGACACCCCTGTTTTAAAGATTAAAATTTAGTATTACTAGGACAGTCTCCTGTTCTCCCGAAGCAGTATTTGCAGAGAAGATTTTGGGGTGAAGCAAGAAGGGAAGGTGAGAAACTTGTGCACCATGAGTAGAAATCCTTCTGTCCGCAGAAACACGGTGATAGACTCAGCCCAACAAATGATCCGTGTTGTGAACATTTGACGGCATTTAAAAATAAATATTATTCATTCTGCAAGCAGGATGAGAGAAACTGAACAAGATAAAATGGAGAACTCATAGAAGCGTTTGGAAATAGCTGTGCATTTTTAGTACCCTAATGATGCATTCTTTTCCGCTGAAACGAAAATGAGAGTATATTTTCCAGCGACAAAATGATGAATGCCACGCCAAGAAAATTACAAAAAGATCTTTCATTGTCCCTGATTTATTGCACCATAGACAAGGGCACTAAGAATATCTCATGAAATGATCTGAGATATTTAGATTAACTTTTAGATTATTTTTAGTATACAAATTAAGGTTTGGAAAACAAGACGATAACGGTAAAAGGGAGTCTACCAGCAGCAAACCAGAGAAGGCAAGTGAGTGTCAAACTTAGGGCTGCCAAGTGCAATTCAAGAAATATCTGGGGACTTTAGGGGTGGAGCCAGGAGACATTGGGGTGGAGTCAGGAGCAGGGGTGTGACAAGCATAACTGAACTCCGAAGGGAGTTCTAGCCATCACATTTAAAGGGACCGCACACCTTTTAAATTCCTTCCCTCCTTTGGAAATAATAAAGGATAGGGACACCTTCTTTTGGGGCTCATGGAACTGGACTCCCTGGTCCAACCCTTTTGACACTTGGAGGGTATTTTGGTGAGAGGTACTGGATGCTACGCTGAAAACTTGGTGCCTTTAACTTATAAAACAACTGCCCCAAAAGAAGAAGACTGCAGATTTATACCCTGCCTTTCACTCTGAATCAGTGTCTCAGAGTGGCTTACAATCTTCTTTACCTTCTTCTCCCACAACAGATAACCTGTGAGGTAGGTGGGGCTGAGAGGGCTCTCACAGCAGCTGCCATTTTAAGGACAACCTGCTATGAGAGCCCTCTCAGCCCACCCACCTCACAGGGTACCTGTTGTGGGGGAGGAAGGTATAGGAGATTGTAAGCCACTCTGAGTCTCTGATTCAGAGAGAAGGGTGGGGTATAAATGTGCAATTCTTCTTCTTCTATGGCTGACCCAAGGCTATTCCAGCAGCTGCAAGTGGAGAAGTGGAGAATCAAACCCAGTTCTCCCAGATAAGAGTCCACGCATTTCACCACTACACCAAACTGGCTCCCTGCACCAAATTGGCTCCCAGATATCCGCAGATCAATTCTCCATTATGCCCTATGGGAATCGGTCTCCATGGGGAATAATGGAGTACCCAGCAGACTTTTCCCTCTGCCCCTGCTTTCTAATCACTAAAGTGGGGGAGGGCCTCCAAACTAAAGGATCTCCTGCCCCCTCCTGGGGATTGTACAATACACAAAGAGTAACACGGCAAAAGGACAGGAAATCAAAGGCACATAGCCCACCGTGAAAACCAGCTTCTATTATTAAATTATACAACGTCAACGTAGATATATAAATTTCACCATCATAAATTATACCAAAGGAACCCTAACGTTCAGTCCTTAGTACAAAAAGGAAGCATTGATGCCAAGAGTCCTTTTTTTTTCATTTTGTGGTAAAACTTCCCAATTCATTCCATGGAATCCTGGTGTAGTACTCCAGATGATTAATGTCTGTCCAAAGATCCAGCCAATGATCCAAGTTTCCAAGGACAAGGTCGTACTGAACCCTTGTTTCCCGTGAGCTTCTTCAAGCTGCAATAGTCCTCTTAGCAATTTTCTTAAGTATTAGGCCAACATAGCCAACTTGTTTCTAAGTGAACACCAGAAACTGAAGGATCTCCTGCCCCCACCTGGGGATTGGCAATCCTAGCTAAACTCAGTACTGGGATATCCATATCTGACCACTGCAGGCAGCAGTATGATGCAGTAGGCAAAGGGTTGGAGTGGGATCAGGTAGACCTTAGGTCAAATCCCTGCTTGTTAAGATGGTTACCAGGGTAACCTTGAGCCTCTCTCTTGCTTTCAGCCTAATTTACTTCACAGGTCTGCGAAACTGCACTCAGGGCCGACGCTGGGGGTTCTGCTGCCCCAGGCAGAGCCCTGCCCCTGACTTCCAGTGGGGGAGCGGTGGAATAGGCTTGCCAAATCCCAGGTCCCAGCGGGGGTTCCCTCACTTTTTCAGGCTCCTTCCTGCCCCCCAGTCAGCTGGCCAGCAGGGGAAAGCCCCGCCCCAACAGCCTCCATGTGCCTTCAAACATCGGAGGGCTTAAGAAGATCCTGGGAACAGATTTCTTCTGGAAAGGTGAGCGTGCCTTTAAATCTTAGACCAGGCTGAGTGTGGGCGGGATGAGCCTGCAGAACAGCGTGCCTGTTGAAAGGGAAGGAGCCCAGAACCTCTGTTGGTTTTATAATATTCTCAGAACCCGTTTGCAAAGGAAAGGGTAAACTGGAACCTTTGGTTTCACTGTGTTATTCTTTACAACATGGAATTTCAGCCGCTTGTGAGTAAATTGCCCTAGTGAGACCACGCAAGTATGGGATCGCAGACTGCTTATTTTGGCTGCTTTGTACTCTGTGCTCGATTCCGGCTGTATGTACACAGGAGATGCAGTTTGTTTGAGGATGAGGAAACGAAGACTATATTCAGGGGAACTGCCCTGCTGTGTTTTTATTTATTGATTTTAGTCTTCTGGCTTCACTCCCAAAGTCTCCTGGCTCCACCCCTAAAGTCCCCAGATATTTTCTGAGTCACACTCAAGAGTCTGGCTCCAAGCATGTCCGCTGCAACACTGCCTCTGCCCCCACCCAGCCTTCTCAGGCCCCAGGAAGGCTGAGCAGGGTCAGGGCAGCACCGACTGCCGCAGCACCCTACCAACCCTTCTCAGCCTTCCCAGGTCCCAGGAAGGCGGAGTGGGGTCGGGGCGGCAGCAGGCACACTCAGAGCCTGGCTCTCAGTTTGCCTGCTGCCGCCCCAACCCCACAGGACCCAGGAAGGCTGGGCGGGGTTGGGGATGGCTGCCTTTGCATTCCCTGTTTCTGTGCTACAGACCCAGGGAACGTGAAACTGGCTGTGCAGAGCCTGTGCAGTGCACTCCTCAAAGCCTGCCTTGGAAAACAGGCTCTGAGGAGTGCACTTTGGAGGCACTGCCTGACCACTTTCGCTTTCCCCGAAAGCAGCTGGGTGGCGCCTGTTGAGTGTGCTCCTCCAAGGAGCCATGTAGCACAGACCTGGGGAATAGGGTTACCAAGTCCAATTCAAGAAATATCTGGGGACTTGGGGGGGGGGCAGAGCCAGGAGACATTGGGGGTGGAGCCAGGAACAAGGGTGTGACAAGCATAATTGAACTCCAAGGGAGTTCTGGCCATCACATTTAAAGGGACCGCACACCTTTTTAAATGCCTTTCTTCCCTAGGAAATAATGAAGGATAGGGGCACCATCTTTTGGGGCTCATAGAATTGGACCCCCTGGTCCAATCGTTTTGAAACCTGGGGGGTTATTTTGGGGAGAGGAACTAGATGCTATACTAAAAAATTGGTGCCTCTACCTCAAAACATAGCTCCCCCCCGAACCCACAAATCCCACGGATCAATTCCCCATTATTCCCTATGGGAATCATTCTCCATAGGGAATAGTAGAGTGCCCAGTAGACATTTCCCTCCCCCCTCACACTTTCTAAAGCGGGGGGAGGGGCTCCAAACCAGGGAATCCCCTGCCCCCTCCCTCTCTCTCACACACAAATACTTACTGGGTCTTGTTCCTGAAGAACTTTACTTGCTCTGAAAACGAAAGCGAAACAAAGGGAGGGGCCGTTCTCCAAAGCCCTTCCTGCTCCCTGCTTCCTGCTCAGCCTTAAAGGCACATATTTTAAAAACGGACCAGCAGGAGCTCTAAAACTGCATGGTGATTGTGGGGGGCGGGACTTCCCCCGCTGGCCAGATGGCTGGGGGCGGGGAGAAGCCTGTAAAAATGGGGGATCCCTCGCTGGGGATTGGGAAGCCTACTGGGGAATGCGAAAGAGGCCGGGTGGCACATGCATACCAGGAGTCTGCCTCCCCTTTGCTTTGAGGAGCACTCACACGGTGCGTGGGAAGAGGGGGTGCCTGGCGGTGCTCCCGTAAACCAGGTTGGCACCCTAGGCAGCTGTCTACTTAGCCTACTACCACGCACCGGCCGTGACTGCACTGGTTGACTGCACTGAGAGCCAGTTTGGTGTAGTGGTTAAATGTGCGGACTCTGATCTGGGAGAACCAGGTTTGATTCCCTATACTTACAGCTGCTGGAATGGCCTAGGGTTAGCCATAGCTATTGCAGGAGTTGTCCTTGAAAGGGCAGTTGCTGCGAGAGCCCTCTCAGAAGAAGAAGACATTGGATTTATATCCCGCCCTCCACTCAGAGTCTCAGAGCGGCTCACAATCTCCTTTATCTTCCTCCCCCACAACAGACACCCTGTGAGGGGGGTGGGGCTGGAGAGGGCTCTCACAGCAGCTGCCCTTTCAAGGACAACCTCTGCCAGAGCTATGGCTGACCCAAGGTCCCACCCACTTCACAGGGTGTCTGTTGTGGGGGGAGAAGATACAGGAGATTGTAAACTGCTCTGAGTCTGTGATTCAGAGAGTAGGGGAGGGTATAAATCTGAAGTATTCTTCTTCTTCTTCTTCATTGTGCTATCAGAACCCACGTTCTACACAAGGCAAATTGATCAGGAAAGACGTTTCTATTCCTCTCCTCATGGAATCCTTTAAGATAAATATAGGCACACATCGCCCTTTACAAATGTGTCTCGCATTCGCTGCCGCTATCTCTGTAATAAGAAACCCCAAGTATTAATTTAATTAACTTACTTAAGAGGGTGAAATAATCGCAGAAATAATCTGATAATTTGGCAGTTCAAAACACTCATTATGAGTGTTTTGAACTGCCAAATTATCAGATTATTTCTGTGAAAATGAATGGGATTCATCTGAGGGTTTTCCAGAGCAACGTCTGCGACTATAAAAAGAGAGGCCCAAAATGTTTCGGAGATGCAATGACAGCAGAATCTTAAGGCAAGATTCCCAAAGCAGAAGATGAGGAATAAATAAGCTTCCTTATTTAGTTCGTCATTGAGACTGCTAGACAGCTAGTTATCAAAATTACTTTTAATCCTTGACTTTCTCCAGATGGACTCAAGGTGGCTTAGAAAGATTAAAATCGACGAAAGAAGACAGAGATCAAAAATCCACGTAAACAGAATAACAAACTTTCTTCAAAATCTTACCAGGGAATAAGATCTGGGTCTAGGTGTAAACATACCGAAACCTGGATTCAGGATTTTTTTTTTTTAATAGCAGAAACTCTTTTACATATCAGGCCACACACCCCTGATGTAGCCAATCCTCCAAGAGCTTACAGGGCTCTTCTTACAGGGCCTACTGTAAACTCCAGGAGGATTGGCTACATCAGGGGTTAGGGCTGACAAGCCCTGGGCCGGGCGGGAATTCCCCGCCCTGGAGGTTCCCAACTCACTGGCCCACATTGGACCAGTGGGGGGAACCTCCCCTGATGTCGCCAGCATGATGACATCACCCGGAAGTGATGCCATCGTGCCAGCGACGCTGCATGCCAGCCGCTCAAGGTGTTTCTGGGAAAACTCTATGGTTTTCCTGGATGCTCTAGCAATTTGGGAGGGAAAACTCTATGGTATAGTAGGCTGCAGAGACCGCGGGGGACTTGGCAACGCTATCAGGGGTGTGTAGCCTAATATGCAGAGGAGTTTCTTCTACAAAAAAAATTTAAAAAGCCCTACCTGGATCGATAAATGAGGGATGAGATAAACTGACAGGAATAAAACAGCGAACGAGAATGAAGCTTGCTCAGAAAGATACGTGCAACAGAGGCAATCACCAATCCGAGGCGATTAACTCAGGCAATGATCAACAAGGAATTGTGAGATGTTACATTTTGAATAGCACATGCTCAAGGCAGGTGCATGGCATTTAAAATGCCACACTCAGCTGCACGTTTTTAGGTACCATGGCCTACTATAAGCATTGCTTTATTTTCCCTCCACAGGGCTGAATGGCAGCCAGGCCTTGAATTCAGCAGAAGCTCACAGGAGTACAGCTCCTGAACCTTTCTGAAGGTTTCCCCACCTCCTCTTCACCTACCTACCTTGTCCATTGAATAGTAGGTGCAGCTGCAGAACAATCCCTGGATGAGCTCCACCACCTATTCTTCTACAAAATTATGCCTGACAGCCATTTACTAGCCACGCTGAAGATAATGACCGTTTTCCCACACAGCTTACCTCGGAGTGAAGTCCCTCTTCACCGCGCAGCGTCTGCTCGGATTTCCCACCACCTGCTCTGCAGAAGCAGGAAGAGCCACGGCTTTTGCGTCGCTAACGTAAACTGAGTTTTAGCGATTTACATTTGCGACACAAAAGGCCCGGCACTTCCTGCTTCTGCGGAGCAGATGGTGGGAAATCCGAGAAGACGCTGCGTGGTGAAGAGGGACTTCACTCCGAGGTAAGCTGTGTGGGGAAACGGTCAAAGAGAGTCTATCCCAAGGCTTTAAAGTGCTGACTCTTTGGGAGATGTTGCATAAAGCTGCTGTAGACCATCCAGTAGCATAAAAGGAGAGCAGAAATAAGCTGTTTCAAGATTGAAGTCATATGTGCTAACACAAGGTAAGTGGCGGCATTCTGGGCTAACTGAAGTTACTGGAATACCTTCAAGGGCTGCCCTGCATTAATGAATTATGGGGGGGAAAAATCACAGACCAAATAACTCAGTTGGACATTTATCCTAAATCTACTTCTTTTGAAGAAAAATGGTTCCCATTTATGGAGTATATTTCAACTCATGATATCCTACCAGGCAACTCAACTTATAGACAAAGAAGATATTGGATTTATGTCCCGCCCTCCACTCCGAAGAGTCTCAGAGCGGCTCACAATCTCCTTTACCTTCCTCCCCCACAACAGACACCCTGTGAGGTGGGTGGGGCTGGAGAGGGCTCTCACAGCAGCTGCCCTTTCAAGGACAACCTCTGCCAGAGCTATGGCTGACCCAAGGCCATGCTAGCAGGTGCAAGTGGAGGAGTGGGGAATCAAACCCGGTTCTCCCAGATAAGAGTCCGCACACTTAACCACTACACCAAACTGGCTCTCCAAAGTCTTTCTCTCTGAATCTTTGAATAGGATTTATTATTAATTTTATTTATATCTGACTTACTTTTTAATGATTTCTATATGTTATCCTTAGGGTGCGTTCAGACGCTCCTTTAGTTCCGACATAGGCACATTTCCCATTTGGATTTCCTGAGCACGTTCAGACTTCCACATTTGTTACTTGGCAGCAACTCGTAGTCATCCCGACTTGCCTTGGATTGATCTCGCCGCAATTTGACCCTAGAGAAAGTCCGGTCCTTCCTGCTTGGTGCGCCATACAATCGGGTTATTTCTTTCTGAATGGCTCATCCACGATGCAGCCGGTTTGCCCTTCCCTCAAACTACAACCGTTTCTGGTGCCATTATCAACAGGCGAATTCATGCGCGTGCATGACCACATAACTGTTAGCAGACTTTTGCATTTTTCCTGTCAATGTGGGCTACACGGGAGCAGAATCTTTCTTTTTTAGAGGAACTGGAATATAATATCCCCATTATGCGGGGTCTCCATGTGTCAGCATCAAGTCCTACTTCTCCCTGAAAACAGTTCTATGCTGATCGGCAGTTTGAATGCATCCGGCCAGGCTTCTCTCCCCCCTCCCCTCGCGAGGATCCCTTCCCACAACAGCTGTTTTTCAACTGCACAAAATGCATTGCAACTACCTCAGGCTTTCCCCCCCTCAAACACACACACTGAAATTGTCATTCTCCAGGAAATGCTCCGGTTTCCCCAAGCGCTCTCTTCCAAAGCTTAACTGCATCCTTCAGCTTGCCCTGTAATAAAAGAGCATCATCCACATTTGACTCTTAAAAAAAAAAAAAAAAGGTTTTGGAAAGGGCTGTTTTTCTTTCTTGGAAAGTGATCCGTCATCAACAATAACACTAATAACAGGAGGGGGGAAGGGTTGCAGGAGGCCTGGAAAGCAAGAAAGCCCTCCCCACCACCACCACCAGCCCACGGGAGATGTGTGGTGTGCTTGTATGTTGGAGGGGGGGGGGAGAATTCGGGAATGCTGCTTTTAGCTGACGGTGCAATCCAACTAATGGTTCCTAGGGAAAGAGGCAATCAGGATCTCTTCATCCCTCCCCACTCCAAGTGCATGCGTGTTTGTGTCTCTCTCTGCTCCAGGTTTTGCCAGAACTTGTTCTTTCAAGCACATGCCCACAGGAAGAAGTGATACAGGTCTGCAATGCCTGATCATTCAAATACAGGACCAGTGCAGGACCGCTCTCTTTCAGAAGTGGTTGTCCGATCTGAAATGTGCCGATTCAAAATTGGGCGGTTCAGATTGGAGCGTTATGCATCCGCTTTTAGTGTAACGTCTGACCGCCTCCTTAGTTCACTTTCTTATTTCATATTTCTTATCAGCAGCAGCATCAGATATGGGGTGCAGTGAGACAGTGCCTCAGAATCAGTTTTGGAAAAAATATTTTGTGTATTATTTTGGTTCCACGGAGTACTCTTTTACTCTTGATATCGTTATGTTGAATTTTCTAGCCATACTGTACAGGATTTATTGTGCTTATATGCTCAGTAATTTGGAGGTTGCTAAAATGCTTCTTCATATATCTATTGTGTATTGTCAATATGGTTAATCTATAAAATCTTTGAAAAGTTAACCAAAAAAAAAAACCTCCATGGAGTTTGTCCCGTCACAGCTTCCTGCCTGAACCATTGAATTTGAGGAGAGCCAGTTTGGTGTAGTGGTTAAGTGTGTGGACTCTTATCTGGGAGAACCGGGTTTGATTCCCTACTCCTCCACTTGCACCTGCTAGCATGGCCTTGGGTCAGCCATAGCTCTGGCAGAGGTTGTCCTTGAAAGGGCAGCTGCTAGGAGAGCCCTCTCCAGCCCCACCCACCTCACAGGGTGTCTGTTGTGGGGGAGGAAGATAAAGGAGAATGTGAGCCGCTCTGAGACTCTTCGGAGTAGATGGTGGGATATAAATCCAATATCTTCTTCTTCATCATTTGGGTTCCCAGAGGGATTTTAAAATGGGCTTGAGGACATAAACAACTCCCCCCCACAAACTGGATTGATAAATAAGGGATGAGGTAAACTGACAGAAGTAAGCCTGTTTGCTTTTTAACAGTGAACAAGAATGAAGCTTACTCAGAAAGTAGTGTAATATTTTTGTACACCCAGTTCCCCAGACCAGGAAACTTAATAACATTTCTGGTGTCTCCACAAATCCTTAACCCACATTCCTGTTAAACTAATTCTTCTCTCTCTGTGTCAACTTTAGGATTGCCTGGTCTGTGTTGGAAAACACCTTGAGACTTTGGAGGTGGATCCAGGAGACAATGGGGTTTGAGGAGGGGAGGGGCTCCAGAATGGTACAATGCTATGGAATCCACCCTTCAGAGCAGCCATTTTCTCCAGGGGAACTGATCTCTGCCAGCTGAAGATTAGTTGTAAAAGCTGGGGGTCTCTGGGCCTCACCTCCAAATTTCAACCCTTAAAACCCAAGTAACTCATGCCAGTGTAGAACCAGTTTGGTGTAGTGGTTAGGAGCGGTGGACTGTAATCTAGAGTACTGGGTTTGATTCCCCACTTCTCCACATGCAGCTAGCTGGGTGACCATGGATCAGTTACAGTTCTCTCAGATCTGTTCTCTCAAAAGTAGTTCTCAGAGCTCTCTCAGCCCCACCTCCCTCACAAGGAGTGGGGAGAGGAAGGAAAGGAGATTGTAAACCACTCTGAGACTGAGTAGGGCTGCCAATCCCCAGATGGGGACAGGGGATCCCCCAATTTGGAGGCCTTCCCCCCGCTTCAGGGTCATCAGAAAGCAGTGGAGGGGGGAGGGAAATGTCTGCCAGGCACTCCATTATTCTCTATGGAGAAAGATTTCCATAGGGTATAATGGAAAATTGGTGGGTATCTGGGGCTCGGGGGGGGGACGCTGTTTTTGAGGTAGAAATACCAAATGTTTAGCATAGCATCTGGTGGAACTCCTAAAAATACCCTCCAAGTTTCAAAAAGAGTTGACTAGGGGGTTCAATTCTCTGAGCCCCAAAAGAAGGCGCCCCTATTCTTCATTATTCCAAATGGAGGGAAGGCATTAAAAGAAGTGTAGTCCCTTTAAATGTGATGGCCAGAACTCTCTTTGGAGTTCAGTTGTGTTTGCCACACCCTTGCTCCTGGCTCCACTCCCAAAGTCTCCAGATATTTCTTGAGTCAAACTTGGAACCCTAACTCTGAGTGAAGGGTGGGATATAAATACAAGCTCCGCTTCCTTCTGTATAATGACAATTTTATACATATGTAACATACTTATTTTATTTATTTTTTTATTTATTTGATTTTTATCCCGCTCTCCCTGCCGAAGCAGTAGGCTTCCCAATCCCCAGGTCCCAGCAGGGGATCCCCCGGTTTTACAGGCTTCCCCCCTCCCCCATCCAGCTGGCCGGCGGGGGAAGCCCCGCCCCCACAGCCATCACGCACCTCCATGAACGATTCCCATAGGGAATGATGGGGAATTGATCTGCGGGTATCGGGAGCTCGGGGGGGGGGCTGTTTTTTGAGGTAGAGGCGCCAAATTTTCAGTATAGCATCAAGTGCCTCTCCCCAAAATACCTCCCAAGTTTCAAAAGGATTGGACCAGGGGGTCCAATTCTACGAGCCCCAAAAGAAGGTGCCCCTATCTTTCATTATTTTCTATGGAAGGAAGGCATTCTAAAAGGTGTGCTGTCCCTTTAAATGCGATGGCCAGAACTCCCTTGGGGTTCAATTCTGCTTGTCACACCCTTGCTCCTGGCTCCGCCCCCAAAGTCTCCTGGCTCCACCCCCAAAGTCCCCAGATATTTCTTGAATTGGACTTGGCAACCCTACGAAGCAGGCTCAGGGCGGCTCACAACATAAAATCCCACGAACAATTAAATTAATGAGTATTAAAATTATACATTCAATAATAAAATAGATATACAATGATTAAAAAGTTAAAACAGAATAAAACAGAATATTGAGTTGGTGCTATTCTGGTGTAGACGGCCTTCTTCCACTTCTCTTAAATACCGGTGCCGAGTCAATTGAATGCCAGCTGGAAGAGGACATTCTTGCAGGCGCTGCGGAACTGCACAAGGTTCCGCAAGGCCCTCACTTCATCTGGCAGTTAGCTCCACCAGCAGGGGGCTACAATTGAGAAGGCCCTGTCTTTAGAAGATTTCAATCGGGCCTCCTTCGGCCTGGGGACTTAAATGCTGTCAAACC